>NC_058081.1:446055481-446373294 GCF_014858855.1 Bufo gargarizans
CTAGTATTTAGGCGCTGGGTGACCGGTATGGATTTAGTGACAGAATTAGACTTGGAAATGCACAGTAGCGTGTGTGTGAAGTTATTCTGAATGACCCTATGTGCACCTTGAATATTATATACCCTTTTAGGGATAGATTTCAAATAGCTCTGATATAGCAGGAACCACTAAATTATGAAATTGCTAAATTGGGAATTGTATTTCAACCCAGAACCAAAAATGTGCTTTGACAGGACACTAAATAACTTTCCCAGCCACAACAGGACAGCGGTAACGAGAGATTTAGCGGGATATAAATTTGAGGCCTAGTATTTAGGCGCTGGGTGACCGGTATGGATTTAGTGACAGAATTAGACTTGGAAATGCACAGTAGCGTGTGTGTGAAGTTATTCTGAATGACCCTATGTGCACCTTGAATATTATATATCCTTTTAGGGATAGATTTCAAATAGCTCTGATATAGCAGGAACCACTAAATTATGAAATTGCTAAATTGGGAATTGTATTTCAACCCAGAACAAAAAATGTGCTTTGACGGACACTAAATAACTTTCCCAGCCACAACAGGACAGCTGTAACGAGAGATTTAGCGTGATATAAATTTGAGGCCTAGTATTTAGGCGCTGGGTGACCGGTATGGATTTAGTGACAGAATTAGACTTGGAAATGCACAGTAGCGTGTGTGTGAAGTTATTCTGAATGACCCTATGTGCACCTTGAATATTATATACCCTTTTAGGGATAGATTTCAAATAGCTCTGATATAGCAGAAACCACTAAATTATGAAATTGCTAAATTGGGAATTGTATTTCAACCCAGAACAAAAAATGTGCTTTGAGGAACACTAAATAACTTGCCCAGCCACAACAGTACAGCGGTAACGACAGATTTAGCGGGATATAAATTTGAGGCCTAGTATTTAGGCGCTGGGTGACCGGTATGGATTTAGTGACAGAATTAGACTGGGATATGGCCAAAAAATAACCACACTATTGCTGGTTAAATGCACTTGGTGACGGGCGCAGCTTGCCCCTGATGTAGTATATGGCCAAAAAATGAACAGACTATTGCTGGTTAAATGCACTTGGTGTCACAGCTTGACGAACCACACTACTGAGGGTTAAATGCACTTGTTGACGGGCGCAGCTTGCCCCTGATGTAGTATATGGCCAAAAAATGAACAGACTATTGCTGGTTAAATGCACTTGGTGACGGGCGCAGCTTGCCCCTGATTTAGTATATGGCCAAAAAATGAACAGACTATTGCTGGTTAAATGCACTTGGTGTGATAGCTTGACCAACCACACTACTGAGGGTTAAATGCACTTGGTGACGGGCGCAGCTTGCCCCTGATGTAGTATATGGCCAAAAAATGAACAGACTATTGCTGGTTAAATGCACTTGGTGTCACAGCTTGACCAACCACACTACTGAGGGTTAAATGCACTTGGTGACGGGCGCAGCTTGCCCCTGATGTAGTATATGGCCAAAAAATGAACAGACTATTGCTGGTTAAATGCACTTGGTGACAGGCGCAGCTTGCCCCTGATTTAGTATATGGCCAAAAAATGAACAGACTATTGCTGGTTAAATACACTTGGTGTGATAGCTTGACCAACCACACTACTGAGGGTTAAATGCACTTGGTGACGGGCGCAGCTTGCCCCTGATGTAGTATATGGCCAAAAAATGAACAGACTATTGCTGGTTAAATGCAATTGGTGACGGGCGCAGCTTGCCCCTGATTTGGTATATGGCCAAAAAATGAACAGACTATTGCTGGTTAAATGCACTTGGTGTGATAGCTTGACCAACCACACTACTGAGGGTTAAATGCACTTGGTGACGGGCGCAGCTTGCCCCTGATGTAGTATATGGCCAAAAAATGAACAGACTATTGCTGGTTAAATGCACTTGGTGTGACAGCTTGACCAACCACACTACTGAGGGTTAAATGCACTTGGTGACGGGCGCAGCTTGCCCCTGATGTAGTATATGGCCAAAAAATAAACAGACTATTGCTGGTTAAATGCACTTGGTGTGACAGCTTCACCCTGATGTAGGCTTTAGCCAAAAAACAACCACACCATTGAGGGTTAAATGCACTTGGTGACAGGCGCAGCTTGCCCCTGATGTAGTATATGGCCAAAAAATAAACAGACTATTGCTGGTTAAATGCACTTGGTGTGACAGCTTCACCCTGATGTAGGCTTTAGCCAAAAAACAACCACACCATTGAGGGTTAAATGCCCTTGGTCGCAGCTTGTGCTGGCGCACCACAAGACACAAAATGGCCGCCGATCACCCCAGAAAAATGTGACTGACAAACCAGTCTAAAAGCCTAAAAACAGTGAGCAATTGAGTATCAGCAGCTCAATGACCCACAGCTGCAGATCGATCAATAATCAAGTCCTTTGGAGGAGTTAATCTGCCTAATCTCGCCCTACTGTCGCAGCCGCAACCTCTCCCTACGCTAATCAGAGCAGAGTGACGGGCGGCGCTATGTGACTCCAGCTTAAATAGAGGCTGGGTCACATGGTGCTCTGGCCAATCACAGCCATGCCAATAGTAGGCATGGCTGTGATGGCCTCTTGGGGCAAGTAGTATGACGCTTGTTGATTGGCTGCTTTGCAGCCTTTAAAAAGCGCCAAGAAAGCGTCACAAAAGCGCCAAGAAAGCGACGAACACCGAACCCGAACCCGGACTTTTACGAAAATGTCCGGGTTCGGGTCCGTGTCACGGACACCCCAAAATTCGGTACGAACCCGAACTATACAGTTCGAGTTCGCTCATCCCTACTAGTGGGGAATGGCTCCTTTCTACACATATGGTGGTCTTGCCCTCAAATTCAAAAGTACTGGGAGAAAAATTTTAAATTAATCAGAGAAATTTTGGGATTAAAAACTGACCTACTCCCTACATGCCCCAAGATTGCCCTTCTGTCCTTACTTTCGTGTCCTTTAGCTAAATATAAAAAAGCATTATTGAATGCTCTCCTGGCAGCTGCCAGACTGCTAATTGCTTCTAATTGGAAGTCCACTACACCTCCGTTAATCTCTCTCTGGAGGGGAAAGGTAAAAGCTATAGCTAGATTAGAGGAGTTATCCCATTGGGAATTACGCTCTCATCACAAGTACATGGATATTTGGTCTCCTTGGAGAGAAAAAAAAAGAGTACATCACCACTCACCAGATCATAGAGCTGGACTCGTCCCTCTCTGGATCCTAAATCTCTAGTGGCCATTGTATGAACTTTCCCCTGTCTATAATCTTGACTCCTCAGAGAGATATGCCACAAACTTCAAGCGTAGCAATGCAGTAGGATGCCTGATCACTCCGGTTCGCTCACAGAAGGCTAACTCTTTTGCTCATGAGAATTTAGTTTCCCTTTTATGCACTGGTGGTTGGTGTACGTCAGCTCCACTTTTATCCTTCCCCCCCTCCTTTCCCCAATACCCACGGTTTACGTTAAGTTTACTCTTTCTTTCCCTCTTACCTGGTATTCAATGGCATCATTTAAAGGGTGTTACTCTTAGTATCTCACTCTAGCCTGTTAGATGGTGCCTTTATAGTAGTGATGGCGTCAGACTGCATGGAATCATGGCAGCTATATTAAAGACCTGCATAAGATCGCGTCCCATGCAAGTACTGTCCATGAGAAGACATGCCCTCTTGATTTTCTCCCTCGCTGACATGAAGGTACCAGATAGCAGGGTGCTGGGGCTGGGTTACATTTGATTTTAATGATTGTATACGTTTGTGTATCATCACATCAGTTTCTGTCCTGCTTCATACTGTAACAAACTAGTATCCCAGTTTTAATTGCTTCACATTTTGTACAGACTTGCTTGTGTACCAATGTACAAATGTTCTTTATTGCAAAACTGCTTTTGAATACCATTATCTTTGTCATAAAATCAATAAAAAGATTTTGAAAAGAAAGATAATGCTGTCGCCACCTTCACACTATGTCATTGTGCCACTATCTGGCTTCCTCTTGCTGATGCCATCTTCACACTATGTCACCTTGCCAGTCTGTGGCCTCCTCATGCTGCTGCTGCCACCTCCACACTCTGTCATTGTGCCACTCTGTGGCTCCTCATGCTGCTGCCACCTCCACACTATGTCACCTTGCCTATCTGTAGCCTCCTCATGCTGCTGCTGCCACCTTCAGACATTGTCATTGTGCCGCTCTGTGGCCTCCTCATGCTGCTGCCACCTCCACACTATGTCACCTTGCCTCTCGTGGTCTCCTCATGCTGCTGCCAACTCACAACTCTTTCTCTGGGACACTCTGTGGTCTCCTCATGCTGTTGCTTCCACCTCCATACTATGTCATCTTGCCACTCTGTGGTCTCCTCATGCTGCTGCTGCCACCTCCACACTATGTCACCTTGCCTATCTGTAGTCTCCTCATGCTGCTGCTGCCACCTTCAGACATTGTCATTGTGCCGCTCTGTGGCCTCCTCATGCTGCTGCCACCTCCACACTATGTCATCTTGCCACTCGGTGGTCTCCTCATGCTGCTGCCAACTCACAACTCTGTCTCTGGGACACTCTGTGGCCTCCTCATGCTGCTGCCACCTCCACATTATGTCACCTTGCCAGTTTGTGGCCTCTTCATGCTGCTGATGCCAACTCCACACTCTGTCATTGTGCAGCTCTGTGCTTTCCTCATGCTGCTGCCACTTCACCACTCTGTGGTCTCCTCATGCTGCTGTCAAATCACCAATCTGTGGTCTCCTTATGCTGCTGAGAACTCACAACTTCTGTCTCTGGTCTCTCATGCAGCTGCTAACTCAACACTATGACACTGGGCCACTTTGTGGCCTCCTCATGCTGCTTCTAACTCAACACTATGTCAAAGGTCCACTCTGTGGCCTCCTCATGCTGTTGACCCTTCTTCTGATCTGTCAGAAGGAAGAAAAAATGAGACACACAACAGATCTTGTCTTTGTAGCAGCTGTAAGGTCTGTATGACATGGTCCCATCAAAATTGGCTTGTGATTTGGTAGCCAAAAGCAGGAGTGGGTACAAAACACAGAAGACATGCAAATATTCCATTCACGTGTCATCTCTGTTTTGACCCCCCCCCCCCCTGTTTTTTTTTTTTTGCTTTAGCAATACAGACGGATTACTGACCAAATGCCGATTAAGAGAAGGCAGATGCTCAACAGACAGATCCATTTTTGGGGGGATATTGTTCTGACAGATTAGAGCAAGGGCAAAATAATCAGACGTCAACAAAAAACTTACTGCTAACACCCTTTCCACTTTGTCAGGGGGGCTCTACTTGTATAGAACCACCCCGTTTTGCTTTTGCATTCAAGTACAGTCCGGCTGCAGACATCATTAAGCGTGTAATACATGAGAATTGGGATCTTCTTAAGGGTGATCCAGCCTTAAGTAACCTCTCCAGTCAGTGACCATTAGTCACATTCAAAAAATGCGCCACCCTCAAGGATAAACTGGTGAGCAGCGTATTCCGTACATCCCAGGTGGAGACGTGGCTCACCAGCAGGAAACCTGAGGGCAATCATAAATGTGGGCACTGCTCTTTTTGCGCATTGAACATGTGCAGTAAATGGCTGCAGATAGGAGGGGTCCAACATGCGGTGCGGGATTTTATAACATGTCGGACGCCTTATGTCGTGTACGCCGTGTTTTGTCCATGCAATAGGTATTACATCGGCAAAACAATCCGCCCGCTCTTTGAACGAATACGGGAACATGTGAATTCCATCCGTTCAGGTAGAGGATGTCCCCGCCTGATTGATCACGTCAGGGATGCGCATGGTGGCCATCCGCGCTGTCTTTGCCTTTGCGGGAGTGGAACAGGTCCGATCCACCCCTAGGGGAGGGGATCGTCACCGGCTACTCCTGCAGAGGGAAGCAAGGTGGATCCTTCGTACTAAAGCCACCGACGCAGCAGGACTGAAGGTCAGGAACGACATGTCCGTGTTCCTTTAAGAGTGGGGTATCAAAGAATATAGTCATAGGGGTTGGCCTGTCACATCATTAATAGGCCTCATGGCCCTTTAAGAGATTAACCCTTTCGGATCCTGTCCTCCCTATACCTGCGTTGCTTTGATTAAAACCGCTATTCATAAAAATGATTTCTGCATGTCTGAGTAGCTGCTACTGCCGACTTTGTTAATCCAACCTTTGTTTTTCTATTTATATTTTGGTATGTTGTATCTGTTTCTTCCTTTCTTTTCTCCCTCTGTCACATGGATATGTTTTTACGTCACTTACTGGCATCGCACAGCTGCTGCACATGATGCCGGCTGAGGGACGTCGCTTATATATGGCGCAGTATTGCACCTTGATGATCAGAGCGGCCAGAAGAAGCGCGATATACTGCGCGAAACGGTCATAGCCGCCATTCATCTGCAGGAGCCCGTCCACCCCAGAACCCCACCTGTTCGTCCTACATGAAGGATTGAATAAAGAGAAACACTTTTGAACACTTTGGTGAGTGCCGCATATTTCTTTGGTTTTCGCTACATTGTTGCACTTGATTCAGCTTCTCCCCTCCATGCTGAGCACCACATACGAAGCACGAGTTTCGCTGCATTGCCGCTATCCTAGCCAGCACCCAGGACCGGACTTATTACCTGTCGTTTGCAGTGCCGCTGTGTTCCACTTCTGTCTGTGCATGCTCTACTTGTATAAGCGTTTAATGAAACAGGTTCTGCAGACATCTATGTGGAATCAGCTGATGACGGTGTAAAAGGAATGTGCTCTTTCATGCTACAGTAGGATCTTGGGCCTCTGCATGGTTCTTTATACCTGGCGCTAACATCGACCTGTAAGGCTAAGTTCACACTTGAGTTATTTAGTCAGTTTTGGCCCCATAACTGCCCAAATAAGTGAAGCGTGCAGTTATTCTAAGAGCGACGCCTGTCATGTGCGTGTCATACTGACTCACAGTGTTGTTTCACTAACACAGCAGACTCCCTATGCCTGTTACTGCAAGGCACAGTGTTCTACACCACTATATGGGCTCTCTGCAGCCAGAAAATAGCAATTTTTTTTAACTTAATTTGCAGCGAATATATTCGTATTGAATCAAATCTTTTCGGAAGATTCGGCAAACCGTCCGAATTGAATTTTTGAGAAATTCGCTCATCTCTAGAATTTACCATCACCACCTTCTCAGGTAGAGAGTTTCATAGTCCCATTGCTCTTACTGTAAATCAGGGGCGTCGCTAGGTTAAAACATTCAGGGCCTGGGCCCCGGATGTTTTGTCCCAGGCCCCGAATGTCCTGCCTGCCTGCTAGATACAACTGTATTGCCGTACACAGAACGGCAATACAATTGAATTTTACACTGAGAAGAGGTGAAGGACCTGTGGTGACATCGCAGGTCATGTGATCAGCAAAACAGGCTGTGATAGGATGACCTGGATGATGTCACCATCATGTGACCAGTGCAGGATTGGACAACAGAGTGAAGAGGAGAAGGAGCCTAATGGTGATGTCTGTACAGGAGAGGTAAGTGAAGGGAGTTGCAGAGCAATGCTGGGAGTGGTAGTTATTTAACTGGGATGTATGTTAGGGCTGAAGGGAGGGATGTTATTGACATGGAACTGTGTGCTTGAGGTGGCTGGGGGAGGGAGTGATGTTATTTACATGGGACTGTATGTTGAAAGTGGATGGTGTGGGGGGGAATGATGTTTATGTACATGGCACTTAATGTTTAGGCTACGTTCACACTTGCGTTTGGGGATCCGCTTGTGAGATCCGTTTCAGGGCTCTCACAAGTAGCCCCAAATGCATCAGTTTAACCCCAATGCGTTCTGAATGGATGCGGATCCATTCAGAATGCATTCGTTTGGCTCCGTACGGTCCCCCGTTCCATTTTGGAGGCAGCGTTTTTGTGTCCGCATGGCCTTGCGGAGCCAAACGGATCCGTCCTGACTTACAATGTAAGTCAATAGGGACGGATCTCTTTGCATTGACACAAAATGGTGCAATTGTAAACGGATCCGTCCTCCATTGACTTTTAATGTAAGTCACAACGTATTGGGACTTAGAAATTCAAATCTAATACAAACGAGTCGGTCCTGAACGGATGCATTGGTTTGTATTATATTGGTGCGGATCCGTCCTGTACAAGTACAGGACAGGTCTGCACGAACGCAAGTGTGAAAGTAGCCTTAGGAGGTGATGTTTACATTGGATTGTGTGTTGGAGGCGGCTGGGGAGGAGGTGATGTTATTTACATGGGACTATATGGTGGAGGGAGGATTATAACTGCAGGGGGCACTGCATATCCAGGGGAAATTATAGGCGGTCTTATTACTACTGGGGGCTCTATAGGAGGGTCTTATAGATCCGCCTTATTTCTACTAAGCGCACTATAGGGGCCTTATTACTACTGAGGGGTCTGTAGGGAGCTTTATTACCACTGGGGGAACAATAGGGGGCCTTATTTCTACTGGGGGCTCTGTGAGGGTATTATTAATATGGGAGGGCTCTTCTAATAATGGGGGCAGTGTTACTAATGAGCGCATTCTAGAAGGGAATTACTATTAGTGGGACTTTGAGGAGCACTATTGCTATGGGGGCAGTAATGTTTCTTTAGGATAGTATTTGGGGGTATTGGGGGGGTTGAGGTTTTGGCACAGCAAGCAGCAGGATAACACTGTGGGGACTCCAGTTGGGTCATAATGATAGAATGTGAGGAAGCTAAGATGTCTGTGTGTCACACTCTGCAGAGACGAGGCGGCTGAGAGAAGTTGTCCAGACCTAGTGGAGAAGATGATGACAGAGAGGAGACGTCATGTCACCTGGAGGCCCTGGATGTGACAGGTAAGTGCTGCTGTATAGCAAGTGCAGCATAGTGCGGGGGGGGGGGGGGGACATATTTATTGGGGCTTGTGCCCCGGATCTTTTGAGACCCTAGCAACACCCCTGCTGTAAATAATCCTTTTCTATGTTTGTGTACAAACTTTTTTTCCTCCAGACGCAGGAGGATATCCCCTCGTCACAGTCACAGTACTGGGGATAAATACAGTTGCAAGAAAAAGTATGTGAACCCTTTGGAATGATATGGATTTCTGCACAAATTGGTCATAAAATGTGATCTGATCTTCATCTAAGTCACAACAATAGACAATCACAGTCTGCCTAAACTAATAACACAAATAATTAAATGTTACCATGTTTTTATTGAACACACCATGTAAACATGCACACTGCAGGTGGAAAAAGTATGTGAACCCCTAGACTGATGACATTTCCAAGAGCTAATTGGAGTGAGGTGTCAGCCAACTGGAGTCCAATCAATGAGATGAGATTGGAGGTATTGGTTACAGCTGCCCTGCCCTATAAAAACACACACCAGTTCTGGGTTTGCTTTTCACAAGAAGCATTGTCTGATGTGAATGATGCCTCGCACAAAAGAGCTCTCAGAAGATATACGATTAAGAATTGCTGACTTGCATAAAGCTGGAAAGGGTTATAAAAGCATCTCCTTGCTGTTCATTAGTCCACTGTAAGACAAATTGTCTATAAATGGAGAAAGTTCAGCACTGCTATTACTCTCCCTAGGAGTGGCCATCCTGTAAAGATGACTGCAAGAGCACAGCGCAGACTGCTCAATGAGGTGAAGAAGAATCCTAGAGTGTCAGCTAAAGACTTACAAAAGTCTCTGGCATATGCTAACATCCCTGTTAGCGAATCTATGATATGTAAAACACTAAACAAGAATGGATTTCATGCGAGGATACCACAGAGGAAGCCACTGCTGTCCAAAAAAAAATATTGCTACATGTTTACAGTTTGCACAAGAGGACCTGGATGTTCCACAGCAGTACTGGCAAAATATTCTGCGGACAGTGAAACCAAAGTTGAGTTGTTTGAAAGCAACACACAACACTATGTGTGGAGAAGAAGAGGCACAGCACACCAACATCAAAACCTCATCCCAACTGTGAAGTATATTGGTGGGGGGCATCATGCTTTGGGGCTGCTTTGCTGCATCAGGGCCTGGACGGATTGCTATCATTGAAGGAAAAATGATTTCCCAAGTTTATCAAGACATTTTGCAGGAGAACTTAAGGTTATCTGTCCACCAGCTGAAGCTCAACAGAAGATGGGTGTTGCAACAGGACAGCGACCCAAAGCATAGAAGTAAATCAACAACAGAATGTCTTAAACAGAAGAAAATACGCCTTCTGGAGTGGCCAGTCAGAGTCCTGACCTCAACCCGATTGAGATGCTGTGGCATGACCTCAAGAAAGGGATTTACACCAGACAGCCCAAGAATATTGCTGAAATGGTACCGTTCTGTAAAGAGGAATAGTCAAGAATTACTCCTGACATTGTGCACGTCTGATCTGCAACTACAGGAAACGTTTGGTTGAAGTTATTGCTGCCAAAGGAGGTTCAACCAGTTATTAAATCCAAGGGTTCAGATACTTTTTCCACCTGGACTGTGAATGTTTACATGGTGTGTTCAATACAAACATGGTAACATTTAATTCTTTGTGTATTAGTTTAAGCAGACTGTGATTGTCTATTGTTGTGACTTAGATGAAGATCAGATCACATTTTATGACCAATTTGTGAAGAAATCCATATCATTCCAAAGGGTTCACATATTTTTTCTTGCAACTGTAGATGATGGGAGAGATCTCTCTACTGACCCCTAAAATATTTGTATAGAGTTACTACTCAGTCATCTTTTTTCTAAAGTGAATAACCCTAATTTTGATAATCTTTCAGGGTACTGTAGTCCACCTATTCTAGTTATTACTCTAGTTGCCCTCCTCTGAACCCTCTTCAGCTCTGCTATGTCTGCCTTTTTCACAGGAGCCCAGAACTGTACACAGTACTCCATGTGTGGTCTGACTTGTGATTTGTAATGTGGTAGGACTATGTTCTCATCACGGGCATCTATTCCATGTCAGTGTTACCCAGAGTTTTATCATTTAGTATGTACTGGCGACATGTATTTTTCCTTCCCATGTGCATAATCTTACATTTGTCAGTGCTAAACCTCATCTGCCACTTCTCTGCCAAAGCCTCCAATCTATCCAGATCCCTCTTCCGTGTTAATTACATTACACAATTTTGTGTGATCTGCAAATCCCTGAGTACATACATGTGCCCTTGCTGTAACTGCCCATCACCCTGCCTGTCTTGTTACACACAGGCATCTTTAGCGCTCAGTAGATTCTCAATAGCAAGTCAGGACCAGTCAGGAATGCTTAGCAACACTTACACCCTGCTTTCTAATATAAAGAGACAAGTTTCCCCTAATAAAAGTATAATACAAAAATGTTTAACATCCCTGTCCCGACATCATATTCAAAATAAACTGAAAATACAGTTGCACTTTAAGTCACTGTATGGAATCATGTGAGAATGACAAAGACCTTTTATGCAAAATAGGTTATATAACATAGTAACATAGTTTGTAAGGTAGAAAAAAAGATATCCATCCAGTTCAGCCTGGAAAATAATAACTTTTAACAGTTTCCTAAAATACACAAACCCTGGCAATTTACCCTGTTTTGCCCCTAGGCATGGCAGGGTAACTGCCTTGATAAGCAGGTAAGGCATACCCGCCCTCCAGCCTGACCATTCTTGTCCTTGTACAGTCCTGGTTTAGTGATGGCTGGGATGTGCATGCATAATCTGCAGTATTGCAACCAGGTTGAATATTGCAAAGTTAAAGAATCCTGAGACTGGTGGGCAGCAACTGTGAAATGGGGTGAGGTATGGGACTATCCAAACGAAAAAGAGCACTCTCCAGTGTTAACACTAAACAAGAAGATGAGTCTGATGTAAAGGGGGATCTAATATTGATAAAATATTTACGACATCAGTCAGCATTGGTCAGCATGACATCAGGGCTATAGTCAACCTCCAATCTAGTTTAAGTAACTAGTGATCAGAAAGAAATGTGGCAAAGACTGCCAAAATCACTATTTCATCAGAGGACTTTATTGATTAGAATTCCTGATCATCAACACTGCCATCATGGGATCCATACGCTGATATATGTGAACATCCTTCTTAGCATTGTCTTTAACCCGCAAAGCAGATGAAGATAAATGTGAAAGACCATTTTGTCTTTACTGTTCTTTTATGACAGTAATTGCAAGAGACTGCAATTAATAAAATGGAGAGATGTAATAAAGTAGATACACAGATGTAATTGTCAGTTAATTCATTTTGTAAATGTGTGGATGACAATGTCGTCTCTTGTGGATATGATCAATTGTTGACACATGTGTATATACCGTATGTAGAGTAGGGCTTGGAAATATAGATGCCCTAGCTATTGACTAGAGAATGGATTAGGACTTGCCCTTGCAACCTCTGGGGAGGTGCAAGTACATAGGTCGATACTTGTGGGAACAACCATGTGGAGGAAAGGGGGAGAGATAGAGAGGAAGAGTTAGGCCAACAGTCTTAGGGAAATGTCAGTTAGAAGATGGCAGTTAGATGAGAAGACTGACTGAGCCTGTTAGGTAGCCATATAGAATAGAGGCAGGTTAGATGTCACGGAGAGAGAGTTCAACAATTTTTCTTGGTCCCCAACACAAATGCAGTGTTTAGTGCTTGCTAGTTGGTCTGCTCTGTCATAGGGATCCATGTGTTGTCTCTTGCCTTGCCAATGCACCTACTATAGGCCTGGTCTTAAGCATTGTTTTTACTGTGGCTACCTGGATATCTGCATTGCTAGGAATTGAATAAGATGCTTCAGCGTCAAGGTCCTTGTGTCCTGCTAGGTTGCTGTTATCTCTGCTTGTGTTCCTGTGTACCTGACTCGTGCTTGTGTTTCTGGACTCCGCTACCTGTTTGATCCCTGCCTGCTAGACTTGACTCTCCTGTTGCCGACCCTGATTGCTTGACCTGTACCTGTGCCGCCTGCCCTAACCAATTGCTTGTTTGAATTCGCCTCTATCTTATCCTTCCATCCTGCACTGTTGCTCCTGGTTATGACTCGACCTGCTGACTATGTCTATACCTCTGGTACCTTTCTCTGCCTGGACCAGCTGCCTCATGTGACACTCCTCCTCAAGAGCTAGCGACCTTGTGTTCTCCTTGGGAAAGTCTATCCCCCCCATCAGGGATACTGTGAAGATCGAGGGATTCACTTAGACAACGCCCTTAGAGGAGGCAGAACATGTGGCACAGTGGGTTCACACCCGCTAGAAAGTGACACAGTGTCAGATTCAGCAGTCCTTTAATTACAGGACTGGGCAGTAATAATAAGTCCATTGTGAATTTATCTTCATGGATTTCAACAAAATCTTAATACCTCTGCTTTACCTCCTATTCGCTACATTGAATTTTCATAACTTTTAAAAAGTTTAACTGCTGAATGTCATTCTGGGCTATGATAATTGGTTCTGTTCCCCTTTTAATACTAAGTACGGCTGAGAAATAAACTCTGATCGTAGGAAAAAATGCGGGACAAGCTGCCCCCTAGGGCTGATCGTATCCCAGGTCTATAGGAATGCTGAGTGGTGTGGTGCAGCCCTTAATAGTCTCTATGTGTGTCACGGTGCTCCTACCTGGATACCAGGGATTGGCTCCGAAGAATAAAAGGGGAATAGCAGTGGTGGGAATGGAGAATAAATTGAGTCCAGACCTTGATAAAGTTCAACGGCTTTACTTGCATAAACTTTCATCCAAACAATATTCAGGTTTTCTCTTGGTTCCCGCAGGCTTTGACATAAACTGGCAGGCAAACTTGATAACTCTGCTTTCTCTCTCTGCTGTGTTTAGCTCTGCTTTAGTCTGGTAGCTAGACTTTCAGTCTGTTCTCTATCTGTGGAGTTGTCTGGAGCTGTTGACCCACTCCTGACACTCTGTCTGTAGATCTGTAAGGAGTCATGGTGCTCTATGAGCTACTTCCCTTTTGAGACTTCTACTGCAGGAGGTAGAACTTTACCTTCACTGCTACATCTTTCATGTCTTCAGAGCTCCACTATGGAGTCTAAAACTGGAACTAGAACTGCAACCCTTCCCTTTGGTAGGAAACAGGATTGGCCCACTTCTGCCCAAAGGAGGGAGAATGGAATGGTAAGCTCCATTCTATCTAAGAATCTCTCACTCTGCCAGATACACACTGCCACCTGCTGGTGAACCAGGCATATTACATGTACAAAACAGTTTCATAGCAATAATAGAAATGCACAGTGTAGAGGACCTGGAAAACAAATACACAGATGTTAGACCATTAGATACAGTAGCAGGGTGGAGGAATGGTAATACCACTCAGGAGAATTACATATGCAGTACATCTCCTTGGGATAGGTTTATTTTATCTAAATTTCATGTTCACAATGGTCTTTTGATGTAAACCTTGGCTTTGAACACATCTTGTTTTTGCCTTTAAAGGGGTTGTCTCACTTGAGAAAATAGTATTCATCAATGTAGATAAAGTTAATACAAGGCACTTATTAATGTATTGTGATTGTCCATATTGCCTCCTTTGCTGCCTTGACTCATTTTTCACAGCCTATGCCCATATAAAAAACTGGGTAGATTATTTAATACATCACACCAGCCAGTATCCCTCAAGAACCTGCCATCTCTGTGTTACTGCAGGTTCCCCATAATCAGGCATCTTCAGTAGTGTAGTAGAATACTAATCGCGAAAATCGGCACTTCGAGAATTTGCGAATATTTAGAATATAGTGCTATATATTCGTAATTTTGAATATTCAAGATTTTTCTTTCATCAGTAACCCCCCTTCTTGCTTGTGGGCCAATGAGAAGGCTGCAATGTCTTTGCAATGTCTTTGAGCTTAGCAACATCCCTAGAAACCAATAGGAAGGTTGCCTGCCCCTTACTATATAAGAACCTCCCCAGCAGCCCTTGTATGCAGTATTTTGCAGATCTGAGAGCGACAGCAGTGTCATTGCAGTGCCCTGTGCTTTCCTGTGTCATTACATTAGAGAGTTAGTTAGTTAGCTTATATATATATATATAATACAGATAGTGGAGCTGATAGGTTCTGCTGTCCATACATACATACATTCATGCTACAGACATAGTGCTGTTATGTCACATGTTCACAACAATACTTGGTGCACCAATCAGTAATATGCAGTCAGACCTGCTAAAATGTGAAGTTGCACGTATTGCGCCAAAATACTTGCATCATTAGTGCCAATTTTCGCAATCGCAAATATATTGGAGCACTCTATCTGCATATAAAGCTATTGTGATGTTCTGCCGTGCCACCCATTTTCTCCAGTCTCAGGAAACAGCTTAAAAAACTTAGCTATAGTGACCCACGCCTGTATTTTGCACGCATTATGCCAATATTACATTGTCACTTTTTTGCAATCAAGAAAATAATCTCGAATTCGCAAATATGACGAATATTCTACCAAATATTCCCAAAATATAGCAAATTTTAATATTGCCCCTGCTGCTTATCACTAATCTTCAGCATCTTGCTGTTGCCTGCTGTTGTGTGAACAGGTAGTATTTGCATGTAGCTGTACAATGGGCATCCAGAATAACCTTTACTGGTGGGACCAAGGCACCCCAGTACAACACTGGTGATAAGGCTTGCACCTGATCATAGAATTGTTCCAATTAACTCCACAGGTCATTTCATCCACCGTACCATATGTGCTTTGGGGGTTTTCATCATGTACCCTGCTCTGTGGAAGCATGTTAGCTCCATCCTTTCTCAGCTGCACAAACCGAAATATAATGCAATATGGTGCTGATGGCGAAGAGCAGGAGAAGTTCATTGTAGATGCCATCAGAAAAAATGCATACAGTAATCAACACGCAAGGCAGCATAGGTTTCATATGTACTGAAGGATCCGTAGCTCAAAAACCAGAGATGGAGGTGACTTTACCAAAACTTTTAGCTTTGTTGCAAGAGGTGTTTCTGGTCCTCCAAGGAATAAACCTGACTTAGCCCCAGAAGGGCTAGGACCATTCCGCTCCATTTGAGGATTCAAAGCAGTACCCTGTCTAATCCTCCAGTCCTACTTATCCAGCAGAACTTGACATCTGAGGCACTGGGCTAGCTGAAGCTGCCTGTAACTTGAGTTCAAATATTCAGAAATATTCTGGAATTAAATTAAAATGCTATATCAATTAGAATAAAAGAAAAGCGCAGGAAAGTGGATTTCAGACACATTAAATTGGCCTTGATACATACTGTTGATTAAAGATCTTTTTCTAGTGAGGAACAGAAATAGCCATGGAATATTTCTGGAATATAGGAGACCAAAATATCACAGTGTATGTTCCTCAGTCGAGAATGAAGCAAGGTGCCAACACATCACAAAGTACCACTTAGGCTACTTTCACACCAGAGTTTTTGCTAGATCCATCATGTATCAGCGAAAACGCTCCCGCCATAATAATACAACCGTCTGCATCCTTTATAAACGGATCCGGCTGTATTATCTCTAAAATAGCCAAGACGGATCCGTCTCTAAAACCATTGTAAGTCAATGGGGGACGGATCAGTTTTCTTTTGTGTCCTACTATTGACTTATATTGTGTGTCATGACGGATCCGTCTTGCTCCGCACCACATCACGGACAGGAAAACGTTGCTTGCAGTGTTATTCTGTCCACGATGGGGACGCAACCAAACGGAAAGGAATGCATTCTGGTGCATTCCGTTTCGCTCAGTTCAGTTTTGTCCCCATTGACAATGAATGGGGACAAAACGGAAGCTATTTCCCCCGCTATTGAAATCCTATGACGGATCTGAATCTCGGAAAGGAAAAGCGCAGATGTGAAAGTAGCCTTACTTTGGCAGCTGGAACAACTAGGAATCTTATCATTTACCCCCTCCAGGACAGTGTTGGGCCCTCAAATCTCAAAACACTAGAGTTGAGCGAACACCTGAATGTTCGGGTTCGAGAAGTTCGGCCGAACTTCCCGGAAATGTTCGGGTTCGGGATCCGAACCCAATCCAAACTTCGTCCCGAACCCGAACCCCATTGAAGTCAATGGGGACCCGAACTTTTCGGTACTAAAAAGGCTGTAAAACAGCCCAGGAAAGGGCTAGAGGGCTGCAAAAGGCAACAACATGTAGGTAAATCCCATGCAAACAAATGTGGATAGGGAAATGAATTAAAATAAAAATTAAATAAATAAAAATTAACCAAAATCAATTGGAGAGAGGTCCCATAGCAGAGTATCTGGCTTCACGTCACCCACCACTGGAAAAGTCCATTCTCAGATATTTAGGCCCCGGCACCCAGGCAGAGGAGAGAGGTCCCGTAACAGAGAATCTGTCTTCATGTCAGCAGAGAATCAGTCTGCATGTCATAGCAGAGAATCAGGCTTCACGTCAGCCACCACTGCAACAGTCCATTGTCATAAATTTAGGCCAAGCACCCAGGCAGAGGAGAGAGGTCCCGTAACAGACAATCTGGCCTCATGTCAGCAGAGAATCAGTCTTCATATCATAGCAGAGAATCAGGCTTCACGTCACCCACCACTGTAAGAGTCCATTTTCATAAATTTAGGCCCAGCACCCAGGCAGAGGAGAGAGGTCCCGTAACAGACAATCTGGCCTCATGTCAGCAGAGAATCAGTCTTCATATCATAGCAGAGAATCAGGCTTCACGTCACCCACTACTGTAAGAGTCAATTTTCATAAATTTAGGCCCAGCACCCAGGCAGAGGAGCGAGGTCCCGTAACAGACAATCTGGCTTCATGTCAGCAGAGAATCAGTCTTCATATCATAGCAGAGAATCAGGCTTCACGTCACCCACCAATGCAACAGTCCATTGTCAGATATTTAGGCCCAGCACCCAGGCAGAGGAGAGAGGTCCCGCAACAGACAATCTGGCTTCATGTCAGCAGAGAATCAGTCTGCATGTCATAGCAGAAAATCAGGCTTCACGTCAGCCACCACTGCAACAGTCCATTGTCGGATATTTAGGCCCAGCACCCAGGCAGAGGAGAGAGGTCCCGTAACAGACAATCTGGCTTCATGTCAGCAGAGAATTAGTCTGCATGTCATAGCAGAGAATCAGGCTTCACGTCAGCCACCACTGCAACAGTCCATTGTCATAAATTTAGGCCCAGCACCCAGGCAGAGGAGAGAGGTCCCGTAACAGACAATCTGGCTTCATGTCAGCAGAGAATCAGTCTTCATGTCATAGCAGAGAATCAGGCTTCACGTCACCCACCACTGCAACAGTCCATTTTCATAAATTTAGGCCCAGCACCCAGGCAGAGGAGAGAGGTCCCGTAACAGAGGATCTGGCATCATGTCAGCAGAGAATCAGTCTGCATGTCATAGCAGAAAATCAGGCTTCACGTCAGCCACCACTGCAACAGTCCATTGTCAGATATTTAGGCCCAGCACCCAGGCAGAGGAGAGAGGTCCCGTAACAGAGAATCTGTCTTCATGTCAGCAGAGAATTAGTCTGCATGTCATAGCAGAGAATCAGGCTTCACGTCACCCAACATTGGAACAGTCCATTGGCATATATTTAGGCCCCGGCACCCAGACAGAGGAGAAGTTCATTCAACTTTGGGTAGCCTCGCAATATAATGGTCAGCCACCACTGCAACAGTCCATTGTCAGATATTTAGGCCCAGCATCCAGGCAGAGGAGAGAGGTCCCGTAACAGACAATCTGGCTTCATGTCAGCAGAGAATTAGTCTGCATGTCATAGCAGAGAATCAGGCTTCACGTCAGCCACCACTGCAACAGTCCATTGTCATAAATTTAGGCCCAGCACCCAGGCAGAGGAGAGAGGTCCCGTAACAGACAATCTGGCTTCATGTCAGCAAAGAATCAGTCTTCATGTCATAGCAGAGAATCAGGCTTCACGTCACCCACCACTGCAACAGTCCATTTTCATAAATTTAGGCCCAGCACCCAGGCAGAGGAGAGAGGTCCCGTAACAGAGGATCTGGCTTCATGTCAGCAGAGAATCAGTCTGCATGTCATAGCAGAAAATCAGGCTTCACGTCAGCCACCACTGCAACAGTCCATTGTCAGATATTTAGGCCCAGCACCCAGGCAGAGGAGAGAGGTCCCGTAACAGAGAATCTGTCTTCATGTCAGCAGAGAATTAGTCTGCATGTCATAGCAGAGAATCAGGCTTCACGTCACCCAACATTGGAACAGTCCATTGGCATATATTTAGGCCCCGGCACCCAGACAGAGGAGAGGTTCATTCAACTTTGGGTAGCCTCGCAATATAATGGTAAAATGAAAATTAAAATAGGATTGAATGAGGAAGTGCCCTGGAGTACAATAATATATGGTTAAGGGGAGGTAGTTAATGTCTAATCTGGACAAGGGACGGACAGGTCCTGTGGGATCCATGCCTGGTTCATTTTTATGAACGTCAGCTTGTCCACATTGGCTGTAGACAGGCGGCTGCGTTTGTCTGTAATGACGCCCCCTGCCGCGCTGAATACACGTTCAGACAAAATGCTGGCCGCCGGGCAGGCCAGCACCTCCAAGGCATAAAAGGCTAGCTCTGGCCACGTGGACAATTTAGAGACCCAGAAGTTGAATGGGGCCGAACCATCAGTCAGTACGTGGAGGGGTGTGCACAAGTACTGTTCCACCAAGTTAGTGAAATGTTGCCTCCTGCTAACACGTTGCGTATCAGGTGGTGGTGCAGTTAGCTGTGGCGTGTTGACAAAAGTTTTCCACATCTCTGCCATGCTAACCCTGCCCTCAGAGGAGCTGGCCGTGACACAGCTGCCTTGGCGACCTCTTGCTCCTCCTCTGCCTTGGCTTTGTGCTTCCACTTGTTCCCCTGTGACATTTGGGAATGCTCTCGGTAGCGCGTCTACCAACGTGCGCTTGTACTCGCGCATCTTCCTATCACGCTCCAGTGCAGGAAGTAAGGTGGGCACATTGTCTTTGTACCGTGGATCCAGCAGGGTGGCAACCCAGTAGTCCGCACACGTTAAAATGTGGGCAACTCTGCTGTCGTTGCGCAGGCACTGCAGCATGTAGTCGCTCATGTGTGCCAGGCTGCCCAGGGGAAAGGACAAGCTGTCCTCTGTGGGAGGCGTATCGTCATCGTCCTGCCTTTCCCCCCAGCCACGCACCAGTGATGGGCCCGAGCTGCATTGGGTGCCACCCCGCTGTGACCATGCTTCATCCTCATCCTCCTCCACCTCCTCCTCCTCCTCGTCCTCCAGTAGTGGGCCCTGGCTGGCCACATTTGTACCTGGCCTCTGCTGTTGCAAAAAACCTCCCTCTGAGTCACTTCGAAGAGACTGGCCTGAAAGTGCTAAAAATGACCCCTCTTCCTCCTCCTCCTCCTCCTCCTGGGCCACCTCCTCTTCCATCATCGCCCTAAGTGTTTTCTCAAGGAGACATAGAAGTGGTATTGTAACGCTGATAACGGCGTCATCGCCACTGGCCATGTTGGTGGAGTACTCGAAACAGCGCAACAGGGCACACAGGTCTCGCATGGAGGCCCAGTCATTGGTGGTGAAGTGGTGCTGTTCCGCAGTGCGACTGACCCGTGCGTGCTGCAGCTGAAACTCCACTATGGCCTTCTGCTGCTCGCACAGTCTGTCCAGCATGTGCAAGGTGGAGTTCCACCTGGTGGGCACGTCGCATATGAGGCGGTGAGCGGGAAGGCCGAAGTTACGCTGTAGCGCAGACAGGCGAGCAGCGGCAGGATGTGAACGCCGGAAGCGCGAACAGACGGCCCGCACTTTATGCAGCAGCTCTGACATGTCGGGGTAGTTGTGAATGAACTTCTGCACCACCAAATTCAGCACATGCGCCAGGCAAGGGATGTGCGTCAAACTGGCTAGTCCCAGAGCTGCAACGAGATTTCGCCCATTATCGCACATCACCAGGCCGGGCTTGAGGCTCACCGGCAGCAACCACTCGTCGGTCTGTTGTTCTATACCCCGCCACAACTCCTGTGCGGTGTGGGGCCTGTCCCCCAAACATATGAGTTTCAGAATGGCCTGCTGACGTTTACCCCGGGCTGTGCTGAAGTTGGTGGTGAAGGTGTGTGGCTGACTGGATGAGCAGGTGGAAGAAGAGGAAGAGGAAGCCGAGAAGGAGGAGGTGGCAACAGGAGGCAAAGAATGTTGCCCTGCGATCCTTGGCGGCGGAAGGATGTGCGCCAAACAGCTCTCCGCCTGGGGCCCAGCTGCCACTACACTACGTGCAGAATTATTAGGCAAATGAGTATTTTGACCACATCATCCTCTTTATGCATGTTGTCTTACTCCAAGCTGTATAGGCTCGAAAGCCTACTACCAATTAGGCATATTAGGTGATGTGCATCTCTGTAATGAGAAGGGGTGTGGTCTAATGACATCAACACCCTATATCAGGTGTGCATAATTATTAGGCAACTTCCTTTCCTTTGGCAAAATGGGTCAAAAGAAGGACTTGACAGGCTCAGAAAAGTCAAAAATAGTGAGATATCTTGCAGAGGGATGCAGCACTCTTAAAATTGCAAAGCTTCTGAAGCGTGATCATCGAACAATCAAGCGTTTCATTCAAAATAGTCAACAGGGTCGCAAGAAGCGTGTGGAAAAACCAAGGCGCAAAATAACTGCCCATGAACTGAGAAAAGTCAAGCGTGCAGCTGCCAAGATGCCACTTGCCACCAGTTTGGCCATATTTCAAAGCTGCAACATCACTGGAGTGCCCAAAAGCACAAGGTGTGCAATACTCAGAGACATGGCCAAGGTAAGAAAGGCTGAAAGACGACCACCACTGAACAAGACACACAAGCTGAAACGTCAAGACTGGGCCAAGAAATATCTCAAGACTGATTTTTCTAAGGTTTTATGGACTGATGAAATGAGAGTGAGTCTTGATGGGCCAGATGGCTGGATTGGTAAAGGGCAGAGAGCTCCAGTCCGACTCAGACGCCAGCAAGGTGGAGGTGGAGTACTGGTTTGGGCTGGTATCATCAAAGATGAGCTTGTGGGGCCTTTTTGGGTTGAGGATGGAGTCAAGCTTAACTCCCAGTCCTACTGCCAGTTTCTGGAAGACACCTTCTTCAAGCAGTGGTACAGGAAGAAGTCTGCAAGGTAAGAAAAACATGATTTTCATGCAGGACAATGCTCCATCACACGCGTCCAAGTACTCCACAACGTGGCTGGCAAGAAAGGGTATAAAAGAAGAAAATCTAATGACATGGCCTCCTTGTTCACCTGATCTGAAACCCATTGAGAACCTGTGGTCCATCATCAAATGTGAGATTTACAAGGAGGGAAAACAGTACACCTCTCTGAACAGTGTCTGGGAGGCTGTGGTTGCTGCTGCACGCAATGTTGATGGTGAACAGATCAAAACACTGACAGAATCCATGGATGGCAGGCTTTTGAGTGTCCTTGCAAAGAAAGGTGGCTATATTGGTCACTGATTTGTTTTTGTTTTGTTTTTGAATGTCAGAAATGTATATTTGTGAATGTTGAGATGTTATATTGGTTTCACTGGTAAAAATAAATAATTGAAATGGGTATATATTTGTTTTTTGTTAAGTTGCCTCATAATTATGTACAGTAATAGTCACCTGCACACACAGATATCCCCCTAAAATAGCTAAAACTAAAAACAAACTAAAAACTACTTCCAAAAATATTCAGCTTTGATATTAATGAGTTTTTTGGGTTCATTGAGAACATGGTTGTTGTTCAATAATAAAATTAATCCTCAAAAATACAACTTGCCTAATAATTCTGCACTCCCTGTACATTTACCCAGTGTGCAGTTAGGGAGATATAGCGTCCCTGGCCATGCTTACTGGTCCACGTATCTGTGGTTAGGTGGACCTTGCTACAGATGGCGTTGCGCAGTGCACACTTGATTTTATTGGATACTTGGTTGTGCAGGGAAGGCACGGCTCTCTTGGAGAAGTAGTGGCGGCTGGGAACAACATACTGTGGGACAGCACGCGACATGAGCTGTTTGAAGCTGTCTGTGTCCACCAGCCTAAATGACAGCATTTCATAGGCCAGCAGTTTAGAAATGCTGGCATTCAGGGCCAGGGATCGAGGGTGGCTAGGTGGGAATTTACGCTTTCTCTCAAATGTTTGTGAGATGGAGAGCTGAACGCTGCCGTGTGACATGGTTGAGACGCTTGGTGACGGAGGTGGTGGTGGTGTTGGTGGTACATCCCCTGTTTGCTGGGCAGCAGGTGCCAACGTTCCTCCAGAGGCGGAGGAAGAGGCCGAGGCGGCAGCAGCAGAGGAGGCCGAGGCGGCAGCAGCAGAAGAGGCCGAGGCGGCAGCAGCAGAAGAGGTAGCAGGGGGAGCCTGAGCGACTTCCTTGTTTTTAAGGTGTTTACTCCACTGCAGTTCATGCTTTGCATGCAGGTGCCTGGTCATGCAGGTTGTGCTAAGGTTCAGAACGTTAATGCCTCGCTTCAGGCTCTGATGGCACAGCGTGCAAACCACTCGGGTCTTGTCGTCAGCACATTGTTTGAAGAAGTGCCATGCCAGGGAACTCCTTGAAGCTGCCTTTGGGGTGCTCGGTCCCAGATGGCGGCGGTCAGTAGCAGGCGGAGTCTCTTGGCGGCGGGTGTTATGCTTTTGCCCACTGCTCCCTCTTTTGCTACGCTGTTGGCTTGGTCTCACCACTGCCTCTTCCTCCGAACTGTGAAAGTCAGTGGCACGACCTTCATTCCATGTGGGGTCTAGGACCTCATCGTCCCCTGCATCGTCTTCCACCCAGTCTTGATCCCTGACCTCCTGTTCAGTCTGCACACTGCAGAAAGACGCAGCAGTTGGCACCTGTGTTTCGTCATCATCAGAGACATGCTGAGGTGGTATTCCCATGTCCTCATCATCAGGAAACATAAGTGGTTGTGCGTCAGAGCAGTCTATGTCTTCCACCGCTGGGGAAGGGCTAGGTGGATGCCCTTGGGAAACCCTGCCAGCAGAGTCTTCAAACAGCATAAGAGACTGCTGCATAACTTGAGGCTCAGACAGTTTCCCTGATATGCATGGGGGTGATGTGACAGACTGATGGGGTTGGTTTTCAGGCGCCATCTGTGCGCTTTCTGCAGAAGACTGGGTGGGAGATAATGTGAACGTGCTGGATCCACTGTCGGCCACCCAATTGACTAATGCCTGTACCTGCTCAGGCCTTACCATCCTTAGAACGGCATTGGGCCCCACCATATATCGCTGTAAATTCTGGCGGCTACTGGGACCTGAGGTAGTTGGTACACTAGGACGTGTGGATGTGGCAGAACGGCCACGTCCTCTCCCAGCACCAGAGGGTCCACTAACACCACCACGACCATGTCCACGTCCGCGTCCCTTAATAGATGTTTTCCTCATTGTTATCGTTCACCACAACAACAAAAATATTATTTGGCCCAATGTATTGTATTCAAATTCAGCTGAATATAAATTTGAGGCCTAGTATTTAGGCGCTGGGTGACCGGTATGGATTTAGTGACAGAATTAGACTTGGAAATGCACAGTAGCGTGTGTGTGAAGTTATTCTGAATGACCCTATGTGCACCTTGAATATTATATACCTTTTTAGGGATAGATTTCAAATAGCTCTGATACAGCAGAAACCACTAAATTATGAAATTGCTAAATTGGGAATTGTATTTCAACCCAGAACAAAAAATGTGCTTTGACGGACACTAAATAACTTGCCCAGCCAGAACAGTACAGCGGTAACGACAGATTTAGCGGGATATAAATTTGAGGCCTAGTATTTAGGCGCTGGGTGACCGGTATGGATTTACTGACAGAATTTAACTTGGAAATGCACAGTAGCGTGTGTGTGAAGTTATTCTGAATGACCCTATGTGCACCTTGAATATTATATACCCTTTTAGGGATAGATTTCAAATAGCTCTGATATAGCAGAAACCACAAAATTATGAAATTGCTAAATTGGGAATTGTATTTCAACCCAAAACAAAAAATGTGCTTTGACGGACACTAAATAACTTGCCCAGCCAGAACAGTACAGCGGTAACGACAGATTTAGCGGGATATAAATTTGAGGCCTAGTATTTAGGCGCTGTGTGACCGGTATGGATTTACTGACAGAATTAAACTTGGAAATGCACAGTAGCGTGTGTGAAGTTATTCTGAATGACCCTATGTGCACCTTGAATATTATATACCCTTTTAGGGATAGATTTCAAATAGCTCTGATACAGCAGAAACCACTAAATTATGAAATTGCTAAATTGGGAATTGTATTTCAACCCAGAACAAAAAATGTGCTTTGACGAACACTAAATACCTTGCCCAGCCAGAACAGTACAGCGGTAACGACAGATTTAGCAGGATATAAATTTGAGGCCTAGTATTTAGGCGCTGGGTGAACGGTATGGATTTACTGACAGAATTAAACTTGGAAATGCACAGTAGCGTGTGTGTGAAGTTATTCTGAATGACCCTATGTGCACCTTGAATATTATATACCCTTTTAGGGATAGATTTCAAGTAGCTCTGATACAGCAGAAACCACTAAATTATGAAATTGCTAAATTGGGAATTGTATTTCAACCCAGAACAAAAAATGTGCTTTGACAGACACTAAATAACTTGCCCAGCCAGAACAGTACAGCGGTAACGACAGATTTAGCGGGATATAAATTTGAGGCCTAGTATTTAGGCGCTGGGTAACCGGTATGGATTTACTGACAGAATTAAACTTGGAAATGCACAGTAGCGTGTGTGTGAAGTTATTCTGAATGACCCTATGTGAACCTTGAATATTATATACCCTTTTAGGGATAGATTTCAAATAGCTCTGATACAGCAGAAACCACTAAATTATGAAATTGCTAAATTGGGAATTGTATTTCAACCCAGAACAAAAAATGTGCTTTGACGGACACTAAATAACTTGCCCAGCCAGAACAGTACAGCGGTAACGACAGATTTAGCGGGATATAAATTTGAGGCCTAGTATTTAGGCTCTGGGTGACCGGTATGGATTTACTGACAGAATTAGACTGGGATATGGCCAAAAAATAACCACACTATTGCTGGTTAAATGCACTTGGTGTGACAGCTTGACCAACCACACTACTGAAAGTTAAATGCACTTGGTGACGGGCGCAGCTTGCCCCTGAAGTAGTATATGGCCAAAAAATAAACAGACTATTGCTGGTTAAATGCACTTGGTGTGACAGCTTCACCCTGATGTAGGCTTTAGCCAAAAAACAACCACACCATTGAGTGTTAAATGCACTTGGTGACGGGCGCAGCTTGCCCCTGATGTAGTATATGGCCAAAAAATGAACAGACTATTGCTGGTTAAATGCACTTGGTGTGACAGCTTGACCAACCACACTACTGAGGGTTAAATGCACTTGGTGATGGGCGCAGCTTGCCCCTGATGTAGTATATGGCCAAAAAATAAACAGACTATTGCTGGTTAAATGCACTTGGTGTGACAGCTTCACCCTGATGTAGGCTTTAGCCAAAAAACAACCACACCATTGAGGGTTAAATGCACTTGGTGACAGGCGCAGCTTGCCCCTGATGTAGTATATGCCCAAAAAATAAACAGACTATTGCTGGTTAAATGCACTTGGTGTGACAGCTTCACCCTGATGTAGGCTTTAGCCAAAAAACAACCACACCATTGAGGGTTAAATGCCCTTGGTCGCAGCTTGTGCTGGCGCACCACAAGACACAAAATGGCCGCCGATCACCCCAGAAAAAAGTGACTGACAAACGGTCTGGGCAGCCTAAAAACAGTGAGCAATTGAATTTCAGCAGCTCAATGATGCACAGCTGCAGATCGATCGATTAATCAAGTCCTTTGGAGGAGTTAATCTGCCTAATCTCGCCCCACTGTCGCAGCCGCAACCTCTCCCTATGCTAATCAGAGCAGAGTGACGGGCGGCGCTATGTGACTCCAGCTTAAATAGAGGCTGGGTCACATGGTGCTCTGGCCAATCACAGCCATGCCAATAGTAGGCATGGCTGTGACGGCCTTTTGGGGCAAGTAGTATGACGCTTGTTGATTGGCTGCTTTGCAGCCTTTCAAAAAGCGCCAAGAAAGCGTCACGAAAGCGCCAAGAAAGCGACGAACACCGAACCCGAACCCAGACTTTTACGAAAATGTCCGGGTTCGGGTCCGTGTCACGGACACCCCAAAATTCGGTACGAACCCGAACTATACAGTTCGAGTTCACTCATCCCTACAAAACACAAGATAGGCTTTTTTTATGTTTAAGAGAAGACTGAAGAAGTCAGTCACAAATGATAATCTGTGAGAGTTTGTGGTTCAATCTCCTGCATGGACCCAGATTATCAAACAAAGGTTATTACAACGAATTTCTGTTGGTGACATCTTCATGATCCCAGATGATTCACTGGAATGATACGCCCTATGGATATATGATTTTTTTTCCTCCAGTAGCCTGAGTGCAGCCATTATCCTCCCTTCCCTTGACTATCAGACAAGTTTCCAAGATGTTCCCAACCACCACCACCACATCACTGACATCACAGAGATTTCCTATCCCTAAACCAAACACCCATATACATTTGGATCTTCTTTGTGCACTCTTTTTGATCCTTGTTGCATATGCCACAATTTATTTAATAGATGAGTTGTTATCAACTGTAACTGCATACTGGTCTGGTCTTTGCAGCAGGGGAGCAATCAGGCCTCTACCTCTTGGGATAGTACCTGTGTAGTTGGCAGCTGACAAACAGAGTCAGAACCACCAGTGCAAGGCACTGGAAGCACAGTTAAGATCATAGACAAAACCAGGCAAGGACTTAGAGACAGAACACAAGTGAATCCAAGGCAAAACACAGACAGAACAAAACTGAAGACAGCAGAGAACATGCAAAATCAACAGAACAGACTGCATCAGGTAGTTCAGATAGAGCAGATTCACATGTAGAAACTTAGCACAACGGAACAGACACAGAACTCTAGGACACAGTTC
Source organism: Bufo gargarizans (assembly GCF_014858855.1). NCBI lineage: Eukaryota > Metazoa > Chordata > Amphibia > Anura > Bufonidae > Bufo > Bufo gargarizans. The sequence goes on from NC_058081.1 coordinate 446,083,349, forward strand.
AGACATAGACAAAAAAAGCAGATCCAGAAACAAAAAATTGGCTAGGCAGCTCAGACAAGAAATAGAACAAGAACTAAATTCAAGCACGCACTGAATCGACACAAACACATGTCGCATATAAATAATAATAATAATAATAATAATTCAGACCTGGTAACGGGTATCAAGGAAGATTTTGCAGTCCTTGATTTGCCATGTGCCAGTTACAAAGGGTCATTCACTGCAAGCAAAAAGGGATTTATCCCGTGTCTAAATGTTATTAATCCAAATGTCCTTAACTTACACTCTTTATAGAAAATGGCTTTATTTCTCTCGTGGGATATACAGAAGGAAACATTTTGATCTAAGCTTTCTTTCTACTCTAATAAGGTAAAATATTCAGATTGGTCATTGCTTGGTGTAGTGGGACTTCTCTGAACCCTCTTGTGCCATTAGTCTAGTAGCAAAACTCTTCAAGAAAGCAAATAAGTAAATAAAACCAAAATAACAATTATAAACCACGCAGGAAAAAAGAACTTCAAATGTAACATCGATATTTATTTACAACAAAAAATAAATATTGTGTAAACTTTCTGGGCTCTTGCTGCACAAAATCAATAGCTTTATAATTAAATATTGTATATTACTGTCACTTTGAAATGCGAAAAATTCTGCTTACTTACACAATTCAAAGTGCTTTTATGCATCTAGGAGTTATATGCAGCTACTGATTAACCCATTAATGTCCAGGGGAGAAAAATTAACAAAAATCCCCCCACACCAGCTTTCTACTGAAAAAAATAATAATGCCTTCTTTTATGCCTGTTTTCCTATGTAAAAGAAGACTGAACTCTACGCCAGCTATGGGCTAGTGTACATTTCAGTTTAGGCGCACAGACTTCTGGAGATCCACCTAACTCACAATGAGGTGTGAGCCTTTTCATAAATTAAACATAGCCTCTAGCAGGCACAGAGATATCATAGACACATGTACAAAGCTGGTGTACGATAAATTTCCCAATACAGATTATAAGTATGTACTGAATGTGTTATCAATATTCACAAATCATTCAATCCACTTTTTTATGCTACTTGGCATCGTCAATAGGAAATTAAGCTCTGCTATATCTATTCCTTCTTTCCACATCATACTATCTACTTAAAGGGGTTTTCCAGTATTAACTTCTATCTATCTTTACAGTGATGCCCACAGTTAGCCTTGTCTATTGAAAAATGCATACTTACCTGCTCCCTATCATTCCAGTCCCAGCCCTGGCTCCCATGTGTCCATCTTTCGGTCTGTGGCTTGTTTACTACTGCCTGGGAATGGCCATGGTCACCTGCTCTGTTGCTTATGCACACTTCACTGCTGAAGCCAGTGGCTGGCTGCGGTTGAACAGCTGGCCATGCCCATGCCCGGCCAGAAGTAAACAAGCTATGGCACAGAAGATGGACTTGCAGGAAGCAGAGGACAGGACCAGAGAGACATAGAGCAGATAAATATGAACCTTTCAATAGTGGAGACAGGCTACAAGCCTCACTAAAAAGACAGTTATTCCCAGACAACCTCTTTAAAGATAGATGGGAGAGAGTATGTGTCACGGGTAAGGAAGGTAGAGAGGAAGTGCACCCCCTTAACTGCCAGCCTCAACCCTGTCCCTGCCTACTTGCACCTTCCGCCATAGGTGACGGGGCGCAACTGGGTGCCGTCCCTGACCTATGTAAATGCAGAGTACAGCGAACAGAGACAGAGAGGAACAGACAGCCAAGGCAGAAGGCGGTACACAAGACTTAGGCAAACAGATAGACAGGAAGGTTGAAAAGACAAAAGTACCCAGTGATGGGAAAGGCAATGGCGGGTCAACTAGCCGAGGTCGGTCCGGGAGGTCACGTCAATACAAGGGATGAGGCAGGAGACAAAATCCGAGAACGAGCCGAGGTCAAATCCGAGAGATAGCGTAAGTACCAAGGGAGTGGGCAAAAGTGAGGTCAAGAAACAAACTAGGTCAATACCAGAATTCAAGTAAGATGCTAATAATAATTATAGTACACACAGCCCTAGAGACAAAATCACAGGCAACCTGTGGCCAGCAGGTTGCCTGTTTAAATTATGGAGGAGAGGGATCATGTGACATGGCCAGCATCACATGATCCCTCTCTTCCCTAACTGTAGGCGAGCGCCAAGTGCCCAGCTCGGCGTTCAGCCCCTCCCGGTTCCAATGGCGACGAGGAACGCCGACTGCTCCTGCAGGAGGAGTGCGGCCGGACGTACCGCATCCACCGGAGATGCCGGGAGCCAGGAGGCGCAGCCGGACGCCGCGGGCCTCCAAGCTGCAAGGAGATCGAGGAGCATCGAGAGCACATTGGAACAGAAGCTAGCTGCCTGCCTCTCGTGACAGTATGACTGCTGTAGAGAAGCTGGGCACAAAATGATAGAATATTTTTAATAATAAAGATCGTCATAGTTGCATAATTTTTTATTTTAGATGCATTTGGGATATTACACAAAAAGTGGCTGCAAAGTATACATCACCTTTAAACTATACAGCAAATGAGTTGTTACTTAAAGTTTCTAGGTCCAGTCATATTTTTATGAGACCCTAAGAATGTTATAAAACCCAAAAAATTGTAATACCTACTGTGCTGGTCCTCTGTCATTACCATTCCAGCTCGTATCATGCCGACTTGTTAGTCGTAATCCGTAGTAGAAAAAATTGCTGCACACAGCTGGTTCAATTTGCCATTAATCAGTAAAGTTTATTATTCACAACTCATTTCATGTTGCATACATGATCCAGTGGATGCTCATATATCAGAGTCACATTATATAAGTACCGAACGTTTCGGCCTATCTCAGCCTTTCTCAGCGGGATATGATCTGGCAGTGACGGCGGACGGGTGCGCTGGACCACAGGTTTATTTATTACCGATTTACTGAAACATGTTAAAGTTATATCATGGACATGGACATAAAGTCCAGACCTCAACAATGCAAAAAGACCTGGATGCCCACGGAAGACAACAGTGGTGGATGATTGCAGAATAATTACCATGGTGAAGAGAAACCCCTTTTAACAACAGCCAACCAAGTGAACAACACTCTCCAGGATATAGGTGTATCAATATCAAAATATACCATAAAGAGAAGACTGCATGATAGTAAATACAGAGGGTTCACTGCACAGTGAAAGCTACTCATAAGCCTCAAGAATAAGAAGGCTAGATTGGATTTTGCTAACAAAACATCTTAAAAAAACAGCACACTTCTGGAAGAACATTCTTTAGACAGATGAAACCAAGATCAACCTCTACCAGAATGATGGAAAGAAAAAAGTATGGCGAAGGCATGGTACAAAGCATGATCCAAAGCATACCACATCATCTGTAAAACACGGCGGAGGCAGTGTGATGGCTTGGGCATGCATGGCTGCCAGTGTGCTCAAATGTAGCCAAACTGGTCGGCGTTTCATAATACAGATGGACAATGACTAAAAAAACATGAAGCCAAAGCAACCCAGGAGTTTATTAAAGCAAAGAAGTGGAATATTTTTGAATGGCCAAGTCAGTCACCTTATCTGAACCCAATAGAGCATGCATTTAACTTGTTAAAGACTAAACTTCAGACAGAAAGGCCCACAAACAAACAACAACTGAAAACCACTGCAGTAAAGGCCTGGACGAGCATTAAAAAGGAGGAAACACAGCGCCTGGTGATGTCCATGAGTTCAAGACTTCAGGCAGTCAACCAAGTATTAGAAATTGACATTTTATTTACCATTATTTAATTTGTCCAATTACTTTTGAGCCCCTGAAATGAAGGGATTGAGTTTAAAAAATGATTTAGTTCCTCACATTTTTATGCAATCATTTTCCGCATATTCCGCAGCGCTTTACAGACATCAGCATCAATCTGTCCCCATTGGAACTCACAATCTACCCGAAGGAAACAGAGGCAGAACCTACACGCTCCATGCAGATGTTGACCATGGTCGGATATAAACTTAGTTCCCTGGCTGCTTGTCTACTATATATTTCTCTTCTATTTAAAGTGATTTCTCGTTTAGAAAATGTATTTAAAACAGCTTCAAATCAGCTTGAAAACTGCCTCAAAACAACCTCCCATTCATTTGGGAAGTAGCACTTGCTTCTTTTTTGCACGTAAAAAATAGCGGCATGTAAAAAAGAAGCAGAATCAGCTCTAAATCTTCCACTGGGATGAATGGGCAGAAAAAAACTGCTCCATGAAAGTCTGTGCATGTTTTTGTGCCCATTCTGCGTGTTCTTTTTGGTGCAGATTTGCTTCAAATCAGCTTCAAAAACCTCAAGCTGAAGATTCAGCTTTGTCAAGTGGTTAAAAAGATGCATAAAAGCATATCAAAAATATGTAACAATAAATAAATAAAAACACTGAAAAATGTGTATTTTTTCGCGCTGGAAAAACTGCAATGAAAAAAAAAAACATGATAATTTTTTAAGCGTGTTTTTCAAATTCAGTCGTGTAAACTGGCCCTCACACTTATTTTGCCATTAGTAACCAATCATTGTATAGCTCAGTATTTAACTTTATGTCACTATTTTGCCTTAAAATCTAAAATACATCAACTTTTATATAATCTCCCCAAACAGAAAACCAATTAACAGGAGACAACTGCTCTGATAATGACACTTTCCAAAATGTCTATCTTCCACAAGGAAAAGCGTCACAATCCTAGGTAGCAGAAACTTGACACATTCATGGTAACAAAATCCTCCCATAAAAGGCATATTTTGTCCAGCGCCAGAAAATAACATATATTTTCCACAGGTTGCTGTAGCTAGCAATTGAAGTTGCTATAGTTTAAAGGAAAGTCAAAGCTGGAAATGTGCTTTTCATTAGTTATTGCACAGGATGTAAAGCGCTGTCTTATCTTTCCTGGTTATTAGGACAAAGCCTGCTGTTTAAAGGGAGTTTGTCTGCAGGAATTTCACTATGAAGCTAAGCATAATGTCTGGTAGGGACAGCAGAGTGTGATGAAACGGTGCCTTACTTTTCTCCATCCGTTGCTGCATTCCCAAGAAAAAGCCTTGATTCATAAATGAGCTCTTAAGTGCACTGAGGGCAAGTACTGACCCCTTAGTGCACTTTAGCTCTGCTCCCTGTTCTTCTCTGGGTGCCTGCCCTGTACTAAGTCCTACAAGAAAATTTAGACTAGCACATTCATATTCATAGTGACAGGTGCATATCCATCAAGCAAAAATGGTTGATAAAAAAATGGCTCCACAACAATTCACATCCAAACAATAGAGCTGAGAAATAGGGATCATTCTAAATTATAGTGGTATTACACCTACTATAAATGGAAAAATAGGTGCTTTTTGCGCACATTTGTGATCAAGTGTGTGTCGGGCCCATCTACCAGGCGTCAAGGTAGCTTCCGCAGATGGGTTCCTATCACTAATATACAGTCTCTCTTGGACTTGGACCTAAGCCTACAATTTTCAGGGCAGTGTAGGAACCAGCTACATTTATACTCTGCTCAGAAGCCCCAGGCAGATGGGCATTGCTCAGTCTAAAAGAGGCGCTACCCTCAATATATTCTACAAGAACATTTAGACTAGCACATTCATATACATAATCATAATAGTACATAATAATATACCTACTATAAATGGAAAAATTGAAGCTTTTTGCGCACATTTTTGATGAAACGTGTGTCCTGGCAGCACACATCTTCAGGACTGGACCTAGAGGTAGTGTGCGTAGGAGTGCAATTCGAATTTCAGGAAGAATTCGATTTGCACCGAATCCGAATTTCCTCATGCTTCATGGTAACGAATCAAATTTTTTCCTAAAATAGCTGCTGCACATGCTATACATGTCAGGATGTGGAGCAAAGAACTCTGGGAATGAGGGATCACCCACAATTCAATGCAAGCAGCCAATCAGCAGCCAGCCAGCTCCTGTGATGACACAGCCCTATAAATAGCCTCAGCCATCTTGGATTCTACCATTTTCCAGTGTACTTAGTGCAGGGAGAGACGCCACCAGGTGCTAGGGACAGTGCTAGAAAAAACTGCATTGTGCTAAAATAACTATTTACAAGTGCAAGGAAAGATTATTAAAGGTGTAGGGAAAGGATAGGGAGGCATTATCTACAGTATAAAAGGAGAACAGGGTGCAATAGGAGAGTGTACAGCCTGGGTATAGGAGTGATTACTATTACCCTTGCTGCACTAATTGGGGATCCAAATTACTATTATACGGCTGCTTTTAGGTTTGCACTAGGTAATACCTCTGTAATTCCAGGAAACCTTGTTTTTTTATTAGGGTGCAAGTGCTGTGTTGCAGAGTGCTTTTATAGGAAATATAAATATGCCATATTAACCATTCTGCTGTGCATTTAAATTAGTCTACAGTTTATTTTGGGGTGTATTAGTGCAAAAAATAAAAAAGGACATATCCCTATAGGGGGTCTAGGCCATTCCCCAGTTCAATGAACATTATCAGACATCATGGAACTGGAATCAAGGAATTATGAATCGCCTGTCCATCACAGACATAAACCAGATAAACATTTGTGTCCCTGTGGCCACGATTAACAGGCCTGTAATCATAGTTTGGTGGTGGGATGCCAGGGAAACCAGATAACAGTACCATGCTTGGACTCTACTGGTAGCCGGAACCCAGACGGATCCATGGGTCCCAGAACCACCTCCCTGCAACATTTTGGTCTCGAGCCATGAGCTTAAATCGGTTTTGGGGCTCATTTGCTGCCAGCCCCAGCAGAGGACGAGTGGACCCCTCCCAGAGGCCGGGAGGGGTGGGGCCGGCTACAGGCTAAAAGGCTTGTGCCAGCACGACGGGTCTTTTCTCTGAAGGGGGGTCACATTGTGCCATGTGTTTAGAGGGACCTGCAACTTGCTAACATCACGGCCTCCCACGTGACTCCAGCTAAGAACTCATCACAATGCACAGGACTCATATACCTGGTAAACTGACTTATTGTTCTGCTTAACCCTGTTGTACCCCATCATCTGTATTTGTAACCTCAGACCACTGTATATATTTTCTGTGTGTATAGTGTTATTTCTAGTCAGCTCTTAAGGCGATTAAATACATAATTCAATCTTCTGCTGTCTTGTATCTCGATTATGAGTCCCCACGTCCGTGTTTCGGCCTAGTTAGATGCTACAGTGGGTTGCTTTATTACCCTATATAATCCTGTTAGCAGACCGGGCTTATATCTGGTGGCAGTATACCCAGGCTGAGGAAGCGCTGTTTCACTGGGGCAGTGAAAAGGCTCCCTCAGTTTGTTGCCTCTCTGTGCCCGTGTGGACAGGAGGAGTCTGTGAACACTGTACAAAGCTGACCTTAACTGCTCTTCAGGGACGTCGTAAGGTCAAGCCTTGGTAACCAGTGACTATACCGTATCTCGCTGGCTCTACGTATTTAACATCCAACGTCAGTCGGGTACAGTATTCAGTGTAAAAAATGCACTACAGCCTTTTTTGGAGTATACAGTCCTGATAAAAAGTTTAAAACCACTTGAAAAATGGCAAAAAATCATATTTTACATTGTTGGATCTTAACAAGGTTCCAAGTAGAGCTTCAACATGCAACAAGAAGAAATGGGAGTGAGAGAAAAAAAATTTTGAGCATTCAATTTAATGAAAACAACAAATAAACTGAAACAGGCTGTTTTTCAGCTGATCAAAAGTTTATGACCACATGCCTTTAACCACCCCCCGTCTCGCTAACGTCGAAAGGCGTGATTGCTGCGGCGCTGCCAGGTCACACTAACTCCGATTGGCATCATCTCGCGTCAGCCGAGATTTCCCGTGAGCGCAAGTTCATCTGCAGCCTGCCGACCGCGATCATTGGCTGGCAGGCTGTGGATTTTTGAAATGACCAATCAAAGAGGTATGTCAGACGCTATTTTGAAAATAGCGTCTGATATATCTGCTACCTGCTCCTCTGGTGGTCCCTTTTGCTTGGATCGACCACCAGAGGACACAGGCAGCTCTGTAAGTAGCACCAAATCACCACACTACACATTAGACATTACCCTGTCATTTATTAACCCCTTATTTAGCACCTGATCACCCATATTAGACTCCCTGATCACCCCCTTGTCCACCCCCCCTGTCATTGATCACCCCCCTGTAAGGGTCCCTCATCCCTGCCAGGTAGTTAGCTATTGCTAGGCAATTTAGCGCCCAGCCCACCGCACTGCAGTCACTGATTAGTCGCTGATTAGCGTCATCGCTGTCGCTAATCAGCACTAGTACTATATAGTATCTTTAAGTGATCAAGACTGATCGCATTCAGATCTATATAAGTACATTAGGGTCACCTTAGGCTCTACAAAACGCAGTGTTCACCTGATCAGGCCTGATCTTGTGCGCACACTTACGTTCAGTCCGCCCCACCGCAGTGACAGAATTATTTTTTTCTGATCACTGCAAAAACACTGTAAAATCGCTGCGCCGCTATAAAGATCACTTTTGAGCTTTTTGGATCTTTATTAGCGATCACAGCTTTACTTTGCGAGCACTCCTTTTTACTAGGTAGGTTTGCTCTTTTTCCTGGGTAGTCTCAGAGGAATACCCCCTAAATTTAGTGAACCCAAAATGTCAAACAAGAGGTATTCCGCTGAAGAGTTCTACAGGATTCTGAATGTGATGGATGAAAGTGATGGGGACGCCTCACCCTCTGAATCCAGTGGTTCAGAATATGAACCTGTAGACAGCAGTGGCACTCTAACCGCTAGTGAAGATGACAAGGTAGAGGTCCCTGCTACAGTCAGGCGTACCCGATCCCATGTCAGGGTTCTGCATACCCCGCATGATGAGCCTCATTTGCAGCAGAGTGGTGCTAGCGCTGATCTTGTTTATGGTGCGGCATACACCAGCAGCGCAGCGCATCTTGGACCTTCTACCAGCACTGCTGTATTCTCTGGTGAAGTGGCGAGCACCAGAAGGGCAGTTCCAGCTGGTACGGTGGCACGTGCAATAACTCCCCCGTCGCAGCCACCGCGTTCACAGGCCCGTAGAACCCTTAGTCTCCCAGAGGTGCTGGCAAATCCTAATTGGCACTCCCCTGCTTCCGCCGCACCCGTATTTCCCCCTTTCACCGCCCAGTCTAGAGTTCGAGTGCAGACGGCTCATTTAGGATCGGCCCTTCAGTTTTTTGAGCTGTTCTGATCTCTATGACCTAGTTGTGGCAGAAGCCAACCGCTACGCCACACAGTTTATTACCGCCAATCCGGAAAGCTTCTATGCCCAGTCCTTTCCGGTGGAAACCAGTCACAGTTTCCGAGTTTAAATTTTTTTGGGGCCTTATCCTCAGCATGGGTCTAACTAAAAAAAATGTATTGCGGTCATATTGGTCTAAAGACCCAATACATTACATGCCCATGTTCTCTGCTGCAATGTCCAGGGCACGTTTTGAGGTCATCATGTGCTTTATGCATTTCGCTGACAATAACACCGGTCATCCAAGAGGCCACCCACAAAATTTGGCCCCTCATAGACCATTTGTCATCCAGATTTGAAGATGCGTATGCCCCTAATCAAAACATCTGCATAGACGAGTCCCTAGTACATTTTACCGGGCGCCTTGGCATAAAACAGTACATCCCCAGCAAGCGCGCCCGGTATGGGGTCAAACTGTATAACCTCTGTGAAAGGGCCACAGGCTATACATATCGTTTTAGGGTCTATGAGGGAAAAGACTCAAAACTGGAGCCGGTCGGATGTCCTGACTACCTGGGGAGTAGTGGCAAGATTGTCTGGGACTTGGTGTCACCCTTACTCCACAAGGGGTACCACTTATACGTGGACAATTTTTACTCAAGCGTGGCCCTCTTTCGGCACTTACATCTAGTCGGAAATTCAATGCTGTGGCACCGTGCGACCTAATCGCCGGGGCTTCCCCCAACGGCTCGTTAGTACCCGACTTGCACGGGGGGAGAGGGCTGCCTTGTGTGACCAAGAACTGCTTGCGGTGAAGTGGAGGGACAAGAGGGACGTTTACCTTCTGTCCACCATTCACACAGACACGACTGTCCAAATTGAAAGGGCAACTGGAGTCATTGTGAAACCCCTCTCTGTCCACGACTATAACCTTCACATGGTAGGGGTGGTCTTCAATGACCAGATGTTGGCTCCCTATTTAGTTTCCTGACGCACCAGACACTGGTATAAGAAGGTGTCTGTATATTTGATCCAATTGGCTGTATATAATAGTTTTGTTCTCTACAGTAAGGCTAGGAGGACAGGATCCTTCCTAAAATTCCAGGAAGAGATCATTTCGGAAATCCTGTATCCAGGAGGGTCCTTGCCCCAAGGCCCTGATGTAGTGAGCCGGCTACATGGCAGACACTTCCCGTCTGTCTATCCTGGTACCCCAACTCAACGTTCCCCAAGAAAAAGATGTTGTGTCTGTAGCAGGGGTGGAATAAGGCGTGACACCACCTTTTTTTGTCCTAACTGTCCTGACCAGCCTGCCCTATGCTAGGGGAGTGCTTCTGCAAGTTCCACACTCAGGTACACTATTAGCATAGGGATTAAGTGACACAGGACAGGCACACAGGGGTCTTAGGGCCCATTCACACAGAGCTGCCACAAACCTCTCCTTTCACCTGGGACAAAGTGCATAATGTACTTCGCCACATCTCTGGGCGATTTGCTCTTTGCACATTGTCCCATGGGGAAGGAGACGTTTGTCCTATAAAAAAGGTAAAAAAATAAATAAAATCACTGGTAAGCAAAAAAGTTATTGTTCTGTTTCAAAAGTTTATAAAAGTTAATGTTATCTAAAGTTAATGACAAAAAATTTATTGCGTTGCGGCCTGTTTTTTTTTTTTTTTTACCTTCTAGGTGGACCAAGCGATCAAGCAGCTGCAGCACTGATGTGCATTCTGACAGAAGCATTGCGCTGCTGTCAGATTACACAAAAGTCGGTGTATGCGGCGCTGCAAGACGAGATTTCTCCTCTGCAGTAAAAGATACGTTTGCCGAGGCATATGAGCTGAGGAGGCGGCGGTGTTCATATGCTTTGGCAAACACTTTGTATATATGAAAAAAATATTAAAAAATCCCGGCAAAGATTTATTCATCCACATCGATTGATGTGAATGGAGCAATCGGGTTTGCCAGGGCATACGAGCTAAGTTGGTGGATGTTGGGCGGAGCTCCTATGTCCTGGCAGATGCCTTTCCCCTCCTTTTTTTTTGGGCAGAGATTTTTTCATCCACATTGATCGATGTGAATGAAGAAATCTGTGCCGTTAATTTTTTTCTTTCAGCCCACAGGCTGAACGGGAAAAAATAATTTCATTACCTGTATGCTCAATATAAGGAGAATAGCAGAAACTCCTAATGCTGGCCATACATGTAATGACTGCGGAGACCCTCAAATGCCAGGGACAGTACAAACACCCCACAAATGACCCCATTTTGGAAAGAAGACACCCCAAGGTATTCGCTGAGGGGCATATTGAGTCCATTAAAGATTGAAATTTTTGTCCCAAGTTAGCGGAAAGGGAGACTTTGTGAGAAAAAACTAAAAAAATAAATTTCCGCTAACTTGTGCCAAAAAAAAAAAATTCTATGAACTCGCCATGCCCCTCATTGAATACCTTGGGGTGTCTTCTTTACAAAATGGTGTCACATGTGGGGTATTTATACTGCCCTGGCATTTTAGGGGCCCTAAAGCATGCAAAGAAATCTGGGATCCAAATGTCTAAAAATGCCCTCCTAAAAGGAATGTGGGCCCCTTTGCGCATCTAGGCTGCAAAAAAGTGTCACAAATGTGGTATCGCCGTACTCAGGAGAAGTTGGGGAATGTGTTTTGGGGTGTCATTTTACATATACCATGCTGGGTGAGATAAATAGCTTGGTCAAATGCCAACTTTGTATAAAAAAATGGGAAAAGTTGTCTTTTGCCGAGATATTTCTCTCACCCAGCATGGGTATATGTAAAAAAAAAAAAACAAAACACATTGCCCAACTTCTTCTGAGTACGGCGATACCAGATGTGTGACACTTTTTTGCAGCCAAGGTGGGCAAATGGGCCCACATTCCAAAGAGCACCTTTCAGATTTCACAGGCCATTTTTTACACATTTTGATTTCAAACTACTTTGCACGCATTTGGGCCCCTAAAATGCCAGGGCAGTATAACTACCCCACAAGTGACCCCATTTTGGAAAGAAGACACCTTAAGGTATTTCATGATGGGCATAGTGAGTTCATGGAAGTTTTTATGTTTTGTCACAAGTTAGTGGAATATGAGAATTTGTAAGGAAAAAAAAAATCATCATTTTCCGCTAACTTGTGACAAAAAAAATAAAAAGTACTATGAACTCACTATGCCCATCAGCGAATACCTTAGGGTGTCTACTTTCCAAAATGGGGTAATTTGTGGGTTTTTTCTACTGTCTGGGCATTGTGGAACCTCAGGAAATATGACAGGTACTCTGAAAGTCAGAGCTGCTTCACAAAGCAGAAATTCACATTTTTTATATGTGTAATCTTATTTTATTCATTTTAGTTTTCCATAAGCAAATGACACTTTACATCACAAGCGGTGAAACAAGTAATGTGGACAAAGTCCAACACAGGGACACGCAGGACCCTAACAAAAGCTGTTACATCATCATAATGGTATCAATCATTAGCGGGACTCAAACGTCCCCACCAAATACAGAACCCCATTCAGGGAGAGCTTACAGTATGCAAATGAATTACCCACATTCTAACTCCGAAAAGGGCAAGTGACCGCCCAAAGAAAGTAAACTTGAATGGGGGACCCAACCACACATTAGACAAAAAGGACACAGAAGGGAAGAGGAAAGGGAAAGGGAAGGGTACTAAGGGGGGCACGTTAGACAAAAATCCTACTTGAGAACGACTCAGGGACGCACCAAGTCATCAAATCTCTGAGAGTCTAAAAAGAGAATCAGAGGATTGTATCTCTTCTGGTAGATCCCACCTCTCTCCTGCCTATCTGCAATCAACTCCTCCATCCTAAGAATGTGCTTTAGTTCCTTGGCCCATTCAGACAGCGTGGGCGGGGCAGTGGATTTCCAGTGCCTTGGGATCACCATGCGCGCCGCTGCCAAGAATAGGCGTAGAGCGCCTTTCTTAACCTGCGAGATAGAGCCAGGAAGTAAGGACAGCAATGTTATCTGGGGTGTATTAGCTACAGACTGATTCGAAAAGCTGGTATAGATACTCAAAACTTTTTCCCAGAACGGTTTTATCAACTGACAGTCCCACCAGATGTGCAACATGGACCCTCTCTCCCTTTCACACCGCCAGCAGTGTTCGGGAACCGACGGAAACATCTGGTGCAGAGTAGTTGGGCAATAGTACCACCTAGATACAATTTTGTAATTCTTCTCCTTAATTTGAGACGCCATGGACAACCCATGGGAGAGTGTACACATCTTCTCCACCTCTTCCGCCGAGAAAGTAACCTGCAAATCGCTTTCCCATTTTGCGAAGCAGGGGGCTCTGTCACCATTTTGGGATTGCAGCAAAACCTGATACATGGATGATATTGTACCGCGAACGTCAATGGAGGCCAGGTAAAGTTTATCGAAATCAGACAGCTGACTTACTGCTCTGCCCTGGAACGTCTGAGCCATATAAGATCTAACCTGAGCATACCCTAACCATGAAACTTGTGCAAACACCGCATTCTGTCTAAGGCAATCAATGGAGGATAAGAGCCCCGAGGTGACTAAGTCCTTAACTCTCAGAATCCCATCCACCACAGTCTTAATGAGAAAAGCAGATGGTCGAAGACCCGGTAAGAATGCAGGATTGCCATGCAGTGGGGTCATGGGGCCTGGTCTAGCTGACACCTGTGCCATGGAGACCCATTTATCCCAGATGGAAAGAGCGTGTCTCACCAGGTATGGCCATTCCTCAGGGGGCGGACGTTTATCTAGAGCAAGCCAAGGCAGCGCTTGAAGAGGGAGAGGAGACAAGGACTGCTCCAAACCTATCCACAACTTCTGAGGACCCTTATGTAGCCAGTCCTTAAGTCTGGTTAGCACAGAGGCGCTATGATAAATGAGTATGTCTGGCAGGCCAAACCCGCCAAGGGTTTTCTGTTTAGTCAGGACTTGCTTCCCCAACCTAGGCTTGCCAGCTTGCCAGATGAACTTATTCAAACCCTTCTGCAACTCTTGGAAATACGACCGTGGCACATAAATCGGGACAGTTTGAAAGAGGTAAAGAAACCTCGGTAGGATATCCATCTTGAAGGCAGACATGCGGCCAAACCATGATAGCTTTTTGAGGGAGTATTTCTGCATGTCCTCCAGCGTTCTCCTCTGCAGAGGTAAGTAATTGAGAGTAAACAGCAAATGTAACTGCGCAGGGATCTGGACACCCAGATACACCAAGCTCTGCTCTTTCCATTTGAAGGAAAAGTTAGTTCTAAGGGCGCTTACATCCGCATCAGACAGAGAAATGTTAAGTAACTCAGTTTTGGAGAGATTCACCTTAAAGTTGCTCAGGTGGCCAAATCTATCAAACTCCCTAAGCAAAGATGGGATTGAGATATGAGGGGATGACACATATAGGAGCAAATCGTCCGCATACAACGCCAATTTCTGATGCCTGTTCCCAACAGTAACACCTGGGATGTCCGGATTGAGGCGGATAGCTTGAGCAAGGTGTTCCATTTGCAGTACATATAGGAGAGGGGAGAGTGGACAGCCCTGACGAGTACCGTTGTGGATCTCGAAAGGAGGTGCTAGAACCCCGTTAACCCTAACTCTAGCTGTGGGATTAGTGTATAGGGCTGACACATACTCCACGAATCTGTCCCCCAATCCAAGATGTCGCAAGGAGGCTAGCATAAATCGCCAATGGACCCTGTCGAATGCCTTTTCGGCATCTACAGACATCAAACCAACAGGGATCCGGTGCTCTTGGACATGGTGGATCAAAGTAATAGTGCGTATGGTATTGTCCCTGGCTTCTCTGCCCGGGACAAAGCCCACCTGATCTAGGCTAATACATTGCGGTAGAATACGCCGCAACCTATTAGCCAAAATCTTGGAATAGACCTTAATGTCGCAATTTATCAAAGATATCGGCCTATAGTTACCACAGACCGTACTATCCTTATTGGGCTTGGGAATGACAACAACATGAGCCTCTAAGGATTGTTTAGGGAAGGGACAAGCAGGAGAGACACAATTAAACGCCTTTGCCATTAGAGGGCTAAGTAGATCCAGGAATCTTTTATAGAAAGCCCCAGTAAATCCATCCGGCCCCGGGCTCTTATGACCTTTAAGAGACTTAATCACCAGCTTTACCTCAGCCTCAGAGAAGGGTAGATCTAGATCAGCTTGCTGTTCAGGCGTGATCACGGGCAGGGCCGTCTCAGCCAGATAGGAAGATATACGACCATCTAGGTCCGAGGGCCGCATGTCCGCGAACTGGCCTCTGATATTATAAAGGGATGCATAGTATTCTCTGAAAGCTTCAGCAATATGAAGAGGATGATGCAATATTTTACCATGCAAATCCTTAATCTCAGGGATATAGGATTGCAATGATTTAGGATGGAGAAGTTTGGCCAGGGCCGAACCACATTTATCGGCATTCTCAAACAAGAAACCCTGATATCGTTCCTTAGCGTGCGCATGTCTCCTGCTGATCTCCTCCCTCAATTTTTCCCTCACTGAGGACAGTTCTGCCAACAGATCTGGAGTGCGAGAACCCTTATGAAGGGACTCAAGGCGAAGTAGCTCGTCCGATAAGCTCCTGATGCGTGTCTCCCTTTCTTTTTTTAGTCTCGAACCGTGCTGGATGAAAACCCCCCTTAACACACACTTAAGTGCTTCCCACTGCAGAGGAGGAGCTGTGGAGTCATTGGCATGAGTGACCATGAAGTCTGAAATGGATTTCTCTATGGCTTGTCTACAAAGCATATCCTTCAATAAGTGTGCATTCAGCCGCCAAGTCCACTCTTTAGCTACTAAATCAGGTAGGGCCAGGGTAAGAAAAACTGGGGCATGATCTGACCACAATATCGATCCCATATCCACCTTCGGCTGATAGGACAGAGCGTGGTGGGAGATGACAAACAGATCAATCCTACTGTAGGAGTCATGAGCTGGAGAGTAGTATGTGTAGTCGCGGCTTGACGGGTTTAGCACCCTCCATACATCCACCAACCTATTGGCTCGCAATACAGAGCGGACCCTAGTAAGGGTCGAATGCGGAATCAGTGATCTACCTACAGAGGTGTCCAACAACGGATCAAGAGGTAAGTTAAAGTCCCCTCCCAGCAGTACAATACCATCCAAAAAAGGTTCCATCTTTGACATAATAGCGGCAAATGCCTTACCTTGACCCGAATTCGGAAGGTAAATATTACCTACTGTGTACACTCTCCCATGTATGACCAGCTTGACAAAGACGTACCGTCCGATACTGCAAGATCTAGAATCCAAAACAGAACATGGTAAATTCTTGTTCAACGCTATCGAGACACCTTTTGCCTTAGCATCTGGGTTTGTACTATGGAACCAAGTTGTATATGTCTTGGATCTGAAATTTGGAACATGGTGCGTCCTAAAATGTGTCTCCTGAAGAAGCAGAATCTGAGCCTTTTCTTTTTGTAACCCAGCCAGGATCATTGCCCTTTTGTCCGGAACATTAAAGCCCCTAACATTCAGGGAAACCAATTTGACCTCTGCTCTCTGGTTAGTCGGAGGCGCCATGTCCAAATTACAGGGAGGCCCTAACAGGATGAGGGACAGGAACGGGGGTGGGAAAATACACGCCGGTAAAACCACACAACAGAGAGTCCCACAAAGACACAACGGAACACAACGGAGGGGAACGGAAAGGGAAATCAGACAAGACAAGACCACAGAAAGAACACAAGACAAAAACTACAGACAGAGACAAATCCAGACAGGGGAGACACCCTAGAGTGCCAAAAAACCTCGGGACTGAGGAATAGAAACGAATAAACGTTAAATTGGGGACTGTCTTCCAACAGCAGGTGTTGAGACCTGCCTGAGAATATAAGTGGCTAACTGTGCACTCCAGCACTCCTCAGATAGATGGCGGACAGGGAAGGGGGAAAGCATTCCCCTAAGAGAGCCCATAACCCCGACACAAACACATGAAACCTGAGGTAACCAAAAATAGGACTGCGGGGAAGGAATACTTGGTGAGATGGGATGCTTCTATCTAAAGGTAGAGAACCTCAACTCTAGAACATTTGGAAGAGACCGGTATTTAAAGGCTGAGTTTAAGCCAATAAAGGCTACGTAGGGCAACCATGAAGAGGGCACATCTCCCACCCCAAAACATAAACAAGAGTCACAATCAGAAAGGCCGTCTCCTGTCATCCGCCTCTCTGCCCCGTCCTGGAGAGGCAGCCTTCCAAACAGAGAATCTCGACGGAATCGGAGGGGTAATGGACCAGTCAGGTAGTTCAATATCAGGAAGGCCCAGCGCTGCTAAAAAATCGGCTAATTCAGATGGATCTCGCAGTTCATAGCGCTTGCCACCCCTCCTGACCACCAGCTGGAACGGATAACCCTGTAGGGGATGTCCCTTTCCCGGAGGCATTCCAACAAGGGACGGAGAGCTCTTCTCTGCTGTAGTGTGGAGCGGGCCAAGTCCTGCAAAAGAGAGACATGAGCTCCTCTAAACTCGATCGTAGCGGTGTTACGCGCCTTCCGCATAATCTCCTCTTTAATGGAATAATAATGGAGACGGCATATCACATCCCTAGGTCTGGCAGGATCTGGATTCGGGGGACCGAGTGTCCTGTGCGCTCTGTCAATCTCTAGGTCATCCGAAATCGGCCTATTCAAGATCATCTTAAACAGTTCCTGTAGAGTACGAATAAGATCAGCAGAGGGAATAGCTTCAGGGAGACCCCGCAGCCTTATATTGTTGCGCCTACTGCGGTTTTCCACATCTTCGTGTAGGCGATATAGCTGGCTGATGTGTAGATCTCTCTGCACACCTCTATCCTCCAGCGTGTCTAGGCGAGAGGACAGTTCAGCCTGATGGGAAGACACATCGTCCACCCTCTCCTCCACCACTTGCAGATTCGTGGACAGGGTATGTAGTTCCTGCTTGTAAGAGGCTTCCAGGCGTGCAATAAATTGTTCCATCTCTTGCTTAGTCGGCAATTGCCGGACATGAGCTCTCCAATCCCATGGTGGCTCCTCCGAGTCCACCGTGGGGGTAGCCTGGGGTGAGGCCTGTTTTTGTGGAGACTGCGTGACTCGTACAGACGACGAAGAGTCTCGTGGGGCCTGGCAAGATGGCGCTGACCCGCCGTCCCCGCCAAACATGGCGCCGGCCGGAGGAGGCGAGTCCTTTTTCTGGTGTACAGCGGGCGAGTGGGGCTGGCTCATGCTGCGGCGTATCGTCCCTGAATTCTCCACCTGTTTCGGGGTCTGCAGGGGTTGATATGGGGGTGCAGCGACGTTCAGGTCACTAACAGCTTGCGGGAGCCCCGTGGCGCCCAAGTCACGGCCTGTTACCTTCTGGCCTTCCGAGGCGAAAAACTGCTGAATGTTCTTATGCCTCACATCCGTGGGGGTATTGACGGAACCGGCAGAGGATCCCCTTCTCGTCCGAACCATCGGAGCCCAAAAATGCAGTTGCTGGTGAGCTGGAAAAGCTTGCTACGGCTCTCTCAGGGCAGGAGCTCACAGCGATGCGTGTTCACTCCGCCATAGTCAGGACACGCCCCGAAATTCACATTTTTGTACCATAGTTTGTAAACGCTATAACTTTTACCCGAACCATTTTTTTCCCAAACATTTTTTTTTAATCAAAGACATGTAGAACAATAAATTTAGAGAAAAATTTATATATAGATGTCGTTTTAAAAAAAAAAAAATTACAACTGAAAGTGAAAAATGTCATTATTTTGCAAACATTTCGTTAAATTGCGATTAATAACAAAAAAGTTAAAATGTCAGCAGCAATGAAATACCACCAAATGAAAGCTCTATTAGTGAGAAGAAAAGGAGGTCAAATTCATTCGGGTGGTAAGTTGCATGACCGAGCAATAAACCGCTAAAGTTGTGGAGTGCAGATTTGTAAAAAAGGGCCTGGTCACTAGGGGGTATAAACCTG
Source organism: Bufo gargarizans (assembly GCF_014858855.1). NCBI lineage: Eukaryota > Metazoa > Chordata > Amphibia > Anura > Bufonidae > Bufo > Bufo gargarizans. The sequence continues at coordinate 446,102,451 of NC_058081.1, forward strand.
TGGTCCTTAAGTGTTTAAAATTCCAAATCTGTGCAAAGACGTGGATTCATTGTCATTCTCTGTCAGGTAGTCACACTACAATTTAATGGAATGCTCAAAAAATGTTTTGTCTCACTCTCATTTCTTCTTGTTGCACGTTGAAGCTCTACTTGGAACCTTGTTAAGATCCAACAATGTAAAATGTGATTTTTTGACATTTTTTTAAGTGGTCTTAAACTTTGGCAAAAGTTGGTCTTAAACTTTGGTAAAGGCAAAAAAACTCTCCCCTTTTGAGCGTGGTCGGGTTGTCGAACTTCATAAGCAGGGTCTCTCACAGCGCGCCATCGCTGCTGAGGTGGGACGCAGTAAGACAGGCATTTCAAATTTCTTAAATGATCCTGAGGGTTATGGAACAAAAAAGTCGAAGACCCAAAAAAATGTAATCAGCACTGAGCCAGGGGATTCAATTGGCTGTCTGTCAAGACACTGGACGATCCTTGACCCAAATGAAGGCCCTTACTGGTGCTGACTGCAGCCCCATAAACATCAGACGGCATCTGAGACTGAAGGGCTTCAAAAACAAAAAACGTCTTCAAAGACCTCATCTCCTTGAATGCCACAGAACTGCTCGTTTGGACTTTGCAAGAGAGCACCAAACATGGGACATTCAGGTGGAAGAAAGTTTTATTCTCTGATGAGAAATAATTAACCTTGATGGTCCTGATGGTTTTCAACGTTACTGGCATTACAAACAGATCCCACCTGAGATGTTTTCTACGCGCCACAGTGGAGGGGTCGCCATAATGGTCTGGGGTGCTTTTTCCTTCAGTGGAACAATTGAGCTTTAGGAAGTGCAGGGGCGTCAAACGGCCGCTGGCTATGTCCAGATGTTGCAGAGAGCATTCCTCATGACTGAGGGCCCTCGTCTGTGTGTAAACAACTGGATTTTTCAACAGGACAACGCTACAGCACACAATGCCCGCAGGACAATGGACTTCTTCCAGGAGAATAAGATCACTCTTTTGGCCCATCCTGCGTGTTCCCCTGATCTAAATCCAATTGAGAACCATTTGGGGATGGATGGCAAGGGAAGTTTACAAAAATGGCCTACAGTTCCAGACAGTAGATGGCCTTCGTGCGGCCGTCTTCACCACTTGGAGAAATGTTCCCACTCACCTCATGGAAACACTTGCATCAAGCATGCAAAAACGAATTTGCGGAGCTACTCATTACTGAGTTCATGTTTGGAAGTTGGATTTCTGTTTGGGGGGGGTTAGTTTTTTTGGGGAGGTGTGGTCCTAAACTTTTGATCAGCTGAAAAACAGCCTGTTTCCGTTTATTCATTGTTTTCATTAAATTGAATGCTCAAAAAATGTTTTGTCTTGTAGCATGTTGAAGCTCTACTTGGAACCTTATTAAGATCCAGCCATGCTAAATATGATTTTTGGCCATTTTTCAAGTGGTCTTAAAGGATAACTGTCATATATATATATATATATTTTTTTTTGAGTATTGGATTGTATTGATTAATATCACCTTGGTGGCCCTATTTCAACTTTTCACTGTGTATTCAATTACCCCTTAATTCCACATTTTTGTTCCCTGTACTGCCTACTTTTACCTGTGCTTAAAATAGGGTTGCTAGGCATGGTCCGTCTATCTGTTGATAGACGGAGCACGGAGCATGCAGGCTCACATTACTGACAGACAGGGACTGTAAGTAAATGATTAAAGCCAGGTCCTGCCCAGAAGCTGATAACAGTGCCTGGGCTGTGTGCACTTCTCCCTGTCCCTGCGCTTGGCAGACGCTCCCTCACTCAGCAGAGCTGGAGAAGTAGAGTCGAAGCAGTGCAGACAAGGGAAGGAATATCTGCTATCTGCCCAGTGTATAAATGAAAGCAACTCGTGGTAAGAGGACCCCTTTGTGCTGCAGGTTATTAACCCTTTAGGGGGTAGGGATCTGGTTACTGACACTTTTGGGTGGCTATTGTTACTGGCTAGTGAGGGCAGGTGGGATTAGCCTCAGGTGAGGGCAGTGGCAGCCATCCTAACTGAATAGTCAAATTGCAGTTTTATGCGGACTGGTTGCTAAGGGCTGAATCTTACTAAATATGGGGTACGTCAGTCTAATAGTAACTGATTCTGGAATATCATGTTATTAGTAACCACATATATGAAAATTTAAATTAGGGTCTAAATGTGACAGTTATCCTTTAAACTTTTGATCAGGACTGTATACGTGTAAAAAAGTGTCTTAGGGTACTTTCACACTAGCGTTTTTCTTTTCCGGCATAGAGTTCCGTCACAGGGGCTCTATACCGGAAAATAACTGATCAGTTTTATCCCCATGCATTCTGAATGGAGAGTAATCCGTTCAGTTTGCATCAGGATGTCTTAAGTTCAGTCGTTTTGACTGATCAGGCATGCTACGGTTTTATCTCCGGCGAAAAAAACTGAAGACTTGCCTGAATGCCGGATCCGGCTTTTTTTTCCATAGGAATGTATTAGTGCCGGATCCGGCATTCAAAATACCGGAATGCCGGATCCGTCCTTCCGGTCTGCACATGCGCAGACCTTTAAAAATGAAAAAAAAAAAAAACTGATCCGTTTTGCCTGATGACACCGGAAAAACGGATCCGGTATTGCAATGCATTTTTCTGACTGATCAGGCATTTTTCTGACTGATCAGGATCCTGATCAGTCAGAAAAATGCCTGATCAGTCAGAAAAAATGACATCCGTTTGCATACAGTTTGCCTGATCAGGCAGTCAGTTCAGGCAACGGAACTGCCTGCCGGAATCAAGCAACGCAAGTGTGAAAGTATCGTTAATTTCTAACGATAATTTGTTTTCCCTTAGTCCTAACAGCAGCACAGATGGGGTTAACTGCCCCCCGTGGACTGGTAGGACCGGCGGAATTTTAATGAGCCCAAAGATTAAACCAATAAAAGAACTCCAGCTCCCTTAAAGGGAGGGGTTCATCCCCCAGCCCACCGTGTATGTTACAAGAAAAAAAGTACTTTAGGGCGGGAAATTTGTGTGCTGCTGTTAGGACTAAGGGAAAACAAATTATCGTTAGAAATTAACGATTCCCTTACGTCCTACCAGCAGCACAGATGGGGAGATAGCAAGAAGAATCCCCTAGGGAGGGTCCTCATGCTCGGCAGAAGTAAGGACTGTCTGCCCAAAGGCCGAGAACTCCGATATCCTAGCATCGATCCTATTATGGGAGATGAAGGTAGACTCAGAGCTCCAGGAGGCTGGAGATCAACTCTAGGGGGAGAAGACTTCTTTCCGCAACAGAGGTAGCTACGGCCCTTGTAGAATGGGCCCTCACAAACTCCGGAGGATCTAAGGCTTGGGAAATAAAGGCTTCCCTAATGGCCTCCTTAACCCAGCGACTAATAGTCGTCTTAGACGCTTTCCGGCCTTTTGACTTACCGGCAAACAGGATAAAGAGATTTTCATCCAACCTGAATTCTTTAGATCTATCCACATAGATCTGAAGGCATCTAGCTATGTCCAGTGGATGTCGAACTGGAGCATCAGAGGAGGAGGCAGAGAGCAATACAGGTAGAGAGACTACCTGATTAATATTTTGGAAGGTAGAAACCTTAGGTCTAAAGTAAGGTAGAAATTTCAGAAGGACCCTGTCTTGTAGAAACATGGTATAAGGGTAAGATGCGGAGAAAGCTTGAAGCTCCGAGACTCTTTTGGCCGAAGTTATGGCCAGAAGAAAAACCATCTTAAGAGTTAAAAGTTTAAAACTTGCCTCCTCCAAGGGTTCAAAGGGGGGAGATGCTAGCCCCTTAAGAACAACTGACAAATCCCATTGAGGAACGGGTCTCAGTATTGTAGGCTTCAATCTTTCCGCTCCTTTAAGGAAGCGCTTGATGAGCGGGTCCCGAGAATATGGTCTGTTAAGACAGGCCGAGATGGCAAAAACTTGGACCTTCAGGGTAGAAGGGGAGAGACCTCTGTCTATCCCATCCTGGAGGAACTGTAAGATCGCTGAGAGGGGCGGATCTGCGGACGCCACCTGGTTGGAGCTACACCAAGAGGCGAAGATCCTCATAATCCGAGAGTAGGCCTTTCTGGTAGACTCTGCTCTGGAATGCGATAAAGTTCTCAGGACCGACTCAGAGAGCCCTTCCACTCTGGGAAGGGACTGGTCAACCTCCAGGCTGTCAGGTTGAATTTGTGCAGATCTGGGCAGAGATGCGTGTCCCACGACACCAGGGTCTGCTCCGGGGGGAGTCTCCAATATTGTCCCCGACTCATCTGAATGAGCTGGGTAAACCAGGATCTCCTGGGCCAGAACGGTATGATGGCTATTACCGAGGCCTGATCCTGACGGATTTTCATCAATACCCTCGGGATCATGGAAAAAGGAGGGAAGATGTACGCCAGCCTGAACCTCCACGGTATTGTCAGAGCATCTATCGCCAGGGGGTTGTCCTCCCTGTAAAGGGAACAGAACCTCTGTACCTTGGCGTTGAACTTGGTTGCCATGAGATCCACCTCTGGCATCCCCCACCTGAGGATTAACTGTTTGAAGATCTCCGGATGTAATGACCATTCCATGGTCGGTAGGCCACGACTTAGGCGGTCCGCGATGACATTGAGGGAGCCTTTGATGTGAGTGGCGGATAGATGGGATAGGTTCAGCTCTGCCCACCGAAGAATTACCCCAATCTCTAAGAGAAGGGGTACGGATCTTGTGCCCCCTTGCTTGTTTATATAAAGCACGGCAGTCATGTTGTCTGACTGGACTTTCACTGCTTTGCCCCGAATTTGGAGGGCTAGCCGGATAGCACGCATCTCGCGGAGATTTGAGGAAGGATGCCGCTCCTGAGGAGACCAGGACCCCCGAACTGGGGACCCGTCTAGATGAGCGCCCCAGCCTACAAGGGACGCGTCCGTGGTCAATATGAGCCAAGCTGGTTGGGTCATAGACCTCCCTTCTGGTAGATGAAACCACCATCTGAGGGAATTCCGGGATTGATTGGATAGGGAGCACAGGGAATCTAGCCCCCTGGGGCTGCCGTTCCACTTGCTTAAGACCTCCGATTGAAGGGGTCGGAGGTGCCATAAAGCCCAAGGGACTGCATCCGCAGCCGCTGACATGAGCCCCACCATCTTCATGAGGGTCCGTATGGAGACTCGTCGTGGTACGTAAAGGAACCTTGCTAGGTCCTGAATCCGCATTCTTCTTTCTGGTGTCAACCGGAGGGACATCTGTAAAGAGTCGACTATGAATCCTAGATAGTGGATAGAAGTCGAAGGGCTCACGTTCGACTTCGACCAGTTGACCATCCAGCCTAGGCGGAGCAGAAAGGATATTGCGACATGAAGTTGGTGGGAAAGTAGAGGGACTGAAGAGGCTAGAAGAAGCCAGTCGTCCAGGTAAGGGACAATGGTCAGACCTTGGAGTCTCAATGCTGCCACTACCGATACTACCACCTTGGTGAAGATCAGGGGGGCAGAAGAGATTCCGAAGGGAAGGGCGGCAAACTGGAAATGTTTGCACACACCTGATATCTGGACCGCGATCCTGAGAAACTTCCGGGAGGAAGGGTGGATCGGGATGTGGAGGTAAGCGTCTTTGAGGTCCAGAGTAGCCATCACATCCCCAGGGTTGAGGAGGTGGCTGACTGACCTTATGGTTTCCATGCGGAACCTGGTCCTTTTTATGAAACGATTGAGAAATCTCAAATCTATAATCATCCGAAGATCTCCCGTTTTTTTGGGTACCAGAAATACCGGGGAATAAATCCCTGAACCCTTCTCCCCTGCCGGTACCTCCTCCAGGGCTCCCTTGGAAAGGTAGTCTTGGATATAGGCTTCCAAGACCCTCTGCCTGGTTGGCAAAAAACTGCGTGTAGCAATGAATCTTCCTGGGGGGGGAGAAATAAGGTCTATTAGATAGCCGGTGGTTACTATATTTTGGACCCAGGGGTCTCGAATTTCCTGGGCCCCCACGTGACTGAAAAAGAAAAGATGCCCCCCCACAGGGAGGTGGGGGAGGGGTACGGGATAATCGAGAGGTGTAACGGTAGGGACAGCAGGGTCTATCCAAGAGCCTCTGAGAGGCCCATAGTCAGGAGGGCTTTGCCTCCCTGGGTTTGCGGGAACGCCTGGAAAATTTTCTAGGCGGTCCCCCCCAATCCTTACGTCCCTGCTGTCCTGATCGACCTCCACGGGCTTGTCTTCCCCTGCCTCGAAAGGACTGCTGGGGAAGGCTCTTCCCCTTCTTGTCTGATAGACCCTCCATAATAGTGTCTAGCTCAGACCCGAAAAGACGGCTAGGTTCAAAGGGGAGCCCACAGAGGTTATATTTGGATGCGTTATCCGCATTCCAAGGCTTGAGCCACAGAGGTCTCCTGGCGGCAGACACCAAAGCCATAGTCTTGGCCGCCAATTTTAATTGGAGTTGGGCTGTGTCACAGAGGAAATCCACCGCTAAGTTGACGGACTTGAAGGCAGCAAGAATATCGTCCCGAGAGACACTCTGGTCAACATCAGTCTGAATTTGGTTCAGCTTGGATCTGAGGAAGGAGGAGACCTCTGTGGCAGCAATAGAGGTCGAGGCCGAGGCTGTGGCCGCTGAGTAACCTCTCCTGAGGGTGCACTCTGCCCTCCTATCTAGAGGGTCCTGCAGGCTAGACCCATCGTCTGCAGGAACCAGAGTGCACCTGGACAACTTGGCAATCGCCATGTCCACCTTAGGAATGGAACCCCATGATTCCACTAAGGGTATAGCCATAGGAAACATAAGCTTAAACTTCCTAGTAAGGACTGGGCCTTTCTCAGGCTTTTTCCACTCCGTGCGCATCACGGAGAGAAGGGTCTCATCTGCCTTAAAGACCCGCTGGGTCCGGCAGGCGGGATCGGAAGACTCCCCGACGTCAACATCATGGTCCCCCGACCTGATGGACCTTAGAAGCTTCTGGGTCTTTTCCGGTGGAAAGAACCCAGAAGACGTCTCTTCCTCATCCGAGGAAGATGACCCCACAGAAAGGGGCATAGGCCTATTGGTGGGGAGGGGCACCTCCATTGGTGTTTGGGAGGGAACAGGTAGTCTCTCATTAAGGAGACTTACGACCCCTTTAATGGAGTCGTCGACATAAGTCTTAGCCCACTGGTACATGTCCTGCATGGAAGGCTCAGTAGCAGTGGCGGAACGACAGCTGTTGCATCTGGAAAATGGGCAGCTGTCCTCAAGAGGCGTATTGCAGTCATAGCAAGCCAGGTGTCTCCTCTTGGTGGCTGATTTCCGAAGCTGATCGGGCTCTCTGGGAGAGGCCATAGCTAAAAAGGGAACAAAAAGGAGAGGAATTTAAAGCATCATTAAATGGAAAATAAGAAAAAACCCCTCCAGTGTTCTAAGCACGAACCAGAGGAGAGAACAAGATAGCTGAGCAAAAGAGAAAGAGCAGTCTGAAGGCAATGTCTCACAAATCAGGAGACTCTGGGGCTAGCTTGTTAAAGCAGCGCAACCAGAGACCGACTGAGGGAATCAGGGAGCTTAAATAGGATAGCTCCGCCCAGGGGAGTGGCAAAGTCAAGGCTAAAAACCTCCCCCTAAGCACAGCTACAAACAAACTCCCTTTGGAAAGAAAAGGGGGGAAAAAAAGGCATAAGCCTATAAGGAAATGTCCCCACATAACGCTCATCCCTGCTGCGCCAGAAAAAAGAAAAAGAACGGCCGGATAAACCCGGCCGGCCGACGCCGAGGAAACCGGAAGTGACGCCGAGGCAAGGGCCGCGTCACTTCCGGTCATGGCGGCGCCCAGCAACAGGAGCGCTGCCGGCTATCGCAGGGGAGTGGGAGGACCTGTGAGCACGGAAAACACATGCTACAAGGAGCGCAATATAAGCGCACGCAGATAAGTAAAAGAGGGACCGAGAACTAAGTCAGCATGGTCCCAAAACCCCTGTCTAATAAACCAGGGGGAAAAAAGAGAGAACTCGCCAGTCCACCTGTCCACGAGGACAGAAAAAAACACTGGTGGGCTGGGGGATGAACCCCTCCCTTTAAGGGAGCTGGAGTTCTTTTATTGGTTTAATCTTTGGGCTCATTAAAATTCCGCCGGTCCTACCAGTCCACGGGGGGCAGTTAACCCCATCTGTGCTGCTGGTAGGACGTAAGGGAACCCTTATTTGCCGTTCTGCCGTGCATTTACTTTGTACTACAGCCTTTTTTGGGCTGTATGAGTGTAAAAAAAGAGCGTCTTATTTGCCATTCTGAGGTGAAATTACTTTGTACTACAGTCTTTTTTAGGGTGTATAAGTGAAAAAAAAAGTAAATCTTATTTGCCAGTCTGCGGTGCAGTTACATTGTACTACACATTTATTTAGGGTGTTTTAATAGTAAAAAAAAAAAAATGGAAAATCTTATTTGCTGTTCTGCGGTGAAGTTTTATTGTACTACAGCCTTTTTTGGGGTGTATTAGTGGAAAAAACATTTTAATTAAAGTTTTTTTATCTAACAGTATGTCAGACAGACACGTGACAGGCCCTTCAAACGGGCAGTGGCCAAAATGTTTCTGTCACAGGCAGCAGAAGAAGAGAAGGGGGCGGCAACTCCCGCGGCAGCAGGAGTTGCCGCGGATACGATCAGAAAAGATGGTTGGCAGTGTATTTGATTACATTTCACATGCATGTTATAAGTATCGCTGTATATGCAGATTGAGGGTTTAAAAAAAGTGCCATTGCGAAAATCCCTAATAATGTGATTTATTTTTTCGCGTTGCACACAACTCCACATTTTATAAGGTCTCATGAGATATTAGTGATTGGTGCACTAAGTACGGTTCTGAGAACTTGCCACTCCATTACAGGCCCCCCAAAAAAGCCAATAGGCCATCACCTGAAAGCACGCAACTTTGTAGGATTCTGTGGCTGGAAGTACATTAGGCGGTGACAGGATAAAAATGTAACTGTCGGCCAGTGCAGGCCCCAAAAATTTGCCAATAGGCATTCACGTGACAGCAAAGAACTTTGGATTCTGTGGCTGGAGGTACATTAGGCGGTCACAGGATAACAGTGTAACTGTCAGCCAGTACGGGCCCCAAAACTTAGCCATTAGACATTCACCTGACAGCAAATAATTTGGGATTCTGTGGCTAGAGGTACATTAGGCGGTCACAGGATAAAAATGTAACTGTCAACCAGTACAGGCCCCAAAAATTAGCCAATAAGCGTTCACCTGACAGCAAAGAACTTTGGATTCTGTGGCTGGAGTTACATTAGGGGGTCACAGGATAAAAATGTAACTGTCAACCAGTACAGGCCCCAAAAATTAGCCAATAAACATTCACCTGACAGCAAAGAAGTTTGGATTCTGTGGCTGGAGGTATATTAGGCGGTCACAGGATAAATATGTAACTGTTGGCCAGCACAGGCCTAAAAAAATAGGCATTCAATGCACATAAAAGGTCTTTTATGCACTGTATTTACCTAAGACAGGGACCATGATTTGTTCTGGGTGGTGGCGGATATTTGTGGGCTGTCATGAGGAATTTCAATCAAACATGGTTGACTCGTCACATGTGTTGAATTCCTCCGAGATCCATGCCTCATTCATTTAAAAAAATGTGAGGTAGTCCACAGTGTCGTGAGCTAGACGAGTGCGCTGGATGTCCTTTTGGACAGGACTACTGGACGAGGGGCAAGCCAACAGTTCTATGGCAAGTTTTGCCAGCTCTGGCCACAGGTCAAGCCTGCACACCCATTAGTCCAGGGGTTCATTGCCGTTAATCCGATGTAGTCGGACACCTATCGGTCTAGGCGTTCCCTGAGGCTGGATCCGGATGACGGCTGTCGATGGGTTGGCTGCAAAAATGATCTCATATTCGACATGACCAACACATCTTAAAACCGCTCTCTTCTTCCATGCGCTTTTAGATTATTACCCACAACTGTTTCTCTGTGAGTATAAATTCCTCTGCCAGAGCCCACAAAAGCAGAATGCAGCATTTCTTAAAGCAAGGCCTCGAAGTGCTGCATTCTAACAGCCTTCTGTGATGGTGGTAAAATTTCCGCCATTTTGTGTTTGTACCGAGGGTCTAAGTACGTTGCCACCCAGTACTGGTCCTTGCCCTTTATGATTTTTATACGGAGGTCCCTCTTCAAACACTTGAGCATGAAGGCCCCCATTTGTACTAAACTGGAAGCGGTGGAGTGGCCTGGCTCCTGCTCATCATCCAGGATAATGTTGTCCTTGTTCTCCTCCCCCCATTCCACGGACAACACCAGAGATCACAGAAACGCTTAAAGCATGCTTTTCTTGCTCCTCTTCCTCCCCAAAACCATCCTCCTCTGACTCCTCTTTAGACTCCTGTTGTTGACTTGTCTCAGATGGCGTAGCCCCCCCCCCCGGGAATTCATCCAGCATTGCGACTTCCTGATCTTCCTGCTCTTGCTCCTCGACAGCTTGATCAATGACACAATGCAATGCACGCTCCAGAAAGAAGGCGTAAGGTACAATGTCACTGATGGTGCCCTGGCTGAGACTGACCAGTTTGGTGATTTCATCAAATGGCCGCGGAGGCTGCATGCGTCGCACATGAGCAGCCACTGGCGCAGTGAAAAAAAAAATAGTTCCCCAAAACCTATCCTGCCGCAGAATTCGTACAGGAAGTCATTAACTGCACGTTTCTGCTGGAGATGCCTATCAAGCATATACAAGGTGGAGTTCCATCGCGTCTGACGGGCAGGTGGTGTCGCCGCTAACAAGGCGAGCCATCCCCATGTAAGATCTTCTAAAGTGGACAGAGATTTTCCTGGACTGCCACAAGACGTCCTGGACCCGGGGTATTTGGCAACGAATCGCTGCACGGCACGCAGTGTCATTTTGCCCTGTTTCAGAGCGCTCAGCAGATTGGCAGTACTTAGCCAATAGGCATTCACCTGACAGCAAATAATTTGGGATTCTGTGGCTGGAGGTACATTAGGCAGTAACAGGATAAATATGTAACTGTCAGCCAGTACAGGCCCCAAAAATTAGCCAATAAGCGTTCACCTCACAGCAATGAACTTTGGATTCTGTGGCTGGAGGTACATTAGGTGGTCACAGGATAAATATGTAACTGTTGGCCAGTACAGGCCCCCAAAATTAGCAAATAAGCATTCACCTGACAGCAAAGAAGTTTGGATTCTGTGGCAGGAGGTACATTAGTTGGTCACAGGATAAATATGTAACTGTTGGCCAGTACAGGCCTAAATAATTAGGCATGCAATGCACATAAAAGGTCTTTTATGCACTGTATTTACCTAAGACAGGGACCATGATTCATGTTCTGGGTGGTGGTGGATATTTGTGGGCTGTCATGAGGAATTTCAATCAAACATGGTTGACTCGTCACACGTGTTGAATTCCTCCGAGATCCATGCCTCATTCATTTAAAAAAATGTGAGGTAGTCCACAGTGTCGTGAGCTAGGCGAGTGCGCTGGATGTCTTTTCGGACAGGACACTGGACGAGAGGCAAGCCAACAGTTCCATGGCAAGTTTTGCCAGTTGTTGCATGCTTGACGGCCGTCAGAAGGTCCACCCAGTGGGCAGTAAAATTTATAGCTTCCCCGCCCGTGTTTGCTAGACCACGTGTCTGTAGTCAGATGTATCTTGGCACTAACACTGTGCCAGAGATACATTCACTTGCCGCTAAACGTGTCCATATAGCTCTGGGATGCCCTTCTGGGAGATATATTTTCTTCCGTTGACCTTCCATTGCGGTGTTTCAATCACCACAAATTTTCTAAAGGCATCTGAGTCCACCAGTTTATATGGCAGTAGTTGGCGGGCTAGCAGTTCTGACAAGCCAGCAGTCAGACGTTGGGCAAGAGGGTTATCCGGCGTCATCATCTTTTTTCGCTCGAACAGTTGGGGCAAGGAAACCTGCCTTTTGCCAGATGAATGCGACGACGGCACAGTGAAAGGTGGAGTGAAGGATAACTGGGAGGAGAGAGGAGAAGAGGCAGGACAGTGAGCGCCGGGAGTGTAGCTTTGTGAGTTCTGACAGTGTTGCTCCCACTGGGCTCGGTGATGGGAGGCCAGGTGCCTTCTTAAAGCGGTCGTCCCTAGGTGAGTGTTGGGCTTATTGTGACTTATGCGTTGACAGTACAGGCTGCAGATGGCAACACTATGGACACATTAAAAAAGCCCACACTGCGTAGACATGTGTTGGCGTCCTAGGAGTGCCATATGTGACCGTGCATGGTGGATATTTCGTTCCAGATACATTAGCAGTCTGCTTTTTGCCTCCTGTGCACTGTAAGTTCTGCCTGCTTCTCCCTATCTGCTGCGCCGTCTCTCCCTCTGAACTCCACTCCTCTTCCTCTCTTGTGGGCACCCACGTGACGTCCATCGACGCGTCATCATCAGATTTGTCACCTTCACCACCACCACTGACATTAGAGATCTCGGAGTAGGCAGGAACAGTGGGGACCACCCTCCTTGGGCTGATCATCAGACTGCTGGGTGGCAACCGTTGATACCTCCTCTTCTTGATCCAATGCCAAAAATGGATGCGCATCGGTAAGGTCTTGGAATGTATGGGACATTATTCCTCTGACTTGAGCGGAGGGGATATGGTGATGGTGGTGGTGTCTTTGGTGGTGGACACAACAGAGAGGGAAGAGGGTGCAGGTAGAGAGGATGAGGAGGGTTCAGAAGTGGAAGGCTGAATGAGCCACTCAACCCAGTCTGGTGCATCTTTTGACATAATCGCACGCACCTTCTGCAACTTCCCACTTAGGCTCCGGCCTGGTGTACCTGCCCGACCCCTACCACCCCTGCGGAATGGCCTGCCTCTTCCTCTGCCTGTCATTTTTAAAATGACCATGTGACAAGAGTCCCTGTAGACGAGATGTAATTGTGGAAGAAGTTATATTACTCCCCTACCTCAGTTTTTTTTTTTTTTGGGGGGGGGGGGGGGCATCTGGTAAATCACACCAGTAGAAATTATTTCTTCAAATAGTGTTTGTCACTCTGTGCAGATGTGGTAAAACGCAGCAAAACCGCAGACAAATACTGCACTACCTAAATGCACTATATAGAATGTATATTATTGGTATACAAAATCCCTGCTTCAATCAGTTTTTTGGTGGGGCAACTGGTAAATCACACCAGTAGAAATTATTTGTTCCAATAGCATTTGTCACTCTATGGAGATGTGGTAACGCAGCAAAACCACAGACAAATACTGCCCTATCTAAATGCACTATATAGAAAGTATATTATTGGTATATAAAACCCCTGCTTCAATCAGTTTTTTGGGGGGGCAACTGTTAAATAACACCAGTAGAAATTATTTATTCAAATGGTGTTTATCACTCTGTGTACAAAACCACACACAACTGATGCACAATACAATTGCACTATAATATACTTTCTATGTTAGAAAGTATATTATAAGTATATTACACCCCTCAGTATGTCACACCCATACCAGTCCTTAAAAGGACTTTTGTGGCCCTATTAGCTAGTGTTTGGTGTCCCTAACAGTCTGTCCCTGCTCCACACAGCAACGTCTCCCTACACTGGCAAAAGACTGAATGTAAAATGTTGCCCAGATCAGGTTTATTTATAAGGTAGGGGGTATGTCCATGTGCTGAAACTTTTCAATTGGCTGTCCTGTACCACCTGATGGATGTGTCATGGGTAAAAGTTCTTGTGTGAATATTGCCATAAGTTCGCATGTTCGGTGAATCGCGAACACGCAAAGTTCGCCGCGAACCGTCTGCCAGGCGAACCGCAAGGCCATCTCTAGTCTTGACCAGCGGTGCTTGAATGGTTGCCTTTGTCCTTTTCTGTTCTCTCTGCTAGAGAAGTATTATATGACGTAGGCTCCACTCCACTTTTTAGCGAGGACGAGCTACTAGAGGACAGTCAGCAGCTACTGCCCAGCCAAGATCTGGAGGAGAGACCGGCCTCTTCCTCCAGTAGGCGGGCAAGTAGTGATGATGAGAGTCGCATAGGGGCTGATGTTGTGAGCTGTCAGACTCCTGGCCCTGAGACCATTGAGAGGGACATCAGTGACTTGCAGACAGTAGTGGATGATAATGAAGCTGATCCCACTTAGAAACTGGGGGGAAGAAGGGGCTTCATCATCATCAAAAGAAGAGGGTGGCCTCTTGTACGTGAGGCAGCAGCTGAGCCAGCAAGGTGGTAGTGTGGCCGGAGTCAGCAGGGTAGCAGCAGGGGGAGGTTGGGAGACAAATGTGCCCAGGGTAGACCGCCCGCTTTGTAGAAGACTACCTGACTGGGAAGTAGCGATGCAGGGGTTCTTGGAGGCAGCGGTAGCAGGCAGTCAGTACGGAGTGTTGGAGGAAAAATGACATACGGTGTGGCGGTGTGGCAATTTTTTTGTTAGGCCTCCAGAGGAGGTGAACATGGCCATTTGCCGAATTTGTGGGCAGAAGGTGAAGTGTGGGCAGGGTGCTAATGTTGGCACCACCACCCTGCGTCAACACATGCAGTGTTACCATAAAGTGGCCAGGGAGAACCGTGGCTCCAATGTGGTAGTCCAGCCTGCTGCAGAAACCGCTGCATCACCCAGTGGCATGCACCCAATTTGATACAGTCAAGGCTCCACCACCTCATCCGAAGAGAGCTTTCTGTCCTTTCCATCATCTGCTGGTCTTGATGCTCCTGCTCCTCATCCTCCTACTCCTTGTCAGTCATTCCATCAGCAATCGATCACTGCAGCGATTGCCAGAGACAACAGTATGCGTGCTCTGATCCAATAGCGCAGAAGCTGAACGTGCTGCTGGCCAAGTTGCTGGTGCTGCAGTCCTTCCCTTTCCAAGTGGTGGACCTTTCAGAGAACTGATGGATGGTGCCGAGCCATAATTTCTTTGCCAAAAAGGCAGTACCAGTCCTGCAAACATATGTAGAACAGAAGGTGGGCTAGTCCTTGAGCCTGTCGGTGTCTGCCAAAGAGCACGGCAGCACCAACGTGTGGAGCTGTAACTACGGTTAAGGACAATATATGTCCTTCATGGCCCACTGGGTAAATGTGGTTCCTGCCCAGCCACACCAGCAACTTGGCCAGGTGACGCCACTTCCACCTCCATGTTCTCACACCGTTGGTCCTGCAACAGTATCCGCCTCTGTGTCCTCATCCTCCACTGTGTCCTCAGCCTCCACTGCAGGGACAATTCACAGTGCCCTACTAGCATACCACATGTGCAGGGCACTGCGGTATCACGCTGTTCTGCACCTAGTTTGCCTGGGTGAACAGAGTCACACAGGGGAGGTACTGATCCACGTCCTTCATCAAGAAATCGAATCCTGGCTTTCTCCTTGACAACTCAAAATAGGAACCATGGTGACTGACAACGGGAAGAACATGGTGTCGACAATGCGTCAAGGAGGGCTCAGCTATGCGCCCTGCATAGTGCATGTGTTCAATCTGGTTGTAAAGCGGTTCCTGAAGTCTTCCGCCCATCTGCAAGACATCCTGAAAATGGCCAGGAAATTTTTCATACACTTCAGCCACTCGTACACAAAGCACACCCTCCTTGAGCTGCAGCGACAGAATGGCATCCCCCAACATAGGCTGATATAGAAGTTTCCACCCGTTGGAATTCCACCCTCCAAATGTTGAACCAATTATATGAACAGAGAAAGGCCATAAACGATTTCTTTTCTTGATGATACAGGTGGACAGAGGTACTCCCCTGTGAAACTTCGATGTTAGCCAGTGGCAGCTCATGCGTGACACCTGCCGTTTGCTTGGGCACTTTGAGGACCAGTACCAGCTCCATCAGCAGCAACTTAAAGGGGTTGTCTCAACTCATCAAGTTATATTTATTATGTGCATGACATTGATATAAGTAATTTACTAATGTAGATGAATTAGCAGTAATGGCTCTGGTCCCCACTATCTTACTTCTTTGTCCTCTTCATAAACTGCTCGTCTCCAGGGGTTACGGCCACCACTGCAGTGCAGCAGCGATGGCGCACAGCTAGAAAAAAGGCTGGCCTTTCTGGTGGAGTGGCATGGGGGACGCGCGCATGCGCAGCAGCTCCTGTTCCAGTCCACCTCTCTTCCATTCTCTCCTGTAAGATACAAATCACTGCAACCACTTACCATAGGTTGTCACGTTGTACAGGGTCTGCTCCGCTGAGACTGCTAGTGTTTCAGATAGTCTAGCAGCCTCACGAGCATGCACGTGAAGTCAAGGGGCGGGATTATATTATCCCAGCGCCTCATGCCTGCTCCATCAATCACAGCAGAGGTACTGCCCCCCACTACAGCTCAGGAAGTGCCCCAGGAGCCATGCACTGAGGACTGAAATAAGGAGGTGAGACAACCCCATTAAGTCTAGAGTTGAGGGAAGAGACAACCCCATTAAGTCTACTTTCAGTGTGTTGAGGGAAGTGTCATATTTAAGTATATATATGTATATATGCCCTGACATATATGCATATATATATATGGGCCCTTTTTCTGGGCCCGTCCAGGTGGGATGCGTTGCATACATGAGGATGTATGTGTGCCCCTTGGCCGCATGCATCTCTATGTATGTAGGGCATGTTATAGGGGGGGGTTTCAGGGGTATGGGCACATATGTATCTATAGATGTGGCCCAGACATCTGTGGATATATATGTACCCCTATACAGTTATATAGGAGGGCTTATTCCTGCCCCTATGTGAATAATGTCCGTTCATATATGCTTATAGATGTGCCCCAAGCATCTATGGGCATATATGGCAGGAATCCCGCTCATATGCACCTGCTGGGTGGATGGAGGAGACCGACAGTTGGACAATTATGTCCAGCGTCGGCCTCTACAAAGGACAGAGGATCAAAAAGATCCTCTGCCCTTTGTCACCATCTCCGGCAGCACTGGAGATGGTATGCCTAACAGGGACATGGGAACAGAGTTCCCATGCCCCTGTGTGCCGCTCACCTCCGGCGCTGTAATTATAGCACCAGAGATGTGCGATAGGTATTAACCCCTGCAGAGCCACCATTGTGTTTTACCCCTTGTACCCCGTAGGGACAGTGAGTAGACAGACGGGTGGGTTATGGTTAACCGATAATTGTATGTATGGAAGTGTATTATTGCAATGTATAGATAGTATGTGGGGTGGAATTGGGATTGTACTGTGTAGTGTAGTTAGGCTTGTATTGTGTTTATTGTAGTACTGTTTCTGTTCTGCGGTGTGTACGTCTATATGTATATATATTCATATCCATTGATCTATGAATATATATAGATATAGCGTATTGCTAGACTGGTATAATTGTATTGTGTAATAAATATTCCTTATTGTTCACAATACAGTGTATGTTGTTTTTACTAGTCGCTGCCCTAGTATAGTGATAGTAAGGCGCATGCAGCTAGTTTAGAGATTAGCGTAAGGCAATCAGCAGTGATTTGTTATTCATTAAGGCTTAAATAGGCGGAGTCATCATAAGACGATTACGCCTATTTATGAATATTAATTATCGAGATTTGCATAAATATCAATAATTAATATTCCCCTTTAACACAGTGCACCCTGCAACCCCTCATCGAAGACCCCCTCGACTCCTGGGCAGCCAAACTCGATTTATGGCCGCAACTGTCTGAGTTTGCCCTGGACAAGCTTTCCTGGCCGTCCAGCAGTGTACATCAGAGTGGATGTTTAATGTGGCGGGGTCCATAGATACCCCAAGAAGAACGCGCCTGTCCACCCAAAATGTGGAGAAACTGACCTTTGTGAAGATGATTCTGCATGGATCATCCAGGATTTTCAAACACCAGTGCCTGATGCATCAGACTAGATGATCCATAGTGCCACACTTAAACTTTGACAAACGAGGCATGTTTCTTTTGGCTACCTTCTTCAGCTAATATTCTAATGTGGCTACTGCCAGCCACCATCTTCAGCTGGTACCGGTAATGCCCCCCATCTCCCCACTCTGTCACTGTGCCACTCTGTGGTCTCCTCATGCTGCTGCTGCTACACCAACACTATGTCTCTGGGCCACTCTGTGTTCTCCTCATGCTGCTGCCACATCACTACTCTGTGGTCTCCTCATGATGATGCCACCTCACCACTATGTCACTGGGCCACTCTGTGGTCTCCTCATGCTGCTGTCACCTTCCATCTCTGTCACTGACTCAGTGGTCTCCTCATACTGCTGCCACATCACTACTTTGTGGTCTCCTCATGGTACTGCCACATCAACACTATGTCACTGGGCCACTCTGTGATCTCCTTATGCTGCTGCCACATCACTACTCTGTGATTTTCTCATGCAGCTGCCACCTCCCTATTCTGTCAATGGGCCACTCTGTGGTCTCCTCATGCTGCTGCCACATCACCACTATGTGGTCTCCTTATGCTGCTGCCACCTCAATACAATGTCACTGTGCCATTCTGTGGTCTCCTCATGCTGCTGTTACTTCACCACTCTGTGGTCTCCTCATGCTGCTGCCACCTCAACACTGTCACTGAGCCACTCTGTGGTATCCTCATGCTGCTGCCAATTCACCACTTTGTGGTCTCCTCATGCTGCTGCTACATTAACACTATGTCACTGGGTTACTCTGTGGTCTCCTCATGCTGCTGCTACCTCAAAAATATGTCACTGGGCCACTCTGTGGTCTCCTCATGCTGCTGCCACCTCATTACTATGTCACTGGGCCACTCTGTGGTCTTCTCATGCTGCTGCTAAATCAACACTGTGTCAATGGGCCACTCTGTGGTCTCTTTATGCTGCTGCCACATCACTACTGTTTGGTCTCCTCATGCTGCTGCCACCTAAACACTATGCCACTGGGCCACTGTGGTCTCATGTTGCTGCCACATCACTACTCTGTGGTCGTCTTGTGCTGCTGCCACCTTCCACTCTGTCACTGGGCCACTCTGTGGTCTCCTCATGCTGCTGCCACCTCATTACTATGTCACTGGGCCACTCTGTGGTCTTCTCATGCTGCTGCTAAATCAACATTATGTCAATGGGCCACTCTGTGGTCACCTTATGCTGCTGCCACATCACTACTCTCTGGTCTCCTCATGCTGCTGCCACCTAAACACTATGCCACTGGGCCACTGTGGTCTCCTCATGTTGCTGCCACATCACTACTCTGTGGTCATCTTGTGCTGCTGCCACCTTCCACTCTGTTACTGGGCCACTCTGTGGTCTCTTCCTGCTGCTGCCACATCGCTACTCTATGGTCTTTTCATGTTGCAGCTAAATCAACACTATGTCACTAGGCCACTCTGTAGTCTCCTCATGCTGCTGCCACCTCAACATTATGTCACTGGGCCACTCTGTGGTCTCCTCATGCTGCTGCCACCTCACCACTATGTCACTGGGCCACTCTGTGGTCTCCTCATGCTGTTACCACGCTCCCCATTTCATGAATGGTCCACTATTTTGCCTTTTTGGTTGACATAATTTATTTGACCCTTTTTCTGATCTGTCAGAAGGAAGGAAAAATGAGACGCACAATGGATCCTGTCTATGTAGCATCTGTAAGGCCTGTATGACATGGTCCCATCAGAATTTCCTTTTGATTTGGTAGCCAAAAGCAGGAGTGGGTACAAAACACAGAAGACATGCAGATACATCACAGCAGACTCATTTTTTGTGTTACTGCAAGGCACAATGTTTCTACACCACTATACAGTCTCTCTGCAGCCAGGAAATGGCTGTTTTTTAACACGATTTGCCACAAATAAAATCTGATTTTTGAGAAATGTGCTTATCTCTAGACCTGATGTCCGATGTTAGGTCACAATGTAGTACATGTCTAGACACAGGGCTGCATGAAAAGCAGTTTCGTCCGTAGGAGGAGAAGAGAAGTGAGAATTGTTTTTTGGGTCCTCCATAATGGGGACTGAGATGGGGTCCCCTGTGGACTCCAGTCAGTTCTAGTTACACCACTTATAACCCTGTTCACCCTCAGCTGTATGTGCTCATGCAATGTTAGAACCAGGGAACTGCAGTAATCACTGCAGACCTGTCGATAATGTATTTTTTATTTATTTTTTTGCTTACAGTATCAAATCGTCACATTTTAACAAAATCTCTTGCTGTCATGCTATAAGAACCATTATTATTACTTCCAGTGGATACACATCTGTCCTAGTCATATATTGGACTGGCTATGGAAAGTTTTGTAACAGGTGGTGTATCTGTGTGTTCATTACATGACCTGCACAGATTTTTATCACCTGACAGCAAACAACAAATATTCCAGTTAAATGACTGCAAGCAGAGATCTTGATGACAATGTGAGTATATTAGATAGTTGTATAGATTTCAGTTATACAATGGAATACCTCTAATTTAATTAGCACAGTGCAGCTCAGAGGTCCATCTACATAGAGTTTGCATAGAGTTTTCCCTATGCTTGCTTGGGTTTCCTCTAGGTACTGTACTCAGTCTGATTGCTGATGCGCTCCGAAAACAGAACTTCCAATGAAATTGTCCCTAATGTGTATCATTTAGGAAAACTTTATTGCGAGCTCCACTGGGGCAAGGATTGATTTGAGTAATGACAATCTTAACAATGCTGCAGAATATGCACCAGGGGAGAGTTCATGTCATTCATTGTAGAACTTCTCATTTTAGATAAATAACATGAAAAGTTTATTAACACCAAAGTTTATTTCTTTATGGTAAAGAGGAAAACCGAACAACACAAAACTCTTCTTCTTTAATCCATTATTAAGCCCCCACCTGCAATTTGTCGAGAGAATGGCGACACATTCCTACCAAGAAGTATAGTTAGCAATCCTATCAGGACTGAGCAAGTGAAATAATAGAGATCTATTCACCTTCCATAGGGATCAAGGATGTCTTCTCAAGGACAATGATTACACATGATGCATTCTTCAGCTAAGTGGCATTCAGTTGGTCAGTACAGCCTATTGCAAACCTCCCAGAACAAGCATACATTGCCTCTACTGTCAAAATCCTGTATTTATACACTGAACAGGCGCCTAATAGTCAACTGAAGAGCAAACTTCCCCAAAGCAATCACATATCGGATTGCCAAACCTTCCAGAGAACACCAGTTCAAAGCCTGGCAGTTGTCCCAGATCCTTTACTTCACCTGTGAAGCAAGTTATACATCAGCTAAAGGTACACAAGCTCAAATTAGCTACATCAACCTGCAAATTTATACCATCACTTGCAGCGCACAATCCAGACGGTGAAGATGGAAACTTTCCTGGGCGGCTACCATTCTACATAAGACAATGGGGTCATCACAAGGTAAGGCAGAACTTAATGTGTTTTGGCAAGTGTTGCAAAGTTTTGCAGGACATCCTATGACAGCTTTTCATTATAGGACTGGATATAGTTTGGATTTATGTATTAGTTTACTAATAATGGTATGCAGAGTTCAAATATAATTACAATTATTTCCCTCCACCACATCATTGTATCTACAATTATAGTATACACTCAGGTCTGAGCTTTTATTAATGATGCATACATTATCAATAGCTAATTGAATGGATCCATAAATGGACATACAAACTGGTCCACTAGGCCTTAAAGAGGACCCGTCACCTCTCCTGACATGTCTGTTTTAGTAACTATTTTCACCTCCCTTGCAATAACACTTCTGGAGCATTAATTCATGACTCTATGTTGTACCGTTCCGTTTTTATACCTTCTAGAAGTAATGTTGAATTACTAGTGCAGTGGCCGGGTTTGGGGTAGCCTCAATGTTACGTTGGGTCCCCCAGACATTGTCAAGGTGTCACCAGGTGTTGCTTCTCACTGGAAAAGGCGTGGTGCGCCCCAATGGCAAATAAGTCCAGAGAGTCAGGGTCTGCAGTTATCCAGTGCACTTCTTTACTGGAGGAACTCATGTGCAAAACAATAGATCCAATGCATAGGGCTGTCTTCTCCAATCTCCTCACTGGCAGAAGAAGGTTTGATGCTGAGAAAAGGCCCAAGCTAGCTGTCCCTCTTCCTCTCGGATGACTGGTGCTCTGGTCAAAGGCTGGTGGTCCAGGGTTTGTGGCAGAGTATCCTGTCTCAGCATCTTCTTCTAGTCACTCAAGTAGTCTTGCACAGTCACGTCTTCTAGGCACTGATCACAAACTGCAGACATCTAGGGGCTCTGACTGCTCTCCTTATATACATTTTCTAGCTGAACTAGAACCTTCTGATGGGAGGGGTGGAGTGGACAAACTCAGCACAAACAGATACAATGTTACCATGTTTGTTTGTCATAGACTTGCATTAAAACTTCAATAATAGTCAATGGGAATGAGGAAGCAGTTTTTCCAGACACTAAAAGTATTCAGAAATAATAACATCGCTAAACTAGACATCTGGAGAGTTTGTCTGGTTTTGGTGGTAAACAAGTCAGGCCTTTTCCCTCAAAAACTTTATTTAACCCTTATGGGAAATGTGGAAAATTAGTAGGTTCCCATTATTAGCTAGAAAGTCCCAAAGGTCTCTCAGTATTGATTAATCCTTTCCACAGTGGCATGGAAACAGTGTAAGTCAGTGCAGGTTAACCCTTTAAGTGCAATCATGTAAGGAGTTGATGACTTTGCATAGGGGAAATAGGGGCAAATCTGCATAAACGTCAAGACTTAAAAGTGCCCCTGCTGCAGGGCACTACACTAGTAGTCTGCTGGGTGTTACCAGTTAGGGTGTGTCCCTGTACAGTCAGACACTGACAGTACGGATTACTGTCAGACTATGCAAGCTGTATTAATAATCATTTTCCTCCACACCCTACAATGACTGCCACATGTAAACGGAAATTAAAGAGTGCTAATGAACTTGATATACCATCCATCACACTTTTGTATGGACACAATCTGCACATGTGATAGGACCTTCACTATGTATCTCTATATGCCTTTATTCCTAACCATATACATGGTGTTTTTTTGTCTATAATGGCCAAAGGTATGACATCTTTGAGAATCTCAATTTGCAGATCCCCAAATAACTTGATAGCAGGGGACCTTTGAAAACAGGAAGTCCAGTTAGGAAAGGGGGATGTTCCTGCCCTGTCTGACACTATCCAGTGAGTGCTGCTGATGTCAGACTGTGAAGGCACACACACCCAAATGGTAACACCCATCTGTACCCTAACTGCAGACTCCTGGAAATTCATTCATACCTTCTAGGTGGAATAATAGAGCAATGGCACAACATAGAGTTACATGAAAAAATGCTCCAGAATTATTACATGGAGAATGCAAGCATTTACTAAAATAGACACGTCAGAGGAGGTTACAAGTAAACATGAGCGAACCAATTTGTCATGAACTGGGTTTGTTACAAACTTTTTAAAATTACATCCGGCAGAAAAAACTTAAATTTTTCAGGTTTGTTTTGGACGTGTCCAGTAAAATGCCACTTAATGGCGTTTTACTGCACATGGCGGCGGGAAAAAGCACTAGGGAGGAAGAAGGGTGCTTACATGACCCTGAGAGGAAGTGGAGGGGGCACTGTTGCCCTGATTGGCTTACAAGTCGACAGACAGCCTGGATGAGTCAGTCAGTGCTGCAGCAGGCAGGGAGGTGTCCTAGCAGAATGAGCAGAACGTTATTCTGTGATGGGCTGTGAATGAGGATGGTTGATGTAGCAATGTTTGCCAAGAAAACAAGCTTTGGGAGTCAGGGACAGTGAAAAGTCACAATCAAGCTTGTATTTAATAATATATAATTGAAAGTGCATGTGGATTATTCATATGAATGCTATATGTGAATGTCATTTAATGTAAGTAAAATACAGTAGGGCTGCAGCTAACGATTATTTGAATAATCGATTAGTTGCCGATTAATTTCTACGATTAATCGATTAATCGGCAAAAACGACAAAATTACAAAACAGAGGTTTATATGATCCTACTTGAAAAAATATGTTCAAAGGCCATATTAAAACAAATTGTGGACGACACTATTATGGGGGATCTGTGGACGACACTTATGGGGGATCTGTGGACGACACTATTATGGGGGATCTGTGGACGACACTATTATGGGGGATCTGTGGACGGCGCAGTTATGGAGAGAGGGATCTGTGGATGGCGTAGTTATGGAGAGGGGGATCTGTGGGTGGCACAGTTATGGAGAGGGGGATCTGTGGGCGGCACAGTTATGGAGAGGGGGATCTGTGGGTGGCGCTGTTATGGAGAGGGGGATCTGTGGGTGGCGCTGTTATGGAGAGGGGGATCTGTGGGTGGCGCTGTTATGGAGAGGGGGATCTGTGGGCGGCACAGTTATGGAGAGGGGGATCTGTGGGCGGCACAGTTATGGAGAGGGGGATCTGTGGGCGGCACAGTTATGGAGAGGGGGATCTGTGGGCGGCACAGTTATGGAGAGGGGGATCTGTGGGCGGCACAGTTATGGAGAGGGGGATCTGTGGGCGGCACAGTTACGGAGAGGGGGATCTGTGGGCGGCGCTGTTATGGAGAGGGGGATCTGTGGGCGGCGCTGTTATGGAGAGGGGGATCTGTGGGCGGCTCTGTTATGGAGAGGGGGATCTGTGGGCGGCACAGTTATGGAGAGGGGGATCTGTGGGCGGCACAGTTATGGAGAGGGGGATCTGTGGGCGGCACAGTTATGGAGAGGGGGATCTGTGGGCGGCACAGTTATGGAGAGGGGGATCTGTGGGCGGCGCTGTTATGGAGAGGGGGATCTGTGGGCGGCGCTGTTATGGAGAGGGGGATCTGTGGGCGGCACAGTTATGGACAGGGGGATCTGTGGGCGGCACAGTTATGGAGAGGGGGATCTGTGGGCGGCACAATTATGGAGAGGGGGATCTGTGGGCGGCACAGTTATGGAGAGGGGGATCTGTGGGCGGCACAGTTATGGAGAGGGGGATCTGTGGGCGGCACAGTTATGGAGAGGGGGATCTGTGGGCGGCACAGTTATGGAGAGGGGGATCTGTGGGCGGCACAGTTATGGAGAGGGGGATCTGTGGGCGGCGCTGTTATGGAGAGGGGGATCTGTGGGCGGCGCTGTTATGGAGAGGGGGATCTGTGGGTGGCGCTGTTATGGAGAGGGGGATCTGTGGGTGGCGCTGTTATGGAGAGGGGGATCTGTGGATGGCGCTGTTATGGAGAGGGATCTGTGGGTGGCGCTGTTATGGAGAGGGGGATCTGTGGGCGGCACAGTTATGGAGAGGGGGATCTGTGGGCGGCACAGTTATGGAGAGGGGGATCTGTGGGCGGCACAGTTATGGACAGGGGTATCTGTGGGCGGCACAGTTATGGAGAGGGGGATCTGTGGGCGGCACAGTTATGGAGAGGGGGATCTGTGGGCGGCACAGTTATGGAGAGGGGGATCTGTGGGCAGCACAGTTATGGAGAGGGGGATCTGTGGGCGGCACAGTTATGGAGAGGGGGATCTGTGGGTGGCGCTGTTATGGAGAGGGGGATCTGTGGGCGGCGCAGTTATGGAGAGGGGGATCTGTGGGCGGCACCGTTATGGAGAGGGGGATCTGTGGGCTGCACAGTTATGGAGAGGGGGATCTGTGGGCGGCACAGTTATGGAGAGGGGGATCTGTGGGCGGCGCTGTTATGGAGAGGGGGATCTGTGGGCGGCGCTGTTATGGAGAGGGGGATCTGTGGGCGGCGCTGTTATGGAGAGGGGGATCTGTGGGTGGCGCTGTTATGGAGAGGGGGATCTGTGGGTGGCGCTGTTATGGAGAGGGGGATCTGTGGATGGCGCTGTTATGGAGAGGGATCTGTGGGTGGCGCTGTTATGGAGAGGGATCTGTGGGTGGCGCTGTTATGGAGAGGGGGATCTGTGGGTGGCGCTGTTATGGAGAGGGGGATATGTGCACTGTTATGGGCATAACAGTGCACAGATCCCTTTCCTCATAACAGTGCACAGATCCCCCTTCCCATAGCAGTGCCATACACAGACCCCCCCTGCTCCCCATAGCAGTGCTATACACAGACCCCCCCTCCCCATAGCAGTGCCATAGACAGATCCTCCCCCCTCCCCATAGCACTGCTATACACAGACCCCCCTCCCCATAGCAGTGCCATAGTCAGATCCTCCCCCCTCCCCATAACAGCCCCGGCCCCGATGCTTATAAGTTGGACTAATCACGTCTGCATCTTTATTTTACCTTTTTACAATGACGCTCCTGTAACAGCCAGGCAGAGCGGACGGCGGCGTAACGTCACTCACTCACGTGACGCACCTGCTCCGCCCACCTCATGAATGAAGGAGGCGGAGCAGGCGTGTCACGTGAGTGAGTGACGTTACGCCGCCGTCCGCTCTGCCTGGCTGTTACAGGAGCGTCATTGTAAAAAGGTAAAATAAAGATGCAGGGACCGCCCGCCCGCCTAGCAACGAATCGGCGATTATTCGATAACTGGATTAGTCGACAACGAATCCAGTTATCGAATATAATCGGTTACATCGATTAATCGTTGCAGCCCTAAAATACAGTATATCTTTTTCAAAGCATTACAGCTATTCCTTGCTTACATTATTTTGATATTACCAGCACAATCCAGAAGTTGCACCATGCAGGAAAACAACATAAACTTTTCCATTTTGCACAAATATTCTAAAATGATCATATGCTGATGTGTGGGACACATAAATGGTTAATACTACAAAGCTAATGGAAAATACATTGAATAGCATCTTACTTGGCTCCTGTTTAATCCACAGTTCTTTAATCATATGCACACAGTAGATCAAAGAAGCTTCAATCAGACACCAAAAGACACAAGAAGGGATAAAACTGCTATAACTTTGCAGTACCGAACATCCGCGACTGACTGCTGCTAAACGAGAAGCACTGAAGGGGTTAGCTTGCCAAGGTATCCTGGTTTTATGTCACAATCCTAATGACCAAATTATCTGTTGAGCATTGTCGGGTAGTGTAGATACTAAAGACTACTTCATTCTACAAGGTTCATATAGGGTAATGTTTACCTTCCCTCTTGCTATTACTATTGACCCTGTATGAACAAGTTACTACAGAATCAGTCTATGAACCAGCACATCTGAACAAAATAAGGTAATAAAGACAAGCAAATAATTCACAAATATGCAATATATGTATATCAACATGTCCATGTTTAAAGGAGCACCCCCACACAAATGTATTCTCTGACATGTTAGACAGGGTACCTGATATAAACTGTAGTGAAGGTAATCTTCTTACCAGAAACTGTATTTGTGAGTTATAATCTCCCTTCTGATCCTCAGCTGTGACATGTGACCGGCACTCTGACGTTCCAAATAACACAGGATCGTATGTGTAGACAGAAAGCCAGTTTCTTAATGTATTCCTAAGGGAGCCTCAATGTTAGTCTCATAGGAATGAATAGAGAAGTAATTGACTTCCTGTCCCGTGTCAGTTGGAAATCAGAGTGCTGGTGTCAGCACAGTAGGCAGGAGACACACACACAGTGAGACCGGTTTTTAATGCCTACTTGCAGTGCAAGCACTAAGCAGCAAGTCCACAACTTGTCGACATTTACTGTTCTGCTAAGTGCAAGACAGGCAGACACAGAGACGCAACCGCACAGAAAAGGGTTGTACATAAGTAGGTCAAAACCGGGAGGACAATACAGTACAAAATCAGAGAACAGAGGGTAAAATAGCCAAGCCAAAGTCAGAACCAGACAGGTATCACGGTACAAAGTCACAAAACAGAGGAAGGTCAAGCCAAAGTCAGAACCAGACAGGTATCACGGTACAAAGTCACAAGACAGAGGAAGGTCAAGCCAAAGTCAGAACCAGACAGGTATCACGGTACAAAGTCACAAGACAGAGGAAGGTCAAGCCAAAGTCAATATACTAAACAAGCCAAAACACTTGCAGACAAAACCAGGAGCACAGCAAGGGTGAATTGTCAGCAAGGGATTTAAATAGAGCACCAAGTCCCATGATCAGAACCTGATAGGTCCATGACTTAGTGCTCCATTAGTCAGACAGAGTAACAGAACAGCTGACTAACCAAGCACTGCTAGTTTTCCTCCAGCACACACCCGCTGTGGAGATAAACAGAGCATTGCATCTTATTGCTAAGAATGCTGTCATGCCACCAGCGGGTTTGGTTTTGCAGCACATCTCTCCTGGCACAGTAGCGCCAAGCTGGATATCTCGCCGCTGGAGCCTGGAAAGGTGATGACAGCTAATCACCTGACACAGCAGCTAAGGACCAGAAGGAAGGTTATAACTCCCAAATATAAGATTACTTTCACTACAGTTTACATCATGTACCCTTCTAACAGGTCAGAGAATACAAATTTTGAAGAAGTGATACTTTAAAAAGGGTAGCTGATCATTGGGGTGCTGAGTAGAGTTGAGCGAACACCTGGATGTTCGGGTTCGAGAAGTTCGGCCGAACATCCCGGAAATGTTCGGGTTCGGGATCCGAACCCGATCCGAACTTCGTCCCGAACCCGAACCCCATTGAAGTCAATGGGGACCCGAACTTTTCGGCACTAAAACGGCTGTAAAACAGCCCAGGAAAGGGCTAGAGGGCTGCAAAAGGCAGCAACATGTAGGTAAATCCCCTGCAAACAAATGTGGATAGGGAAATTAATTAAAATAAAAATTAAATAAATAAAAATTAACCAAAATCAATTGGAGAGAGGTTCCATAGCAGAGAATCTGGCTTCCCGTCACCCACCACTGGAACAGTCCATTCTCAGATATTTAGGCCCCGGCACCCAGGCAGAGGAGAGAGGTCCCGTAACAGAGAATCTGTCTTCATGTCAGCAGAGAATTAGTCTGCATGTCATAGCAGAGAATGAGGCTTCACGTCAGCCACCACTGCAACAGTCCATTGGCATATATTTAGGCCTAGCACACAGGCAGAGGAGAGAGGTCCCGTAACAGAGAATCTGGCTTCATGTCAGCAGAGAATCAGTCTGCATGTCATAGCAGAGAATGAGGCTTCACGTCAGCCACCACTGCAACAGTCCATTGGCATATATTTAGGCCCAGCACACACACAGGCAGAGGAGAGAGGTCCCGTAACAGAGAATCTGTCTTCATGTCAGCAGAGAATTAGTCTGCATGTCATAGCAGAGAATGAGGCTTCACGTCACCCACCACTGCAACAGTCCATTGGCATATATTTAGGCCTAGCACACAGGCAGAGCAGAGAGGTCCCGTAACAGACAATCTGGCTTCATGACAGCAGAGAATCAGTCTGCATGTCATAGCAGAGAATGAGGCTTCACGTCACCCACCACTGCAACAGTCCATTGGCATATATTTAGGCCTAGCACACAGGCAGAGCAGAGAGGTCCCGTAACAGACAATCTGGCTTCATGTCAGCAGAGAATCAGTCTGCATGTCATAGCAGAGAATGAGGCTTCACGTCACCCACCACTGCAACAGTCCATTGGCATATATTTAGGCCTAGCACACAGGCAGAGCAGAGAGGTCCCGTAACAGACAATCTGGCTTCATGACAGCAGAGAATCAGTCTGCATGTCATAGCAGAGAATGAGGCTTCACGTCACCCACCACTGCAACAGTCCATTGGCATATATTTAGGCCTAGCACACAGGCAGAGCAGAGAGGTCCCGTAACAGACAATCTGGCTTCATGTCAGCAGAGAATCAGTCTGCATGTCATAGCAGAGAATGAGGCTTCACGTCACCCACCACTGCAACAGTCCATTGGCATATATTTAGGCCTAGCACACAGGCAGAGCAGAGAGGTCCCGTAACAGACGATCTGGCTTCATGTCAGCAGAGAATCAGTCTGCATGTCATAGCAGAGAATCAGGCTTCACGTCACCCACCACTGCAACAGTCCATTGTCATAAATTTAGGCCCAGCACCCAGGCAGAGGAGAGAGGTCCCGTAACAGACAATCTGGCTTCATGTCAGCAGAGAATTAGTCTGCATGTCATAGCAGAGAATCAGGCTTCATGTCAGCCACCACTGCAACAGTCCATTGGCATATATTTAGGCCTAGCACACAGGCAGAGGAGAGGTTCATTCAACTTTGGGTAGCATCGCAATATAATGGTAAAATGAAAATAAAAATAGGATTGAATGAGGAAGTGCCCTGGAGTCCAATAATATATGGTTATGGGGAGGTAGTTAATGTCTAATCTGGACAAGGGACGGACAGGTCCTGTGGGATCCATGCCTGGTTCATTTTTATGAACGTCAGCTTGTCCACATTGGCTGTAGACAGGCGGCTGCGTTTGTCTGTAATGACGCCCCCTGCCGTGCTGAATACACGTTCAGACAAAACGCTGGCTGCCGGGCAGGCCAGCACCTCCAAGGCATAAAAGGCTAGCTCTGGCCACGTGGACAATTTAGAGACCCAGAAGTTGAATGGGGCCGAACCATCAGTCAGTACGTGGAGGGGTGTGCACACGTACTGTTCCACCATGTTAGTGAAATGTTGCCTCCTGCTAACACGTTGCGTATCAGGTGGTGGTGCAGTTAGCTGTGGCGTGTTGACAAAAGTTTTCCACATCTCTGCCATGCTAACCCTGCCCTCAGAGGAGCTGGCCGTGACACAGCTGCCTTGGCGACCTCTTGCTCCTCCTCTGCCTTGGCCTTGGGCTTCCACTTGTTCCCCTGTGACATTTGGGAATGCTCTCAGTAGCGCGTCTACCAACGTGCGCTTGTACTCGCGCATCTTCCTATCACGCTCCAGTGCAGGAAGTAAGGTGGGCACATTGTCTTTGTAGCGTGGATCCAGCAGGGTGGCAACCCAGTAGTCCGCACAGGTTAAAATGTGGGCAACTCTGCTGTCGTTGCGCAGGCACTGCAGCATGTAGTCGCTCATGTGTGCCAGGCTGCCCAGGGGTAAGGACAAGCTGTCCTCTGTGGGAGGCGTATCGTCATCGTCCTGCCTTTCCCCCCAGCCACGCACCAGTGATGGACCCGAGCTGCGTTGGGTGCCACCCCGCTGTGACCATGCTTCATCCTCATCCTCCTCCACCTCCTCCTCATCCTCGTCCTCCTCGTCCTCCAGTAGTGGGCCCTGGCTGGCCACATTTGTACCTGGCCTCTGCTGTTGCAAAAAACCTCCCTCTGAGTCACTTCGAAGAGACTGGCCTGAAAGTGCTAAAAATGACCCCTCTTCCTCATCCTCCTCCTCCTCCTCCTGGGCCACCTCCTGTTCCATCATCGCCCTAAGTGTTTTCTCAAGGAGACATAGAAGTGGTATTGTAACGCTGATAACGGTGTCATCGCCACTGGCCATGTTGGTGGAGTACTCGAAACAGCGCAACAGGGCACACAGGTCTCGCATGGAGGCCCAGTCATTGGTGGTGAAGTGGTGCTGTTCTGTAGTGCGACTGACCCGTGCGTGCTGCAGCTGAAACTCCACTATGGCCTGCTGCTGCTCGCACAGTCTGTCCAGCATGTGCAAGGTGGAGTTCCACCTGGTGGGCACGTCGCATATGAGGCGGTGAGCGGGAAGGCCGAAGTTACGCTGTAGCGCAGACAGGCGAGCAGCGGCAGGATGTGAACGCCGGAAGCGCGAACAGACGGCCCGCACTTTATGCAGCAGCTCTGACATGTCGGGGTAGTTGTGAATGAACTTCTGCACCACCAAATTCAGCACATGCGCCAAGCAAGGGATGTGCGTCAAATTGGCTAGTCCCAGAGCTGCAACGAGATTTCGCCCATTATCACACACCACCAGGCCGGGCTTGAGGCTCACCGGCAGCAACCACTCGTCGGTCTGTTGTTCTATACCCCGCCACAACTCCTGTGCGGTGTGGGGCCTGTCCCCCAAACATATGAGTTTCAGAATGGCCTGCTGACGTTTACCCCGGGCTGTGCTGAAGTTGGTGGTGAAGGTGTGTGGCTGACTGGATGAGCAGGTGGAAGAAGAGGAGGAGGAAGCCGAGAAGGAGGAGGTGGCAACAGGAGGCAAAGAATGTTGCCCTGCGATCCTTGGCGGCGGCAGGACGTGCGCCAAACAGCTCTCCGCCTGGGGCCCAGCTGCCACTACATTTACCCAGTGTGCAGTTAGGGAGATATAGCGTCCCTGGCCGTGCTTACTGGTCCACGTATCTGTGGTTAGGTGGACCTTGCTACAGATGGCGTTGCGCAGTGCACACTTGATTTTATCGGATACTTGGTTGTGCAGGGAAGGCACGGCTCTCTTGGAGAAGTAGTGCCGGCTGGGAACAACATACTGTGGGACAGCAAGCGACATGAGCTGTTTGAAGCTGTCTGTGTCCACCAGCCTAAATGACAGCATTTCATAGGCCAGTAGTTTAGAAATGCTGGCATTCAGGGCCAGGGATCGAGGGTGGCTAGGTGGGAATTTACGCTTTCTATCAAATGTTTGTGAGATGGAGAGCTGAACGCTGGCGTGTGACATGGTTGAGACGCTTGGTGACGGAGGTGGTGGTGGTGGTGTTGGTGGTACATCCCCTGTTTGCTGGGCGGCAGGTGCCAACGTTCCTCCAGAGGCGGAGGAAGAGGCCGAGGCGGCAGCAGCAGAATAGGCCGAGGCGGCAGCAGCAGAAGAGGTAGCAGGGGGAGCCTGAGTGACTTCCTTGGTTTTAAGGTGTTTACTCCACTGCAGTTCATGCTTTGCATGCAGGTGCCTGGTCATGCAGGTTGTGCTCAGGTTCAGAACGTTAATGCCTCGCTTCAGGCTCTGATGGCACAGCGTGCAAACCACTCGGGTCTTGTCGTCAGCACATTGTTTGAAGAAGTGCCATGCCAGGGAACTCCTTGAAGCTGCCTTTGGGGTGCTCGGTCCCAGATGGCGGCGGTCAGTAGCAGGCGGAGTCTCTTGGCGGCGGGTGTTCTGCTTTTGCCCACTGCTCCCTCTTTTGCTACGCTGTTGGCTCGGTCTCACCACTGCCTCTTCCTCCGAACTGTGAAAGTCAGTGGCACGACCTTCATTCCATGTGGGGTCTAGGACCTCATCGTCCCCTGCATCGTCTTCCACCCAGTCTTGATCCCTGACCTCCTGTTCAGTCTGCACACTGCAGAAAGACGCAGCAGTTGGCACCTGTGTTTCGTCATCATCAGAGACATGCTGAGGTGGTATTCCCATGTCCTCATCATCAGGAAACATAAGTGGTTGTGCGTCAGTGCATTCTATGTCTTTCACCGCTGGGGAAGGGCTAGGTGGATGCCCTTGGGAAACCCTGCCAGCGGAGTCTTCAAACAGCATAAGAGACTGCTGCATAACTTGAGGCTGAGACAGTTTCCCTGGTATGCATGGGGGTGATGTGACAGACTGATGGGGTTGGTTTTCAGGCGCCATCTGTGCGCTTTCTGCAGAAGACTGGGTGGGAGATAATGTGAACGTGCTGGATCCACTGTCGGCCACCCAATTGACTAATGCCTGTACCTGCTCAGGCCTTACCATCCTTAGAACGGCATTGGGCCCCACCATATATCGCTGTAAATTCTGGCGGCTACTGGGACCTGAGGTAGTTGGTACACTAGGACGTGTGGATGTGGCAGAACGGCCACGTCCTCTCCCAGCACCAGAGGGTCCACTAACACCACCACGACCATGTCCACGTCCGCGTCCCTTACTAGATGTTTTTCTCATTGTTATGGTTCACCACAACAACAAATATATTATTTGGCCCAATGTATTGTATTCAAATTCAGCGGGATATAAATTTGAGGCCTAGTATTTAGGCGCTGGGTGACCGGTATGGATTTAGTGACAGAATTAGACTTGGAAATGCACAGAAGCGTGTGTGTGAAGTTATTCTGAATGACCCAATGTGCACCTTGAATATTATATACCCTTTTTGGGATAGATTTCAAATAGCTCTGATATAGCAGGAACCACTAAATTATGAAATTGCTAAATTGGGAATTGTACTTCAACCCAGAACAAAAAATGTGCTTTGACGGGCACTAAATAACTTTCCCAGCTACAACAGTACAGCGGTAACGAGAGATTTAGAGGGATTTAAATTTGAGGCCTAGTATTTAGGCGCTGGGTGACAGGTATGGGTTTAGTGACAGAATTAGACTTGGAAATACACAGTAGCGGGTGTGTGTGAAGTTATTCTGAATGACCCAATGTGCACCTTCAATATTATATACCCTTTTTGGGATAGATTTCAAATAGCTCTGATATAGCAGGAACCACTAAATTATGAAATTGCTAAATTGGGAATTGTACTTCAACCCAGAACAAAAAATGTGCTTTGACGGACACTAAATATCTTGCCCAGCAACAACAGTACAGCGGTGGGTAACGAGAGATTTAGAGGGATTTAAATTTGAGGCCTAGTATTTAGGCGCTGGGTCACCGGTATGGATTTAGTGACAGAATTAGACTTGGAAATGCACAGAAGCGTGTGTGTGAAGTTATTCTGAATGACCCTATGTGCACCTTCAATATTATATACCCTTTTAGGGATAGATTTCAAATAGCTCTGATATAGCAGAAACCACTAAATTATGAAATTGCTAAATTGGGAATTGTACTTCAACCCAGAACAAAAAATGTGCTTTGACGGACACTAAATATCTTGCCCAGCAACAACAGTACAGCGGTGGGTAACGAGAGATTTAGAGGGATTTAAATTTGAGGCCTAGTATTTAGGCGCTGGGTCACCGGTATGGATTTAGTGACAGAATTAGACTTGGAAATGCACAGAAGCGTGTGTGTGAAGTTATTCTGAATGACCCTATGTGCACCTTCAATATTATATACCCTTTTAGGGATAGATTTCAAATAGCTCTGATATAGCAGAAACCACTAAATTATGAAATTGCTAAATTGGGAATTGTACTTCAACCCAGAACAAAAAATGTGCTTTGACGGACACTAAATATCTTGCCCAGCAACAACAGTACAGTGGTGGGTAACGAGAGATTTAGAGGGATTTAAATTTGAGGCCTAGTATTTAGGCGCTGGGTCACCGGTATGGATTTAGTGACAGAATTAGACTTGGAAATGCACAGAAGCGTGTGTGTGAAGTTATTCTGAATGACCCTATGTGCACCTTCAATATTATATACCCTTTTAGGGATAGATTTCAAATAGCTCTGATATAGCAGAAACCACTAAATTATGAAATTGCTAAATTGGGAATTGTACTTCAACCCAGAACAAAAAATGTGCTTTGACGGACACTAAATATCTTGCCCAGCAACAACAGTACAGCGGTGGGTAACGAGAGATTTAGAGGGATTTAAATTTGAGGCCTAGTATTTAGGCGCTGGGTGACAGGTATGGGTTTAGTGACAGAATTAGACTTGGAAATACACAGTAGCGGGTGTGTGTGAAGTTATTCTGAATGACCCAATGTGCACCTTCAATATTATATACCCTTTTTGGGATAGATTTCAAATAGCTCTGATATAGCAGGAACCACTAAATTATGAAATTGCTAAATTGGGAATTGTATTTCAACCCAGAACAAGAAATGTGCTTGAACGGACACTAAATAACTCGCCCAGCTACAGCACTAGGGACAGATTTAGCTGGATATAAATTTGAGGCCTAGTATTTAGGCGCTGGGTGACCGGTATGGATTTAGTGACAGAATTAGACTGGGATATGGCCAAAAAATGAACAGACTATTGCTGGTTAAATGCACTTGGTGTGACAGCTTCACCCTGATGTAGGCTTTAGCCAAAAAACAACCACACCATTGAGGGTTAAATGCACTTGGTGACAGGCGCAGCTTGCCCCTGATTTTGTATATGGCCAAAAAATGAACAGACTATTGCTGGTTAAATGCACTTGGTGTGACAGCTTCACCCTGATGTAGGCTTTAGCCAAAAAACAACCACACCATTGAGGGTTAAATGCACTTGGTGACAGGCGCAGCTTGCCCCTGATTTTGTATATGGCCAAAAAATGAACAGACTATTGCTGGTTAAATGCACTTGGTGTGACAGCTTCACCCTGATGTAGGCTTTAGCCAAAAAACAACCACACCATTGAGGGTTAAATGCACTTGGTGACAGGCGCAGCTTGCCCCTGATTTTGTATATGGCCAAAAAATGAACAGACTATTGCTGGTTAAATGCACTTGGTGTGACAGCTTCACCCTGATGTAGGCTTTAGCCAAAAAACAACCACACCATTGAGGGTTAAATGCACTTGGTCGCAGCTTGTGCTGGCGCACCACAAGACACAAAATGGCCGCCGATCACCCCAGAAAAATGAGACTGACAAACGGTCTGTGCAGCCTAAAAACAGTGAGCAATTGAGGATCAGCAGCTCAATGATCCACAGCTGCAGATCGATCAGTTAATCAAGTCCTTTGGAGGAGTTAATCTGCCTAATCTCGCCCTACTGTCGCAGCCGCAACCTCTCCCTACGCTAATCAGAGCAGAGTGACGGGCGGCGCTATGTGACTCCAGCTTAAATAGAGGCTGGGTCACATGGTGCTCTGGCCAATCACAGCCATGCCAATAGTAGGCATGGCTGTGATGGCCTCTTGGGGCAAGTAGTATGACGCTTGTTGATTGGCTGCTTTGCAGCCTTTCAAAAAGCGCCAAGAAAGCGTCACAAAAGCGCGAAGAAAGCGACGAACACCGAACCCGAACCCGGACTTTTACGAAAATGTCCGGGTTCGGGTCCGTGTCACGGACACCCCAAAATTCGGTACGAACCCGAACTATACAGTTCGAGTTCGCTCATCCCTAGTGCTGAGCGGTTGATCCCCACTTCTTGATGTTGATGGCCTTTCCAAAATTTCTAGTGACTGCTACAGCTAGAAGACTGTATACAACTCATTTTACTACTTTAGACAACAGTTGTAGCTCAATTATTAAAATCAATAAAAATTTCTCGTTGTAGCCTTAGCCTTGCAGGGTTGTCTGGATTAGAAAACCTGAGTTCCGAGCAATGATCAGCTTACTGCTAAGGAACATTACTAATAAAGAAAAGCAGACAACCTCTTAATGGAAATAGAGAGATTTTGGGACATCATTGTAGCTACTGACTGTTGTGTATGGATGAGCGACTCGATTTTAAATGAATCAGATTCATTATGAATTTCACAAAAATGAATTGCATAAAAATGGCGCTTAGCTCCGTTTTCATGAGAGGAAAAAGACAAGGGACGAAGAAGCTAGAGCATCACATCACACTTGGAATAAGTGGGGAGAGGGAAAGACAGCCTCATCAGCCAATCATGGGGGCAGTAGGCCGGCAGATCCTTATGCTGAACAAGAAGAATCGCCATACTGTGTTCAGCTTCTGACCTGGAAAGATCTGACCGGAAATGTCAAAATGCAATTGCAGACACAAGCTACTAATGTGATGTGCTAGGGACTCTATAGAGAGAGAATAGAGATACTGTATATAATTGTGCAGATTTTAGGGAATTTAATCAAGAAAAGCTTTAAAGCAAACCTTTCACCTCAATTTTACTTAATAAACTAGCAACAGTACCTTATAGATCATCTTCAGTGTGTTCTTATACACTACGTGCAGAATTATTAGGCAAATGAGTATTTTGACCACATCATCCTCTTTATGCATGTTGTCTTACTCCAAGCTGTATAGGCTCGAAAGCCTACTACCAATTAAGCATATTAGGTGATGTGCATCTCTGTAATGAGAAGGGGTGTGGTCTAATGACATCAACACCCTATATCAGGTGTGCATAATTATTAGGCAACTTCCTTTCCTTTGGCAAAATGGGTCAAAAGAAGGACTTGACAGGCTCAGAAAAGTCAAAAATAGTGAGATATCTTGCAGAGGGATGCAGCACTCTTAAAATTGCAAAGCTTCTGAAGCGTGATCATCGAACAATCAAGCGTTTCATTCAAAATAGTTAACAGGGTCGCAAGAAGCGTGTGGAAAACCCAAGGCGCAAAATAACTGCCCATGAACTGAGAAAAGTCAAGCGTGCAGCTGCCAAGATGCCACTTGCCACCAGTTTGGCCATATTTCAGAGCTGCAACATCACTGGAGTGCCCAAAAGCACAAGGTGTGCAATACTCAGAGACATGGCCAAGGTAAGAAAGGCTGAAAGACGACCACCACTGAACAAGACACACAAGCTGAAACGTCAAGACTGGGCCAAGAAATATCTCAAGACTGATTTTTCTAAGGTTTTATGGACTGATGAAATGAGAGTGAGTCTTGATGGGCCAGATGGCTGGATTGGTAAAGGGCAGAGAGCTCCAGTCCGACTCAGACGCCAGCAAGGTGGAGGT
Organism: Bufo gargarizans; assembly: GCF_014858855.1. Taxonomy (NCBI): domain Eukaryota; kingdom Metazoa; phylum Chordata; class Amphibia; order Anura; family Bufonidae; genus Bufo; species Bufo gargarizans. The sequence goes on from NC_058081.1 coordinate 446,140,497, forward strand.
GGAGTACTGGTTTGGGCTGGTATCATCAAAGATGAGCTTGTGGGGCCTTTTTGGGTTGAGGATGGAGTCAAGCTCAACTCCCAGTCCTACTGCCAGTTTCTGGAAGACACCTTCTTCAAGCAGTGGTACAGGAAGAAGTCTGCAAGGTAAGAAAAACATGATTTTCATGCAGGACAATGCTCCATCACACGTGTCCAAGTACTCCACAACGTGGCTGGCAAGAAAGGGTATAAAAGAAGAAAATCTAATGACATGGCCTCCTTGTTCACCTGATCTGAACCCCATTGAGAACCTGTGGTCCATCATCAAATGTGAGATTTACAAGGAGGGAAAACAGTACACCTCTCTGAACAGTGTCTGGGAGGCTGTGGTTGCTGCTGCACGCAATGTTGATGGTGAACAGATCAAAACACTGACAGAATCAATGGATGGCAGGCTTTTGAGTGTCCTTGCAAAGAAAGGTGGCTATATTGGTCACTGATTTGTTTTTGTTTTGTTTTTGAATGTCAGAAATGTATATTTGTGAATGTTGAGATGTTATATTGGTTTCACTGGTAAAAATAAATAATTGAAATGGGTATATATTTGTTTTTTGTTAAGTTGCCTAATAATTATGTACAGTAATAGTCACCTGCACACACAGATATACCCCTAAAATAGCTAAAACTAAAAACAAACTAAAAACTACTTCCAAAAATATTCAGCTTTGATATTAATGAGTTTTTTGGGTTCATTGAGAACATGGTTGTTGTTCAATAATAAAATTAATCCTCAAAAATACAACTTGCCTAATAATTCTGCACTCCCTGTACATCCTTGTGCCGCTTTCATGCGCTGTATATGCCTGAAAAAAAAACGTCTTATAAAGTAATCATTTCCTGCTCCAACAGTCACGCTAGAAGTCAAGGGGGTAGCCCTTCCCTCACTTCAGGCTGTATCTCCCCTGCCCTAACCCCACCTCTATGCACTGTAATTGACACCCGGCTCAGTCGCCAGGACCGCGCTTGTACAGGCTGCGCATGCGCCGTCCTCCTCATTTGCCGCGCGATCCCGTCTATCGCGTGGACTCAAGCGCGATCCTGTAATTCAGTTACAGGAGATACAGCCTGAAGTGAGAAGGGCTACCCCCTTGACTTCTAGCGTGACTGTTGGAGCAGGAAATGATTACTTTATAAGACTTTTTTTCAGGCATATACAGCGCATGAAAGCGGCACAAGGATGTACAGTATAAGAACACACTGAAGATGATCTATAAGCAGTGGCGACTCTAGGATCAATATATAGGGGGGGCACAGAAGATACACAGTCAAAAATGGGGGGGCACTAATAATTTTCGCCAGCTAATCATACTACTGAAAAATACTAAAGCAGCCGCTTCCCCTGCAGCTACGCCCCTGATGCCGGGGTAATATAATTAAGGGGTATCAGGGTACATTGGGTATAATATAACTGAGGAGGGCTATCAGACATTATAAAGAGGTAATACAGCTTACATTACCCCTGTATTACGTCCCTGATAGGATAGCACTCCTCAGTTAGGTTACCCCTGTATAATGCACCCTGCTACCCCTTAGTTATATTATATAACTAAGGGATATCAGGGTACATTACACAGGGGTAATATAACTGAGGAGGGCTATCATGGGACATTATACAGAGGTAATGTAAGCTATATTTCCACCGTATAATGCCCGATAGGCCTCCTGAGTTATATTACCCATGTATAATAACGTACCCTGATACCCCTTAGTTATATAACCCCGCTGAGATCATATAACTAAGGCCTCATGCACACGACCGTTGTGTGCATCCGTGGCCGTTGTGCCGTTTTCCGTTTTTTTTCACGGACCCATTGACTTTCAATGGGTCCGTTGAAAAATCTGAAAATGCACCGTTTGGCATCCGCATCCGTGTTTCCTGGCCGTGAAAAAAATATGACCTGTCCTATTTTTTTCACGGCCAACGGTTCACGGACCCATTCAAGTCAATGGGTCCGTGAAAAATCACGGATGCACACAAGATTGCCATCCGTGTCCGTAAACCGTGTCCGTTTTTTCCTATCATTTCTATGGCAAACTTGACTTAGATTTTTTTTTTTTTCATTTTTTCATGTCTGTGGATCCTCCAAAAAACAAGGAAGACCCACGGACGAAAAAATGGTCACGGATCACGGACCTACGGACCCCGTTTTTGCGGACCCTAAAAAAAAAACGGTCGTGTGCATGAGGCCTAAGAGGTATCCTGGTACATAATTTTACAAGGGTAATATAAGTTACTCAGGAGCCCTGTCAGGCATTATACGGTGGTAATATAAGTTATATTACCCCCCTGTATAATGTACCCTGATTACCCTCAGTTATATAACTGAGGGGTATCAGTCAGGGGACATTATGGGTTATATTATAACTAAGGGGTATCAGGGTACATTATACAGGGGTAATATAACTAAGTTATAGGGGTAACCATATCATCAAGGACAGGTTGAGGAGGGGCTGGGCACAAACCAAGCAGGAGGGAGGGCAGGCCATGAGGCGAGGTAGTGGGGGTATAGGGGTACATTTTTTTTTTAAACTTTTTAGCAGGAGCAGAGAGAACTCAGAGTCAGAACATGAAGGCAAGGCAAGGCACTCACTGGCAGCCTGGCAGGCGGCATATTACCCTTGTATAATGTACTACCAATTATACCCTAAGTTATAGGGGTAACCATATCATCAGGGATAGGTTGAGGAGGGTCTGGGCGCAAACCAAGTAGATGGGAGGGCAGGCCATGAGGCGAGGTAGTGGGGGTATAGGGGTACATTTTTTAAAAACTTTTTAGCAGGAGCAGAGAGAACGCAGAACATGAAGGGAAGGCAAGGTACTCACTGGCAGGCGGCAGCAATTTACAAAGTCCGTTTGCGCGGGTGGGCAGGCACGCAGCAGCGCAGCTTTACGTGTTGACGACCGTGACGTCAAGTCGTCAACTCGTCTCTGCGGCTGTCACACTCCCAGCCTGCGCCTTGCACGCTCTGCCTCCGCGAGTCCGCTGGGTCCAAACGCCGCCCCCACCACGGCACCACCCCATCTGTCATGTGACTCCACTCCATAGCCGACGGACTGGCACTGACTGTATGTTACGTATCTGTGTGTGTTCTCTTCTCTGTCAGTGCGGGCGGCCGGCGCAGCAAGCAGCGATTAGCGCTAGAGTCAGCGATATTCAGCGAATCAGCGGGGGGGCACCCGGGGGGGCAAGGAATGACCTGGGGGGGGCAATTGCCCCCCCTCGCCCCCCTGTAGCGACGCCACTGTCTATAAGGTACTGTTGCTAGTTTATTAAGTAAAATTGAGGTGAAAGGTTCGCTTTAAGGAAAGTGAGTGAGGGGGCAGTCACAGTGCATTTAATACAGCAGTTTCGAGCAGCTCAACTGGCAGCTAGTTCTGCATTACAAAACCCCTTGCGAGAAAGGTTATTATAATTTTTTTCTGCATACGAACAGAGATTATTGCCACTAAAGCATCCCAATGGCATTCTGTTTCAAATGCTAAGCAATCACCTTTTTTTTTTTCTAAAAAACATTAAAATTAATTATTAAAAGAAGCATTTTTTTTTGCGCTGCTTCTTTCCTCTCGCTCTGCCACCCCTTCGCCCCCCCCCCTCCCCTGTTTCACAATTTATAATAGGAAATGGATAGTGACCACTTGAATTAGACCCTATGGAAATAATTTCATGGAATATTAGAGGGTTGAGTAAGGGAATAGAGAGTGGCAGTTCTTGACGCAATACATAGGCTCCTCCCTGCTATAGTCTGCCTGCAAGAAACGCATCTGACAAGTGAGACGATAAATGGGGTGACTAGGCCTTGGATGCAGTGTGCTTTTCATTTAGTTTTTTCATCGTATACTAGAGGGGTGAGTATATTAATTCATAGAAACATAGACATTAAAGAGGACCTTTCACCTGTAAAAACAATGTGAACGAAGTATGCTGACATGGAGAGCGGCGCCCGGGGATCTCACTGCACTTACTATTATCCCTGGGCACCGCTCCGTTCTCCTGCTATGCCCTCCAGGTATCTTCCCTCTGTAAGTTATAGTAGGCGGTGTCTGCACTTGTCCTGTGGGCGTCTCCTTCACCTAGGCTGTAGTGCTGGCCAATCGCAGCGCACAGCTCACAGCCTGGGAGAAAAAAAACCTCCAAGGCTGTGAGCTGTGCGCTGCAATTGGCCAGCGCATGCAGCCTAGGAGACGGAGACGCCCACAGGACAAGGGCAGTGTCCTCCTACTATATAGAGGGAAGATACCGGAGGGCATAATGGGAGAACGGAGCGGCGCCCAGAAATAATAATAAGTGCAGTGAGATCCCCGGGCGCCGCTCTCTATGTTAGCATACTTAGTTCACATTGTTTTTACAGGTGAAAGATCCTCTTTAAAATAATAAAAACAGTAATAGACAAGGAAGGTCGATATGTCCTTATGGACTGTATATTGGAAGGTAGAGCCTGGATTATCACAAATGTATATATGCCTCCTCCCTTTAGAGTAGATGTATTATTAAAAATAAACGAGTTTGCAGGCCACAAGTCACTTTTAGTAATGGGAGACTTTAATAATGTAATGGATGGTCAAATGGACAGATGTAGATTAAATAATCTTCAACCAAATAATTTGGGGTCTAAATTAAAATATATTATAACAGAATTGGGCTGGATCGATATCTGGAGGGAAATGTACCCAAAATGAAAAAGATACTTATGTTTTTCCAAAAGTTATAGGTGTTTGTCACAAATTGATTTAGTTTTTACGGATAATAAAGGGGCACAAGACATTGAACAGGTAAAGTATGGACGACGGGGGATTTCAGACCATAATTTACTTATTATAAACACAAAAATACAGAAAATAAAATAAAGGGATGAATATAACTATAGGATGGATTAATATAATGAGTACTCACGATAAGATAATGAAAGAGGAAATGTGGGGAAAGAGGGAATGAAAATTTGGGAATAACTTTTTGGGGCAAGATAACCAAAATAATGGCTGTTTTGGCACAGTTTTATTATTATTTTTTAGCACATTCACCTGGTAAATCATAATATTTTTATAGATCTGATTGTTATGGATGCAGCAATACCTAATACCGTATGTCTAGGTTTGATTTATTTCAGTTTTAACACAATAAAAAGCATTTTTTGTGTTTCCATTTTCTGAAGGCAATTTTTTACAATTTTTTCTCCCAATTGTCTTGTGTATGGACAATTTTTTTGTAGGACGAGTTGAAATTTTTATTGGTACCATTTTTGGGTACATAAGATTTTTTGATCGTTCAGCATTACTCTTTTTGGGACAAGATGACCAAAAAAATGCTGTTTTGGCACAGTTTTTTATTTAAATTTTTTATAGGATTCTACTGAGGTGGTAGATTGTGTAATATTTTTATAGGTCTGGTCGTTATGGATGCAGAGATACCTAATATGTCTATTTTTATAAAATTTTAGCTATTTTTTTTAACCGCCTCCGGACTGCCAAACACAGGATCGCGGTCCGGAGGCGGCTGTCTCAGGCAGAGTCACGCATCTACGCGTCATATTGCGAGACGCGAGACTTGCTGTGAACACGCGCACACAGGCGCACGCGTTCACAGGATTGGCAGGTAAGCGAGTGGATCTTCAGCCTGCCAGCAGCGATCGTTCGCTGGCAGGCTGTAGATGCGATTGTTTTAAACCCTAACAGGTATATTAGACGCTGTTTTGATAACAGCGTCTAATATACCTGCTACCTGGTCCTCTGGTGGTCCCTTTTGCTTGGATCGACAACCAGAGGACACAGGCAGCTCTGTAATAAGTAGCACCAAGCACCACACTACACTACACCCCCCGTCACTTATTAACCCCTGATCACCCCATATAGACTCCCTTATCACCCCCCTGTCATTGATCACCCCCCTGTAAGGCTCCATTTAGACGTACGTATGTGTTTTACGGATCCACGGATCCATGGATCGGATCCGCAAAACACATACGGACGTCTGAATGGAGCCTTACAGGGGGGTGATTAGGGAGTCTACATGGGATGATCACCCCCCTGTAAAGCTTCATTCAGACGTCCGTTTGTGTTTTACGGATCCACGGACCCATGGATCGGATCCGCAAAACAATACGGACGTCTGAATGGAGCCTTACAGGGGGGTGATCAATGACAGGGGGGTGATCACCCATTATAGACTTCCTGATCACTCCCTGTCATTGATCACCCGCCTGTAAGGCTCCATTCAGACGTCCGTATGTGTTTTGCGGATCCTCGGATCCACGGATTGGATCCGCAAAACACATACGGATGTCTGAATGGTGCCTTACAGGGGGGTGATAAGGGTGTCTATATGGGATGATCACCCCCCTGTAAGGCTTCATTCAGACGTCCGTATGTGTTTTACGGATCCACGGATCGGATCCGCAAAACACATACGGACGTCTGAATGGAGCCTTACAGGGGGTGATCAATGACAGGGGGGTGATCACCCCATATACACTCCCTGATCACACCCCTGTCATTGATCACTCTCCTGTAAGGCTTCATTCAGACGTCCGTATTTGTTTTACGGATCCACGCATCCATGGATCGGATCCGCAAAACACATACAGACGTCTGAATGGAGCCTTACAGGGGGTGATCAATGACAGGGGGGTGATCACCCCATATACACTCCCTGATCACCCCCCTGTCATTGATCACCCGCTGTAAGGCTCCATTCAGACGTCCGTATGTGTTTTTTGTGGATCCAATCCGTGGATCAGCAAAACACATACGGACCTCTGAATGGAGCCTTACAGTGAGGTGATCAATGACAGGGGGGTGATCAGGGAGTCTATATGGGGTGATCACCCCCCTGTCTTTGATCACCCCCTTGTAAGGCTCCATTCAGATGTCCGTATGTGTTTTGCGGCTCCACGGATCCGCAAAACACGGACACCGCGGATCCGCGTTTTTTTCTTACAAAGTCTCATATTTCACTAACTTGTGTCAAAAATAAAAATCTCACATGAACTCACCATACCCCTCACGGAATCCAAATGCGTCAAATTTTGTAGACATTTATATTCCAGACTTCTTCTCACGCTTTAGGGCCGCTAAAATGCCAGGGCAGTATAAATACCCCACATGTGACCCCATTTCGGAAAGAAGACACCCCAAGGTATTCGCTGAGGGGCATATTGAGTCCATGAAAGATTGAACTTTTTGTCCCAAGTTAGCGGAAAGGGAGACTTTGAGAAAAAAATTTAAAAAATCATTTTCCGCTAACTTGTGACAAAAGATAAAAAGTTCTATGAACTCACTATGCCCATCAGCGAATACCTTAGGGTGTCTACATTCCGAAATGGGGTCATTTGTTGGGTTTTTCTACTGTCTGGGCATTGTAGAACCTCAGGAAAGATGACAGGTGCTCAGAAAGTTAGAGCTTCTTCAAAAAGCGGAAATTTACATTTTTGTACCCTAGTTTGTAAACGCTATAACTTTTACCCAAACCATTTTTTGTCGAAGACATGTAGAACAATACATTTAGAGAACATTTTATATATAGATGTCGTTTTTTTTTTTTTTAAATGTTACAACTGAAAGTGAAAAATGTAATTTTTTTGCAAAAATTTCTGTAAATTAAGATTAATAACAAAAAAAGTAAAAATGTCAGCAGCAATGAAATATCACCAAATTAAAGCTCTATTAGTGAGAAGAAAAGGAGTTAATTAAAAATCACTTGATAAAGGAAAAGTGGCATTTTTTTAGGCCTCATGCACACGACCGTTGTGTGCATCCGCATCCGTTCCGTCATTTTTGACAGTTTAGAGGAGGTCCCATTCATTTCTATAGAGCTGTGAAAAAAAACTGATAGTCCTCCGTTTTTTCTCCGCGTCAGTGATCCGTGATTCCAGTCCGTCAAAAAAATATAACCTGTCCTATTCTTGTCAGTGTTAAACGGAGGACGGACCCATTCAAGTCAATGGGTCCGTCAAAAAAAAATGATGCACAACTGGTATGTCATCCGTGTCCGCATCCGTGTCTGTTTTTTTCTACAAGACCTTGGTGCAATAAAATTACACTTTTCATTAACCTTCCATTTTTTTCCCCTGTCAGACAAATAAAAAAGGAAGACACAAGGAAACACTACTGAAGCAAAATCGGGAGAGCAACAGCAGTAAAAGCACGGGTGCAGCGTCACAGATATGTGTGTAAAAGGGACGCTTCAAAGCAAACATCTGTAATGATATTGTATGGAATTTCCTATTTTCTGGCTGGCAATGTCATTTACATGCATTCGCCCCTAGGTGGTGCTGGCACCACATATTATATATATATATATACATATATAGTGGGGTGTATCTAGCTAAGAGTAGTGTAGAGAATGTAGTTGGTGAGAGGAGGAAGAAGCAAGCTCATGGAGGAGAGACACAGGCTAAAGTCACCATGTAACTGCTGTACTTTCCTCTGGGCCCTGATGAAGCCTAGAGAAGATATCTACAGAAGACCAGCACCAGACAGTGTGTTTTTTTACACCGAGATGCAAGGAGACTAGTGAGGGTAACAGCTAACTAAGGCTTATGGACCTAATTAGCACCAGTGATCAGGAGTAGCTTTCAGAGTGCCTGAACACAACCAGACAATTTAGGCCAAATTGTCCTTATCACTAACTTAACCTTCCGGGTGGTAGTGAGAAAACATAAAATCCGTTTCTAGATGAGTTTCCTTCCAAATAATGAAGCAGATGTGTTTGCCTGCCGTGAGGGGGACGTCCTTAAAGGAAAAATCCTAGATTAATAATTATTAGCATCTTTAGTGCCAGTGTGCTGTGAAGTAAACATAGGATTTCTACCAAGATCCTTTCCTGCCAAGAGTCTACTCCAAAAAGGACCATTCCTCATAGACATTTGCCACTACCAGACAATAGGAGTATCAGTAAACTTATTACTTATGTCATATAAAAAGATGTACATCGATGCACCTTACCAACTGTCCAGAGACTATTGATCTTCAGTAAATATTCAACTGGTTTATAATTACTGACTCCTCATTCTTGCTACCACTTACTCTCAATATTTGCACCTAACGGTGCTGGCGTCATGGACACAGGGGCCCAGCCGCCATGAGCGCCCTAAACATCACCACCATCAAGGGCATCTCAACTTCCATCTGGCTGGTGTTCCCTGCAACAGAGAGTGCCCCGGAGGATTTCGTGCTGTCTTCCCATCCACTGTACTGCTGACCCAGAGAGGCATCTGCTAACCGTGAGTACATGTACTATTGCACCCATCTGCCCGCCGTGAGCCTCACGTGTTTCCCCTGCGGTCTGGCTTGCTGCACAAGACGGTAGCAGATCACAATAGGGGCAGATTTTAGTAGAGGCAGTAGGTGTGTGGCATCAGGTGGTTGACAGCAGAATAGCGGCAGCAGGACATGGGCAGAAGTTATGTGCCATTTGTCACAGTGTTCTGCTGTGGCAACACACTACAGTCATTACTGCAAGAATGATCTAGTTTGTTGTATCAGCCACCGGTTTCTGGAAATTCAAGTTTGTCTACCCAGTAGTCCTAGGGGGATCTTGGATCTGGAGAGACAGGGAGCAGTATGCCAGCACCTGCTGGTTCAGGTTCTGCTACAGCGGTCTTGTTTCTTCAGTAGGAGGGTAAGGAAAACTACTGATCAGAGACTCAAAACTTAAAGGGGTTGTCCGGGATCACAGTCTTTTTAACTAACATTAGTATTCACCGTTAAATGTATCTGTAAGGTCCCCCTGAAGGTTTGCAGTTTTATTTTTTTTCACTCCTCCGTGTCCTCGAAGCTGCGCTCGGTATTGTTTACATTGCAGCGCGCCCTCTATGTCATTTCCTGCCACACTGTCTTATGGGTCCCGCAAGGCATTGCGACTCTGTAGATTGAAGTCTTAATCCCAACCATGGGAGGCGTGCCTACAGGACATGGGAGGCGTGCCTACAGCACTTGAATATGCAGAATCCATGCGACCCCATTGAGTGTACATGCAGATGAGAGACGTGCACTATGCTAAACAGCATAACCTCTGGGGCGTTACACAACCGTTACTAACGGATCCAGTTGTATTATCTCTAAAATAGCCACGACAAATCCATCTTCAAAACCATTGTAAGTCAATGGGGGACAAATCTGTTTTCTTTTGTGTCAGAGAAAACTAATCTGTCTCCATTGACTTATATTGTGAGTCATGATAGATACGTCTTGCTCCGCATCCCAGGACGCACTCGAAAACGCTGCTTGCATTGCTTTTGTGTACGTCATGGGAATGCAATCAAACGGAACGGAATGCATTCTGGTGCACTGCGTTCCCTTCAGTTCAGTTTTGTCCCCATTGACAATGAATGGAGACAAAGCTGAAGCGTTTTCCCCCGCTATAGAGATCCTATGACTGATCTCAAAAGCGGAAAGGGAAAGTTCAAATGTGAAAGTAGCCTTAGTGTTGAGGGAATCGAACTCCATGAAGTGGGATTCGATCAGAATTTCAGGGAAAATTTGATTTGCTGCAAAGCCAAATTTCCTTGCACTTTGTGGTAGCGAATCGATTTTCCTTGAATGGCGGTGAAAAACAAAAAAATCATACTTACCTCATCCATTTGAGCATGAAGAGCCAGCCGGCACCATCTTGATTGAGGATCTTGCACGAAATCCCATGCGTGGTGACGTGAGACATCACCACTCCGGCCATTATGGCAGTAGCAGTCACAATACTGGGGTGGTGAGTATAGCACTGGGGCAGTATATAATAAGCAGTAGCAGGCAGCAGTAGCAGGCACAGGTCCTGGGAGGGGATTATTGCAGTGGTGCACTATATGAAAGGCTGAGCAGGCACATTTCACGGGGGTATGGCACTATATTATATAATAATATAAGTGACAGCAGTAGTAGACACAGTTCCATGGTGGTATGCCAGTGGCACACTTTATAATACAGCAGACACAGTATGGTGGTGGCGCACTATATAATAAGCAGCAAGCAGTAGTGGGCACAGTTCATTGGGTAAGACTAGGTACACACTTGCGATAAGATTCAGGCATTCTGTTCCAGCATAGGAGCAGAATTACCAGAATCGCCATCAGATCCGGCACATGCTGAACACCGCTGGCAGATAGTCGGAGGGGCCATGCGTGGTAGTGGAAGGGGCTAAAAATAGGGCATGGGGGCCTGATTCAAATTCTTGCTATGGGGCCCAATGATTTCTATGTATGCCCGTGCCTGAGCCACTATGATAAATTTGGTGCAGCTATAGGATAAGTAAATCTGCTACAAATAAATGTGTAGCCTTCATGCAGTATGCACATATTCTACACAGACCTCAAAACATCCTGCCCCTCATAATTCTATCTTAAAACTAATGCACCATATTTTCAGTCCCTCTGCATTATCAGTTAAAGACAATTATCAGTCAGGAGCACATGCATAATTCAGTTCATATAAGATCAGTTCATGTAAGATCTGCATAATATTTGCATTTGTTACTCTTGGAATGTAAAGGTGACCCTTATATGATAAATGCATATAAAATTACAATGATTTGGTCCTATTAGTATGAATATTTTTAGTAAATTCTGGTAGCTCAAATAATGAAAGGAATCATCTTCTGTATTTTTTCAGGCATACTGTATCAGCAATTGAAATAGATTTCCAGGATGTAGGTGTTCAGGTCATGAGTACATGGCGGGTGGCCCTCTTGTGGTTTGACTTTGAGAGTAGTGAAGGTATATAAATTCCATATTTAAATGGGCCTGATTTTCATCCATAGGCAACATTTAGGTGCACCTGTGAGGCCTGGGCCTTATCAGCCAGTCTTGGGTGGGACTCACAGCCTCATCTCTCCTCCCATTGCAAGCATAGCTGTATGCTGGAGGTAACTGGGAGTTTGCTGTGAGTCAGACCTTACGCTTCTGTAATTCTCCCACTGGCTCCTGTTATTGCCCATACGGCTCAGGTAGGTTAGCGTTAGGTCCTTAACTACTTAAGATACCTTGGCATGGTGCTCGGGCTCAGATATGGCCTTCATATAAGGATATATTGTCTAAATTCTCAATTTTAACACCAGTTTGATGGTTTAGTCAGACTTGTTTGTTTGACATCCACAGTAGTGCATCTTCCTTATTAATGTTTATTTCATATAGCTATTTACATCTACACTTATTTTTTATCTTGTGTAGGATGTCTTTTGGGTACTTGTGGTCCGCTGCGGGCATCCTCCACTGTATGGATTTTGCTGGGGATCGTCATTAGCAATGGGCCACAAATGCAGGATCTGCTCCCCTGGGTATAGATGCACAACTGCATAGGGGGTTGAGCACTTCCTGCCTTTTGACACCACACCATTTTTTTGTAGTTTTCCCATCATTGTACCCCTTAGATGCCACGGTCGTAGCTGATCCCCTGACATTGATATTACAGTGTAAAATAAAATAAAAATTAATAAAATCATAGTCACCCTCATCCTTTTAATCGCGAACAGCCAGCTGCTGCTATCTTGATTGTAGATCCATCGTGTCGGCTGACGTCATCACATCGGCTGGCGCTGTGACATCATACATCACTGCGCACGGGATTTCATGCAGGATCTTCAATCAAGATGACGGCGGACGGCTCTTTGCTCTCAAACAGATGTGGTAAGTATGATATTTTTTTCGTTCAAGGAAAATCTATTTGTTACCATTAATTAAGAGGACATTTTCCCTAAAATTCGGATCAAATTCCACTTCATGGAGTTTGATTTGCTCAACACTATTTGGGAGCTCCAACAATCAAATGTTCTTGAGTTTTCTTATTTTCTAGCTTGCTTGAACTCCTAAATTGACTAATAATCAAGGGAAAGATAATTTAATTGGGCATCAATCCTCTTAGAGAAAAGACTGAAGAACCATTGATTTCAGAGAACCACACAATGTCATGCTGGATATCAAGACCCCTTCATTCGATCATTCAGGCAATATTGAGGTGTTTCAGCTCCCCAATTATTCGATGAACACTTTTTCTTATGACTTGAAACATGTACATGAATAAGGTAGCTTTCATCTTGCTGATATCTGTCTACCTGATTCCCCCATTTATATTATTTTAGCATGGTTGAATGCACCTGTTATTTCAGTGGATGAAGGGAGAGACCACTTATCCAATTATCTAGAAGAAACAAAGGGATCAATCAAATACAAATACGACCAGTCAAATCCCTTTTTCTCCTTAGCCTTGCTGTCTTCATAGAACTTTATTGGCAATGCCATTGAAATCAAGAGGAAATCAAGAGGATAAAAAAAAAAAAAAACATTAATGGCCAGCTTGAAATGAAAGATTAGCAAACTTCTTAAAATTCATTTTGTGTCTGATTAGTTGAATAAAAAAAAAATTGATTAGCGTTTGAATTGATTCTACATGAATCAAAGTTGCTATGATTTGCCTGAAAACTGGTATGACACTGAGTGCTCCTAGGATTTTTTAAAATGTATATATATTTTTTTTTGGGGTTGCTTCCATCCAACACGTTTGCATTTCTTGCGCCTGTCATGTCATTGTCAAGGCAAATTATGGGTCACAAGGCATCATTTTTCACTTTCATTAGCTGAGCTAAAGAGCGCTACACTGCAATCTTTAACTGTTCACCATGTGTTACAGACAAAGAAGCCATTTAGACTTAAAGGGGTTGTCTCACTTCAGTAAGTGGCATTCATCATGTAGAGAAAGTTAATACAAGCCACTTACTAATGTATGGTTATTATCTATATTGCCTCCTTTGCTGTCTGGATTCATTTTTCCATCATGGTGGTCATGCTTGCACAGTATAGGAAAAAGCACCAGCCTATGTGAGCTCCCATAATCCTGGCCACCAGAGAGGCTGACACTTTTTCCTATAGTGAGCAAGCAAGACCACAGCTGATGGATTGCAGGGTGATCGTAACCATGGATACAAGCAGTGTATAATGTGATGGAAAAATGAATCCAGGCAGCAAAGGAAGCAATATAGATAATAACAATACATTAGTAAGGGGCTTGTATTAACTCTGTCTACATAATAAAGCTCCTTTGGAAAATGAAAGGTGGTGTAAGATCCTCACCTGCTTTGCACTCCAGGGGAACCAAGAGGGGTCCTCGTGGAGTTGCGGGACAGGTTATGCGTGTCTCTGATGCGCCAGAGCTGACCCCTTTGCGAGCCAGTGCGGAGATGCGTTCGCGTGGACATCGGAGGGGAGGACCGTCGGAGTCCCGGGGACAGAGTGGCCAGGGTTGTCTCCGGTGTCTCCTGCGACTTCCGTTTCCGCATCTGGGTCCACGCGCTCGCATACTCGCGCTGAGTCAATCATGCGTCCGTGCGTACGCACGAGGGCAGGTTTGCAAAGGGATACACGGTCGCGAGTACGCGCTTCTTATGCACTTCGTCGACCAGTGGCGCATATTATACTGACTCACAAGAGCAAAGTGGATTAGGGAGCCAGCCATGGGTTAATCAACTTGTGATTGCCTTAGGCCTTGTACTCAGGTGCAGGGCAATTTGTTCACCTATGGTAGTGGACACTTGGCACCCTGGGATTGGTCAGCAGGCATTTAAAAGGAGGTCTCTCAGGGTGATCAGTGCCCACTGTTATTTTCCCTCAACCAGGTATAGGTCACAACTCCTAGTGACTGAAGACTGCCAGGAACTTTGTCCTTACAGCGGACCCAAGATCTGGAGTGACTCGACTGCCAAGTGCACAGCATCATTCAGCACTGGTTGGGACTATTCCTGGAATCTCCTTGCCTGGTTTTTTGTTATTATTCCTTGTTACCAGCAAGTGTCCTGGACGTTTATGTTTCTGGTGAATAAACACCTTTTTGCTTTCATCACTGGTCTGTTTGTTGGTGCCTTGCATTACAGAACAGTGGGCCCAACTAACAGTTGCCATGGACAAGATCCAGCAGCAGCTGAATGAATTAACGGGAGCCGTTAACCTGCTGTTCCAACGACGCCCAAATATACCAGCAGCCGCTGCAGCGCAAATCCAAGAGCAACTGACAACTGTGATGGAGGAGGTTCAGCAGCTTATCCAGGGAGCCTCAGCACTACCCGTCACTATCGCAAGGCATCAAACAGAACCTAAGATCCCTCTGCCTGACCCCTTCACAGGAGAGCGACAGGAGTTCTTAAACTTCAGGGACTCCTGTCTCCTTCATTTCCAGTTACGACCGATGGCTTCTGGCACACTCAGGCAGAGAATTGGGATTGTAATGTCACTGCTACGTGGAGACCCCCAACGTTGGGCATTTAACTTGCCTCAAGACCATACAGCTTTTTCGTCAGTGGATGCCTTCTTCGAGGCTATGGCTGTGATTTACGATGACCCGGATCGTACTCGCACCGCAGAGACCAATCTTGAGCATATTCAACAAGGCCGCCGCCCAGCTGAAGAATACACAGCAGAATTCAGGCGATGGGCAGCTTTCACCACCTGGGGCAACGCAGCCCTACGCCATCGCTTCCGTTTGGGACTTTCGGATGCGGTCCGGGATCTTCTTTTGGCCTTGCCTACCCCCTTCTCGTTGGAAATGGCTATCTCTCAGGCAATCGATGCCGACAGGCGAATCCGTGAGAGGCGAGTTGAACGGTCGTCTCGGTTTTCATCCTCTCGACCACATCCAGGGCCTCTAAAATCGGCCGAAGAGCCAATGGAGGTTGGATCCTCCCATCTCACACAGGCAGAACGAGCTCGTCGCCAACAGAAAGGCCTGTGCCTATTTTGCGGGAAGTCTGGACACCTCGTTAAAACCTGTCCCCTCCTGCCGGCGAGAAACGAATGAACCTAGGGGGCATAGAGGAGAACCCCCTAGGTGCTATTATCCCTCCTCCAAGCCGGGTGATGGTATCCATATCCTTACGGTGGCAAGACAAGGTCCATGAGTTGTCAGCACTAATCGATTCTGGGGCCGCTGGGAATTTTGTGGACTCAACCTTGGTTTGTCGACTTGGCATCCCGTTGATCCAGCCGAAAACCACCATGTCAGTGACCGCGATTGATGGTTCCCCTCTTCAAGATGGTCGTGCAGTGTGGATGACTCCGGGAATACAGGTAACGGTGGGGGCTGATCATCGGGAGACCTTAAGCCTTTTTGTCCTTGACATGCCATCCACTCCCGTGATTTTGGGTCTCCCTTGGTTAAGGCTCCATAATCTAGTAGTGGACTGGCGCTCGGGTCTTATCTGTCAGTGGAGTACGGAATGCCTTACTAAGTGCATTCGTCCCGACCTGTCACTAGCCTCCATGGAAGTATTAAGTACTTTACCACAGCAGTATCATAATTTCCGAGATGTGTTCAGTCCTCAGGGGGCTGATGTATTACCTCCCCACAGGTCATATGATTGTCCTATAGACCTGTTGCCAGGCACCATGCCACCACGAGGGCATCTTTATAATCTCACTGGGCCTGAGGTTCAGGCTCAGCGGGAGTATATTAAAGAGAACCTTGAGAAGAATTTCATTCGTCCATCCACTTCCCCTGCTGGAGCTGGATTCTTCTTTGTGGAGAAGAAGGATGGAGGCTTGAGACCTTGCATCGATTATCGTGCCCTTAATCGGATTACGGTGAAGAATCGGTATCCACTGCCTCTGATTGATGATCTGTTTTCTCAGGTGGCAGGGGCCCGAGTCTTCACCAAACTCGATTTAAGGGGTGCTTATAATTTAGTTTGCATTAGAGAGGGTGACGAATGGAAGACTGCATTTAATACCAGAGACGGGCATTACGAGTATCTCGTGATGCCTTTTGGTCTCTGTATTGCTCCCGCGGTCTTCCAGGAGTTCATCAACGATGTTCTCAGAGATTTCTTGGATAGATGTGTTGTTGTCTATCTAGATGACATACTAATCTACTCCTCGGATCTGGTCTCTCATCGGAGACACGTGTGTCAGGTTTTCCAGAAGCTGAGGGAGAACCGCCTCTATGCCAAACTTGAGAAGTGTCTGTTTGAGGTGAAGGAGTTGCCTTTCCTGGGGTACATTATCTCAGAAAAGGGATTGGCTATGGACCCATCCAAACTTTCTGCTGTCTTGGATTGGCCTCAACCTAAGGATCTTAAGGGGTTGCAGCGTTTCTTAGACTTTGCCAACTTCTACCGCAAGTTTATTAAGAATTTTTCTGCGATAGTAGTACCTCTCACCAACCTCACTAAGAAGGGAGCTAATCCTTCTAAGTGGACGAGAGAGGCAGTCAGAGCCTTTGAGACGCTGAAACAGGCCTTTTGCACGGCACCAATTCTTACTCATCCAGACACCTCCAGACCTTTTGTTCTCGAGGTCGATGCCTCAGAGGTCGGTGTAGGGGCAGTTCTCTCACAGTATTCTGGGGACCCCGAGAGGTTACATCCCTGTGCCTTCTTCTCTCGGAAGCTCTCTCCAGCCGAGTGTAATTATGATATCGGCAATAGAGAGCTTCTGGGAGTAAGATTGGCTTTTCAAGAGTGGAGACATTGGCTAGAGGGTGCAGAACATCCCATCACGGTTTACACGGACCACAAAAATTTGGAGTATCTAGAGAGTGCCAAAAGACTCAACTCCCGACAAGCCATGTTTTTCACCCGCTTCAATTTCCGCCTCACTTATAAACCAGGTTCCAAAAACGTGAAGGCAGATGCCCTGTCCCGCTGCTTCCCTGAGGCTGCTTCCGTCCTGGACTCTGAGCTAGAAACCATTCTCCCAACTAAATGTTTTCTTGCTGCCCTGGGGGCCGCAGAAGTAATGGAGGACTTGTCCTCTCTTCTTGAGCCCTCACAGGCAGAGAGTCCACCTGACAAACCCGAGGGTCGATGGTTCGTACCCATTAACCTTCGATTGGAGGTCATCCGACAGCTTCATGACTCAAAGTCTGCCGGGCATTTTGGTGTTAAAAAAACACTTGCCCTTGTTAAACGTCACGTGTGGTGGCCCAACATGTCCGTAGATGTTAAGGCCTATATCCAGGCATGTACTGTTTGCGCCAGATGTAAACCGTCCCGGTCTGTCCCTTCTGGGACTTTACTCCCACTGCCTATTCCCCAGGCTCCATGGACTCACATTTCCATGGATTTCATCACAGATTTGCCAAGGTCCACTGGAAGTACGGTAATCTGGGTAGTGGTGGACCGTTTTAGTAAAATGGCCCATTTTATCCCACTCCCTGGATTGCCCTCGGCCAGAGAATTGGCAGATCTGTTCTTGAATCATGTCTTTCGATTACACGGAGCGCCGGATGACATTGTTTCAGACAGAGGAGTGCAATTCATCTCCCGCTTCTGGCGTTCTTTCTGCTCCCGATTGGGTATTAATTTGTCTTTTTCTTCTGTTTTTCACCCAGAGACCAACGGTCAGACGGAAAGGACTAACCAGACCCTGGAGCAATATCTCCGGTGCTTCGTGTCAGACTGCCAGGAGGAATGGGCAGCGTATCTACCCTTTGCGGAGGTGGCTTATAATAACTCTGAGCATGCTTCCACTAAGATGTCTCCGTTCAGGTGCGTGGGGGGCAGGGATCCAAGACTCTCTTCTTTGGCCGGACCCTCCACTGACTCACCGGTGGTGGATCAGTGGTTCAAGGATAGGCGTCCCATTTGGTCGTCGGCCCAGCGGAATCTCCGCAGTGCGGTGGCGCAACAGAAGAAATTTGCTGATCGTCATCGCACCGTAGAGCAAAAGTTTAAGGTGGGAGATCAGGTGTGGGTCTCCACCCAGAACATTCCGCTGCGTCAGCCATCTTCCAAGTTGGGTCCTCGATTCATTGGCCCATACCCAGTGACACAAAAGATCAACCGAGTTACGTACAAGGTTGCTCTTCCACCGTCGATCCGAGGAGTGAACACCTTTCATGTTTCACTTCTCAAATCGGCAGCCGACTCCGTTCCCTTCATTCAGACCCCATCCCCGCTGGAGGTCCAAGGGGTACCGGAGTTCGAAGTGAACAGAATTTTGGACTCTCGTTTTGTCCAAAGGTCTCTTCAATACTTGGTGGACTGGAAGGGTTTTGGTCCAGAGGAGAGATGTTGGATACCTGCTCGCCAGGTGCATGCGGATGAGTTGGTGGCAGCCTTTCACCGGGATAATCCGGGGAAAGCTTGCTTGGAGTCTTCAGAGCCGCCTCCTCGAGGGGGGGGGGGGTAATGTAAGATCCTCACCTGCTTTGCACTCCAGGGGAACCAAGAGGGGTCCTCGTGGAGTTGCGGGACAGGTTATGCGTGTCTCTGATGCGCCAGCGCTGACCCCTTTGCGAGCCAGTGCGGAGATGCGTTTGTGTGGACATCGGAGGGGAGGACCGTCGGAGTCCCGGGGACAGAGTGGCCAGGCGAGTGACAAGACGCCGCGGCCAGGGTTGTCTCCGGTGTCTCCTGCGACTTCCGTTTCCGCATCTGGGTCCACGCGCTCGCATACTCGCGCTGAGTCAATCATGCGTCCGTGCGTACGCACGAGGGCAGGTTCGCAAAGGGATACACGGTCGCGAGTACGCGCTTCTTATGCACTTCGTCGACCAGTGGCGCATATTATACTGACTCACAAGAGCAAAGTGGATTAGGGAGCCACCTATGGTAGTGGACACTTGGCACCCTGGGATTGGTCAGCAGGCATTTAAAAGGAGGTCTCTCAGGGTGATCAGTGCCCACTGTTATTTTCCCTCAACCAGGTATAGGTCACAACTCCTAGTGACTGAAGACTGCCAGGAACTTTGTCCTTACAGCGGACCCAAGATCTGGAGTGACTCGACTGCCAAGTGCACAGCATCATTCAGCACTGGTTGGGACTATTCCTGGAATCTCCTTGCCTGTTTTTTTGTTATTATTCCTTGTTACCAGCAAGTGTCCTGGACGTTTATGTTTCTGGTGAATAAACACCTCTTTGCTTTCATCACTGGTCTGTTTGTTGGTGCCTTGCATTACAGGTGGAATCTAATTTGGTTGCTATGGGCAATTGGGCCAGTCCTACTTTACACCAGTTTGATAAGTCTCCCCTTATGTACCCACTCACAACTGTCTTTTTAGTTGTTTCAATACATCCAATATTTCAAAAAATATGAAGCTTCTTTGAAACAGTCTACATAAAAAACATTCTAAAGGTCTTATTCAGATCTACAGTGTTGCTTGAAAGTTTGTGAATCCTATTCTATATTGCTGCATAAATGTGACCTATAACATATTTTCACCCAAGCCATAATCTCCAGATGCGCAATCTAGTGCATGCACAGTTCCTTCTCTGAAGGCTGATGCTAGCACAGGGAAGGAACACTATGAGGACACTAAACAGTATGAGGACACTGCGCATGCACTAGCTCGCGTATCGCAAGATTACAGCACTCTAGCTTTCTGATGTCGGGGAGCAAAAAGGAGATTCTGAGGATGCGGGGCAGTGCTGGGCTCCTTCACGCTGAACTCATCTCAGGGACAGGACTCATCTCAGTTTAATTTGCATATGTATCAAATCAGTTTTTTTACACAATAAAAGCACACAGAGCTATGAGGACTGGGTATTGCGGATGTGCTAGTGGCCATCTAGCAACCCATGTCCTCAGCTCTATGCACAAAATCCCGGTGACAGGTTCCCTTTAATGTTTTTTGTGGACAGCCACACAGAATCACCCACTCTCAGGTCCGGACCATTCATATGTCTCCTATCAGCCACATGCTTATACCTGTTGCCCATCTTTTTCAGGTTATTTTGAATTTTCCGCCAAATCGAAGACAAAGAAGAGGATAATTGTTCCTCCTCAGGAATACCGGAAGTTTGAGAACCAAAAAATGTGCCAAACTGTGGATTAAATGCATATGCCCCCAAAAACGGCGACTTATCAGTGCGCTCCATCTGTCCGTTCGACTGAGGATGAAAAGCCGAAGACAAGGACAATTGTATCCCCAGTCGAGTACAGAACGCTTTCCAGAATCTGGAAATAAACTAAGTCCCCTGATCATACACCACATCAGAGGGAATGCCATGTCGTTTCACAATGTTATCAACAAACACCTGTGCAAGAGTCTTGGCATTAGGTAGAGCAGGCAATGCTATAAAATGTGCAATTTTGCTAAACCGTTCAACTACCACCAAGATCATGTTTTTTCCCGAAGAATTTGGTAAATCCGTGATAAAGTCCATGGAAAAATATATCCAAGGTCTGGAGAGGATGGGTAACGGAAGAAGAGATCCATAAAGCCGAGTATGTGTCACCTTAGCACGAGCACAGGTACAACAGGCTGACACATAGTCCTCAACACACTTACGCAGCCCAGGCCACCAAAATCTGCACGAGACGAGATCGACAGTGGATCTACTCCCAGGGTGTCCAGCCAAGACAGTACAGTGATGTTCCTCAAATACCTTATGGCATAGGCCTGAAGGAACAAACAATTTCCCTGGAGGACAGGAATCTGGAGCATCCTCTTGGGCCTCCAACACCTTAGCCTCAAGATCGGGCTATAGGGCAGATATGACTACCCCTTCGGACAAAATTGGACTAGGATCTTTAGAATCACCCTCCCCCCAGGAAATCTGTGCGACAAAGCATCCGCCTTGACGTTCTTAACCCAAGGGCTATATATCACAATGAAGTAAAATCTGGTGAAAAACAGCGATCATCTGGCCTGCCTTTGATTCAGTCGTTTAGCCGACTCAAGGTAAGCCAGATTTTTGTGATCAGTAATTACCGTAATAGGATGAATTTCTCCCAATGGCACCATTCTTCAAAAGCCAACTTAATGGCCAGCAATTCCCTATTACCCACGTCATAATTTCTTTCAGCAGTCGAAAGTTTTTTAGAGAAAAAAAATCACATGGGCACCATTTACTAGGTGAAAGACCTTGCAACAAAACTGCTCCCACCCCTACCTCTGATGCATCAACCTCTACAATGAATTTTCATTTTTGGTTGGACTGTGCTGCTTCAGGAGATCACGGAAGAGCGTTACTGTGCCAGAACCATTCAGAAAAATTGGACATGGTAAAGCATTCAAGCCCCAAGAAGCCTCCCTCTCTGTTTCATCCAAGCTTCTGTGAAAAACCAAAGGTTGTGACAATAGTGAAGCACCTTCACATGAGTTGAGTTAAAGAGGACCTTTCACCAGAATTAAACTTCTAAAGTAACTATACAGGCATGTAGAGCGGCGCCCAGGGACCCCCCTGCGCTCACTGTTATACCTGGGCACCGCTCCGTTCTCCCGTAATTGCCTACGGTATCTTTACAGTTAGGCTCCACCCAGGGGAACCTGCCGGCGCCTCCTTCTCCCATGCTGCAGCGCTGGCCAATCACAGCGCTCAGCTCATAGCCTGAGAGGCTTTTTTCTCTCTCAGGCTATGAGCTGAGCGCTGTGATTGGCCAGCGCTACAGCATGGGAGAATGAGCCGACGGCAGGTTCCCCTGGGTGGAGCCTAACTGTAAAGATACCGGAGGCAATTACGGGAGAACGGAGCGGCGCCCAGGTATAACAGTAAGTGCAGGGGGGGGTCCCTGGGCGCCGCTCTACATGCCTGTATAGTTACTTTAGAAGTTTAATTCTGGTGAAAGGTCCTCTTTAAAAGCATTTATTATACTCACAAACTCAGTTCGATAACAAGCAGTGTACAGAAAGATAAAATACTCGACCTGGGTTTCACTCCAAAAAGCTTTGTCAGGGGCATCTAATCCACCCATTCAGGGGAGGTCTATTAAACTCATAAGTAAGTAAAGTATACACCCACCTAAGTACATCATCATTTTACAATATAACTCATTATTCCGTACACAAATACATATACATTCCTTATTTCATATCTAAATACATATATCTAAAACCATAAATAATACCAATTTGCTATTATAAACCTCATTTGTTGCACTTATCTAAAACACACCATATTATCCATTATGATTCCCGTGGTGAAAATTCATTGATAAAATCCTCCTCTCACATCATTTCCCACATGGATGGCACATCTCACATGTTCAGTCTGGGCCAATCCTGAACTTCCTTCCTTTACTATCCAAAGTCCTATCCAAAACTATCATTATGAGGGAGAAAACTATCATAGTAATAATGAAAAGGGGATTTTATATAAATCACCACAGCCATATAATAAACAGAATAGAGAAGAGGGGAGGGAAACATCTGAGATACAGAGAGACCTGGTCCCAGATCAGCAACAACATTTTTTTTCCCCATCAAGGAATGAAGGGGGTGCAAAGTACCGAAAGAGTCAAATAAATAGTAAAATAAATGGGAAAACGTGACCCTGCAAAAAAGAAGTCATATAGGGGAAAAAGAGGAGGAAGCAGGGGGATCTAATGGGAATTTTTAATATAAGTTCATATGTCCTCTCAGAGTCTGAAAAGAATGTTTTGGGGAAAGGCCTGAAATTTGCACCCGCCCATGGGATTAAGTGTTGTTTAACCCAAAGGGCATGACCAGGCTTTTTAAAATGACCCTCAGGGGTATTAAATGCGGTCTTCCACTCATCCCTCTCCCTGATCCTTATCAGATTATATGCCCCGCTCAGATCCAAATTAGAGAACACCTTGGCACCAACAGTCTGACTAAGCAAATCTGGAATCAAAAGAAGGGGGTAAGGATCACGGACGGAAATACGGTTGAGCTCACGGAAGTTCAGACATGGTGCAAGGGTACCATCTTTTTTTTTTTTTTACAAAGAACAACCCAGCAGCCACTGGGGATTTGGATGGTCTGATATGACCCTTAGCCAAGCTCTCGTGATATACTCTCGCATAGCCTTTCTTTCGGGCTCCAAAAGATTAAACAACCGAGATTTGGGCAGTTTAGCTCCCGGAATAACATTGATGGGACAATCATACTCCCGATGCGGGGGTAACTCCTGGTTACCACTCTCGGAAAAAACATCTAAAAATTCAGAATTGAACGAGGGTACAGTTTTAGTGGTGATCACAGAGAAAGACGCTTTAAGAAAGTTGTCCATGCAAAAATCACTCCAATCGAGAATCTGTCTCGCTTGCCAGTCGATGGTAGGGTTATGTTTGCTTAACCATGGTAATCCCATAACCATTGGAGCAGGCAGACCCTCCAACACATAACACGAGACATATTCCTGATGGAAATCACCCCCTCTTAAATAGATGTCAACACTTAACTTCTGTAGAGATGGAAGAACAGGAACACCAGAAAAGATCTCACACCAGCTCAGCCAAACCCAAATGAAGCTATCAACCGCATAGTCAGAAGGGTGGGGTGAGACTATAAAGAGTAGAAGTGATGATCATCTAGCCCTCATCAGATTTGGCCACATCTATACATTTTTTCTTGATCCCAATAAATCGACTTCAAGAACTGACTCTTCACCTGCTGCCATCCCTGGGCAGGTGCCATGGTTATGGGATAATGTCTAGGTGTGACTGTAGGTCTATTGGATAAATCAAATTGACACTATGGTTTCAATAACATATAGTTTGTGTCAAGAAGTACAGAGGGACACATTAGAAACCACACTGTTCAGTTCAATATGTGCATCACTAACAGAACTGTCCAGCAGCCAGGCTCCTGTCTCAAATAAGGTCACAACACTCATCAGAAATAGTCTGTCCTGCCATTCCAGTGAATGAAGGTCAAGGGTTAATTGAAACTGAGAGAAGACTATAGAGGTGTGATTTTCAGTGCAGAAGCAAGGAGTCTTCGCTAAATCCACATTTAATACTGTAAAATTTAGCGACATACTGTAATTATTTAGAAACGCTCGCCTAGAAGCAGATCAGCGTCTAAATTCGTGTATTATATCTTCCTCAGTTTGCTATAGTAAATCACCACCAGGATATCCACAGCAGCACAGAGTATTTAAATGCATGCATTTGATAAAATGTCATCTGTCTCATGCTATTATCACGTAAACTGGGACAGGTTTGATCATTATTAGTGTGAATAGGATCTGTACTTCAGCTCTTTGTAGCCTACTGTAGACAGTAGAAAAGCAATGAGGTATGTCAAATTGCTTTTATTCATATTATTACAATGCCGCTAAAGAGAAAAGATTTAGATTTTTTCAGTCCCTTTATACAATTGCCCTTTATTTATTTAAATAACATCACAGATCCCCAACAAGCAGCTGCTCATTTCCCCTGTAGCCACCAATATAGAGCAAATGTAATATTACTCATAGCCATTCAAAATAATAAATGCATGGCCCAGGAACCCGACCAACAGCCACTGCTTAATAGCTCTTCTCATAGAAAGCTGGGCAGTTCCAACTTGTAGACCCCCTCCATAGATCCATATGCTCTAATAAACATATTGAGATGGGTGGTAAAGGTCAGATGGCACATTTTATTTGGAGTTATAATTTTATTTGGAGTTACAAATTCAACCCTTTCACACGAGCGAGAATTCCGCGGTCGTGCAAGGCGTGATGTGAACGCATTGCGCCCGCACGGAATCCGGACCCATTCATTTAAATTGGTCTGTGTACATGAGCGATGGTTTTCACGTATCAATTTTGCGTTGCGTGAAAATCGCAGCATGTTCTATATTCAGCGATTTTATAGATATTGTGATATTCTGCGCAACTCTGGCCCCATAGAAGTGAATGGGTGTGCGTGAAAATCGCATTGCATCCATTTGCAAGTGCGGATTCAATGCAATTTTTACGGATGGTTGCTTAGAGATGTTGTTTGTAAACATTAAATTTTTTATCACGCGCATGCAAAACGCAGTAAATCGCATTGCACCCACACAATGAAAACTGAACAACTGAACACGATCGCAAACAAAACTGAATGACTGTTTGCAAAATCGCGCAGTTTTCACTGAACGCATCTGGACATAATCCAAACATGCTCGTCTGCAAGGGGCCTTAGAGGACTGAACGGCTTTTTGCTTTTGCATTTTCATTTTTCACTCCCTGTCTTCCCAGAGTCATAACTTTTTTATTTTTCGGTTCACAAAACCTTATGAGCCTTAAGGTACTTTCTAATGGCACCATTTACGGTTTCATACAATGTAATGGGAAGGGGGGAAACATTCTAAATGGGGTGCAATTGGAAGAAAAATGCAATTCTGACACCACTTTTTTTGGAGGGGGGAGCCTACACTATGCGGTAAAATTGACTTATTACCTTTATTCTCCAGGTCAGTATGAATGCATCAGTACCACACTTGTATAGTTTTTCCTGCGTTTTAATACTGAAAAAATAAAATAAAAACCTTATTCTGACCCCAACTTTTTTTGTAGTTATGTGTATAGAGCTGTGTGAGGGCAATTTGAGGACATAACACCACCGATATGGTTCTGTAACAGCATGGGGAGGATGTATGGATGCATCTTGGACTTGCTGGGAACTATGTTGTCCGAATAGTATGCCACTTTTACATAATGACAATAATATGCAAAAAACCAAGGGGAAAATATTTAGAGGAAATTTTTGAGGAAAAATTGATAGAAAACATTCTTTCCTGCATATTTACTTGTATATAAAGTGCAAGTGCTGCCAAAAATTACAAGGAAGAGGTACTCCAATACACCCTTAGTTACACATAAAGGAGGGCATCATACACACCCTTTAAAAATTATGATTGCTGACCCTCAAAAAGATTAGGAGCAAGGGCCTGCTGACCTGACCATCTAAAACAGTATGGGCGGTGGCCTGCTGCAGCTTTGGTGACTCTAGTTAACCTGGGGCGCATGTCCCAGTGACGGCAACGATCCATTCGGATGTCTGGCCTATCAATTTTCGATGTAATTGTCAGCTCAAAGCCATTGTAAACTACGGGTAACGGGGAATCAGTGTTCGATTCTGTAGAGGGAGTCTGAGAAATGACTACCACATCCAAGGAAGGCAAGCTGGTGGCGCGCAAATCACACACTCCCGACTCGTGGAGGTAGGGACGATAAATACAGGACTCTTAAGATGCCCTGTTATTGGAATGAGTAATAAAAAATTGCAGGGTATGTCACTGCAGTATTTTGGATGAGGAAACATTATACAGGAGAGGCCCTGCTGCCGCTTTGATGACTCTAGATAACTTCTGCCTGATCGCATTTCCTTATGACATCCAGAATCCATTTGGATATCTTCCCTATTAACTTTCAATGTTCTTTTATGCGCCTAACATGGTGACCACCGGTAAAGGGGAATCATTGTTCGATTTCGGAGAAGGAGCCTGATAATCGGCTTTGGCTACTACTTCAAAGCAAAGCAGCATGATTTGCGGGCCTGCAGGTGAGCTGGCCCTGTAGAAAATTAGAGTTGCGGGCCTGCAGGTGAGATGACCCTGTAAAAGATTTTAGGTGCGGGACTGCTGGTAAGATGACCATGTAAAACATTATATGTGATTGTCTGCGGGTGAACTGACCCTGTAAAACATTATATGTGAGGGCCTGCAGCTGAGCTGACTCTCTAAAAAATTATATGCAAGGGCCTGCATGTGTGCTGACCCTATAAAAGATTTGAGTTATAGGCCTGCATGTGAGCTGACCCAGTAAAAGATTTGAGTTGCGGGCCTGCAGGTGAGCTCACCCAGTAAAAGATTTTAGTTGTGGGCCTGCTGGTGAGCTGAGGTGGAACCGACAAACCCAACTTGATTTTGATGACTGCATTTATCTGCAGGTGACCATCATACAGCTCTACAGATTTGTTTCCACCTGCATATTTCTCAACAATCTGTGGCCTTAGTCTTTTATCCAGAGTCTGTCATTGTGCCACTATGTGGCATCCTCATGCTGCCATCTCCACACCATGCCACCTTGCAACAAATTTTTATCACCATGCTGCTGCTGATGCAGCTTAAAAGGCCTTAAACTGATCACCAGGCCCACAATTTAATTAAGGTTTTGGAATCGATAAACCCAATTTTCTTTTGTGGGCTGCACAGCAAATATTTGAATGGGGCTCCATCCCACAGTAATTTTTAGTGACCCTTTCCTTTCATGCCGCCCCCATTCCTGTGGCTAGTAAAGATCGCTCTCTCAGACCAGGACCGGCTGCTGTTCCATCCGTTTTATACACTTTATTTACTGTCACTGTATATAATTTAATTGTGTAATACTGTTGAGGGGACCCTGACCAAATCCTTTAGTCCTCCTCCTCCTGAAAGGCCCCTTCTTAGTCAGGGCCCCAAAGCTGCAGCTTCCCCTGTTTCCCCTATAGCAACGCCCCTGGTCTGCATTAATCTGCCGGTGACAGTGATACAGCTCCACAGATTGTTTGTATCTGCATCTTTCTAAGCAATCTGTGGCCTCAGTCTTTTATCCAGACTCAGTCATTGTGCCACTATGTGGCCTCCTCATGCTGCCATCTCCACAGTATGTCACCTTGCCACTCATTTTTATCATCATGCTGATGCTGCTTAAAAAGCCTTAAAGTGAACACCAGGCCTACAATCTAATTAAGGTTTTACGCATAAAACCAATGTAAAAAATCAATTTTATAGGAGAAATTGATTAAAAACATTCTTTCCTGTATATTAATTGTATGTAAAGTGCAAGTGCTGCCAAACATTACAAGGAAGAGGCACTCCGATACAATCTGTATATCACATAAAGGAGGGCCTCGGCCTCATTCACATTGTGGTACAATTGTTCAGGTAGTGGGACTCCTACACTCATAAAGCCTATGCAATAAGTGAAAGGGTTGCCAAAAATTACGAGGAACCGGCACTCCAATACACCCTTTGTTACACATAAAGGAGGGCATCATACAAACCCTTCAAAAACTAGGATTGATGGCCTGCTGGTGACCCATAAAAACATTTGGAGCAAGGGCCTGCTGATCTGACCATCTAAAACATTAGGGGCAAGGGCCTGATGCTGATCTGACCATCTAAAACATTAGGGGTGAGGGCCTACTGCTGAGTTGACCCTCTAAAACAATAAAAAGTACACTAGTTGTCACAGATACATTTTTTCAGTGCACATATTACACTGCATATGTGGCCCTGGTCAGTGGCGTCTCTAGCTTTCAAATTTTTGGGGGGCACTCTGTGGGCCAGGACAAAAGTAGGGGGGGGGGGCAACTATAACAATGATACATTTACACAAGTTTGCTTAGAAATGCTGCAATACTTTACCCAATACCTAAAACCGCAACAGGGAAGAAAAGTCCTGCTGTCTGTGGTTTAAAAAAATAATAATATATCACTCAGATTTCAACATGTCCTAGTTGCCTGTTGATGACACTGTTATAGGGAGGGGGATCTGTGGATGACACTGTTATGGAGGGGGATCTGTGGATGACACTGTTATGGAGGGGGATCTGTGGATGACACATACTGTATATAGCATCTTATGCAATATGTGTCATCCACAGATCCCCTCCATAACAGTGTCATCCACAGATCCCCCTCCCTATAACAGTGTCATCCACAGATCCCCCATGATAGTGTCATCCAAAGATCCCCTCCATAACAGTGTCATCCACAGATCCCCTTCCCTATAACAGTGTCATCCACAGATCCCCCTCCCTATAACAGTGTCATCCACAGATCCCCCCCATGACAGTGTCATCCAAAGATCCCCTCCATAACAGTGTCATCCAAAGATCCCCTCCATAACAGTGTCATCCACAGATCCCCTTCCCCATGACAGTGTCATCCACAGATCCCATCCATAACAGTGTCATCCACAGATCCCCCTCCCAATAACAGTGTCATCCACATATCCCCCTCCCTATAACAGTGTCATCCACAGATCACTCTCCCTATAACAGTGTCATCCACAGATCCCCCTCCCTATAGCAGTGTCATCCACAGATCCCCCTCCCTATAACAGTGTCATCCACAGACCCCCCTCCCTATAACAGTGTCATCCACAGATGTCCCTCCCCGCCTCTCACAGGAGTATACATTTGACATTTCTAAACTGTAATCCATATCCTGCAGTAACTTTAACTTTAAATCAGGATTCAGCGGCCGCTCATCTCTACTAGCACCTTAACCTTACACAACTCAGCTAGCTTCGGTAACAGGGCCAGGCTACAGCCTACAGGCACTGCCTGTTAGTTGTTACCGAGCGAGCGCTGATTTATGCAGGTCAGAGGATACGGATTACAGTTTAGAAGAAATGTTCACTCCTGTGAGCAGTCCAGAACAGTGTCAGATCCAAAGCCTGGTCTCGGAAGGGGCACTTCTAGATTATTTTGTGTCTGCCGCCACAAAACAATGGTGCTTATAGAACAGACTACACAGTGTAGAGGTATACTGTATATTGTGTGGCACAGTGTAGCGGTATACTGTACATTGTGTGGCACAGTGTAGCGGTATACTGTACATTGTGTGGCACAGTGTAGCGATATACTGTACATTGTGTAGCACAGTGTAGGCTATATTTGTATAACATAAACATATTTCACATGAAAACTTACAGTTACTTGGCTTGGCTCTTGGAGATCTCGGACGCCACTTCAACACTTTGGCTGGGGGGCTCGGTGGAGCTGATGTTGTGTTTTACCCTAATGAGAAAGATTTCATAATAAGGATTTGGAGAAGGGGCAGAGGGATAGCAGAGCAGGGAGAGGCTGGTGCTGCTACTAGGCGGTCATACCATGGGGGAGTAATAAAGCCCATCATAATGCCCCCCCAGTAGACATAATTCTCCTTATACACCCATACATGTAATGCCCACAGTTCAGCTAATGCCCCCATAGTGCCCCCATAATGTGCCAGTATAAAATACCCCTATATAGTGCCCCAGTAAATGCCCCCATAGTGCTCCTCTCCCCCCTTCCCCATAGTACCCACCATAATGTGTCCCAGTATAAAATGCTACTGTACAGAGCCCCCCATATAAAATACCCCTTCTTTGTGGCCTCAGTAGATGCCCCTATAGTGCCCACCAATAATGTGCCAGTAATAAGTGCCCCCAATAATGTGCCAGTAATAAGTGCCCCCAATAATTTGCCAGTAAAAAGAGCCCTCCCATCATGTGCCAGTAACAAGAGCCCCCCCCCCCCATCATGTGTGAGTAATAAGAGCCCCCCCTCAAATGCCAGCACAGAGAGCCAGTACATTTAAGGCACAGATGGGCGAAATACAGACGCCGTACATCCGAGCCCTGATGAACCAATCTCCACACCAGAACAGGTAAATATCTAAATGTCCTTTTTAGGTGATGAAAGATCCTGGCATCCGCCATATAGACTCCTGATATTTAGCGAACCTCGGCCTGGGAATTATAATACAATGTGACATCATGTCTGTGGTAATACCGAATGGAGCACTGTCTTTATGTTGATACACCTGGCATATATATATTTTTCAAGTCTGTCTTATATATAGTTAAAAATAGTAGGGCACACCACCATCTGATGTCACATGGATATTTATTATATACTGTTTAGAACATATACTATAAAATACAATGAAATACAATAAAAATATAAATACTAAAATATAGTCATCAATAAGGTTATTAAATTCGGTTAAACTGTAATCTTATAAGTTAAGGGCTTCAATATAATGTCCTGTAGAATACAGTTTGATCCAATTTTGGTATTTGTATAAAAGTCACTTGTAGCTATATAATTTAACGCTGAGGTAGTGCCACAGGTAAAACGCTGCCCAATTTCAAGACTGATACCGGAGTGGTTTTACTCACTGTTTTAAATATTGCCGGTTTCCATATCACTCGTGGCGTCCCACGTGCAGTGACAGTCTTTTATGGGCTGCGGTGATGAGTAGATAAATGAAGTATGAACTTGCGGGATCCTCGGTGATTGTAAGTTAGCTGAGCCGTCTCAGAGGCCACCTGGAAGTATATGCCTTCTGCCTCGTTTACTCGCAGTGTGCAGGGTTAGCTTTCACCAGGAAACTGAAGACTCAGCATGAAGACGGATATTCAGTTTTTCTTCACAGCAAAGTACAATATATATTCACATCAGCAAACTTTGGTTTTGGCACCATTATGCAATGTGGCTTTGAGCCTGTTATACCCAATGTCCTTTTGCTGATATACCCGGCGTGTATATATATATATATATATAATTTTCAGATATCTTCAGAGCATGTACCTGGCAAATATTGTACATTACATTCAGATGCATCTAGAAAGTGCACAGCTATTAACTTACCTTAACCTTGTTGTATGTTGCCGTCCTTGGAGGCAATATATACCATTCCGGTACAGCCATTTGCATATAAGCTATATTTAAAGTGAATCTCTTGAATGTACGCAGAGTGGGATACTTTGTGATGCACATATGTCTACACAGCCATCTATTGATATAATGCGACAATATTCTCCTATGTGTCCAGCAGATCCCGTCCAGATGCTATTACCTACCCATACATGACAAACTTTATATAGGATACACGGATAGATGTGGTCAGTAACCCACTATGTACACAATTGCGCAAAGTGTATACACTTATGACCAAGATGGATGTCACTAACACACCCTATTGAGATACACCATGTGGGATTTTCTGACCACATTTATCTGGCCGTATTCTGTATAGAAATGCCTCCGTGAACTTTCTGTTCTATATATCCTGACTCTCATCAACTCTGCATGAACTCCTCTCCATGACATCTGTGGTTATTCTATTATGTGTCAATTTACCTATGTATCCAGCAATTAATTGGATTATCACATATATGTATTTAAAAAAAAAAATCTGTTTTTTCATCCCAACTTATTTTGTACTATATATTGTTTATCACCTAAAATGCTCAAAAACCCCAAGCGGAAGCGTGAAGCGAAACAATCGTCGGGCGGTTGCTTCAGACCAGGGTCAGTAAGAAAGTTGATTTGTTGCACTTGTTTTTTCATCCCAACTTATTTTGTACTATATATTGTTTATCACCTAAAATGCTCAAAAACCCCAAGAGGAAGCGTGAAGCGAAACAATCGTCGGGCGGTTGCTTCAGACCAGGGTCAGTAAGGAAGTTGATTTGTTGCACTTTAATAATATTTTTTTACCCCTGCAGTCTCTGCTTTGTGGGGCTGCACGCAGGCTCACACTTCCTTAATTGGTTGTAGTGTTTGCCATGTATGCTCTGGGTGCATTTTGCTATATGTGCCCCACTAAGTTGACACTGCCCCAAGTGTGTATGGGGGGATACTAGTCCCTTTTTGGTCTGGAGCTCTCTCTGTTTTTATACATTTGTTTGTAACACCGTTGTGTTCCCATGATTGCTGTTTTTGCGTATGTTTTTAATGATATACCGTTGATGGATGTCTAATAAAGGAATTTATTATAATAATTCTTTGTGTGGATGCTTTTTTGAGCATTTTAGGTGATATACGATTAACTCCATGCAAGATATTCATGGTAATAACTTTTTGGGTGTTTTACTATATATTGCTACAGATAAAAAAATTTGACCACTGATGAAGGTCTGAAATGACTAAAACGTCTGGTCAAGATACTCTGTACACTGAGGAAAAATATTGGGCAATTTGATGAAACTACTGCAAAACTTAAAAAAATAAAAAGTTTGATTGCAACACTTAAAATCTGTGCGGCTCAATTTTCGCTATATGTACATTGGCTGTTCTCAGCCCTTGATTGGCACCAGAATCTATTGAATTGAGTGCGGTTCTCCATTCTACTACTTCATGCCAGTAATAAGAGCCCCCCCATCACGTGCCAGTAATAACAACCCCATCATGTGCCAGTAACAAGAGCCCGAATCATGTGCCAGTAATAAGAGCCCCCCAATGTGCCAGTAACAAGCGCCCCCCATGTGCCAGTAATAAGAGCCCCCCATCATGTGCCAGTAACAAGAGCCCCCCCCATCATGTGCCAGTAATAAGAGCCCCCCCAATGTGCCAGTAACAAGAGCCCCATCACGTGCCAGTAACAAGAGCCTCCATTGCGTGCCAGTAATAAGAGCCCCCCTCAATGTGCCAGTAACAAGAGACCCCCATGTGCCAGTAAGAAGATCCCCATCATGTGGCAGTAATAAGAGCCCCCATCACGTGCCAGTAATAAGAGCCCCCCATCATGTGCCAGTAACAAGAGCCCCCCATCATGTGCCAGTTACAAGAGACCCCCATGTGCCAGTAGGAGCTCCCCATCATGTGCTAGTAATAAGAGCCCAAAAATGTGCCAGTAATAAGAGCCTCCCATCATGTGCCAGTAATAAGAGCCCCCATCATGTGCCAGTAATAAGCCCCCATCATGTGCCAGTAATAAGAGCCCCCCCATCATGTGCCAGTAACAAGAGACCCCATCATGCGCCAGTAACAAGAGTCCCCCATCATGTGCCAGTAACAAGAGCACCCCCATCATGTGCCAGTAATAAGCCCCCCATCATGTGCCAGTAAGAGACCCCCATCATATGCCAGCCCAGTAACAAGAGCTTATAGCCCCCCCAATGTGCCAGTAACAAGAGCCTACCTAATGTGCCTGTAAAACTATTGTACATATAACAAAAACAAAAACACTTATACTTACCTCCATGTCAGCGATGCGATGCAGGCCTCTTCTGGCCTGTGTCCCGCCCTGTACGGCACAAGCGGCCTAGTGCCTGCAGCCTATCAGAGGAAGGGGAAGGGACACGCTTCTCCCCTTCCCCGCCATACTAGCACAGGCATCTGTATCGCTGTCCTGAGGACGGCGATACAGATGACTATGGAGATGAGCGCAATGGAAGCGCTCATCTCGAGCTGCTCAGTTGGGGGGGCATTTCAGTTGGGGGGCACAGTGTGATGAAGGGGGGGCTGTGGCCCCCTCTGGCCCCCCCCTTGGCGACGCCACTGGCCACTTCTCGTCATACAGACAGATGATAATATCACTGCACCAACAAAGCATGTATACCACAGCTGCTGTTATAGGTAATGGTGCCTTGAGGGTTCCTTGGCTATGGGACCTGGTTGCGGTTACAGTACTCCAAGGGCTATGCTAAACGATTTAATATTTGGCATCTAACAAATTGGCAGAGGGTCTTACAGGCTCTGTAAACATGTGGTCTGTTAAGAATTGCAACCTTTTTGTGACCCATTTAGTTGTGGTAATTCACAATTTTAAACCATATAAAAAAGATCTGTCCTGTTTGAAATAAGCATATTAGCTGAAGTCAAGGCTGTCTCTGTGGCCACCAGAGAGTTAAGTCTCTGTTCATCATGACACCGCCCGTAGGAGTCTCACGCTCCGCTCTCCCTTTTGTTTAAATCCCCACAGGAGAACATGATCTTAAAAATCAGATCAATCAGAATTACAGATCACCGCAGTACTGACAGTGAACTCCCTTATTCTGGGATGGCATTTAACAACTAATTAGGGAATACTTTGTTACTGTCTGACTATTACCAATCAATACGTCTCATGTCAGTCTCCTCTCTCTCTGCCTGTTTTTTTTTTCGTTCTGCTTTTCCTTTCATCTGCTTTGGTCTAGATGAGCTTTTTCCTTTCGCTTACTGCCGAGCGTCTTTTCTCATTCTTCTCACACAGTCAGATGTCAAGTCTCACTCATTTAGAGTAATACTCATCCCTCTTATCCCTGACGCTCTTACTTTGGATCACAATAATCTCAAAATCCACTGCCAGATAGACTTCTGTGGCTTTTCAGGGTAAGAGACCCTCACTCTATATCCACGAGAACTGACGGCGGCATTGTTGCATGCAGCCAGAAAGCAATTAGTACCTACTGTATTATTCAACAATACATCAGAAATGCTGATACATAATATATAAAGACATTAGAGGACAACCGGTGACATCAAACCATGTCTAATCTGTAGCAAATATTTGCCCTCTACTTCTCTGCACGCTATTGTCAATTATACAGTAGTTATTGCATGGGTTTAAACCATCATTATTATAAATGATGTGTGAAGATTATTCTGTAACAAATACATATGATAGTATATAATATATACTATATACTACCGGTAGGTTAAACATCTTATAATATATAATGTATGGTATGAGAAGATTTGCCCTAACAGATGGGTCCCCACCAAGCCAAACACCAAAATGGTTTCGGCTTCCATAAGCTGGTTAGAAATGCGTCCACCTTGACAAGTCCATATTGGTGTTCTGAACTGCCGAAAATGGACCTGGTGGCCAGGGCCCTAAATCAGTTGTTATACCACTGTTTATATTTACACAATGCATAGGGGTTTTGGTGTAGAACTGAGATACATAAGAGCTTAGTTTACTGATGGGCTGTACAGGTCACAACAGCTATTCAAAGTGTAAGAAGTTCTTACTTTTCTTACTCTACCCAGCAGTAACAGAAACAGAGCTTGACTATAAGGTCCAACCCGACTGGATTTCCTAGTAGTTCTGAGGACCACCCTCTGTCTATATGCAGTGTCTTGAAACACACTGCTTAATGTTGGGATTGTGTTTCATGTAAACTTTCCTTGTGAACAGGTTCTCATAAAGTTGCATAGGTGTGAGATGTTCTAACAAGCCTCCCAGGGCTAAATCCGCCCTACACTAACTGTGTGTTCAGAGAGCAGGAAAGAAGAAGATCTGTGTGTGATGCCTGAAGGAGAACCTGCACCTCAGCAGCCATTCTTGTGAGTTATTCAAACTCCAGTAAGGCCAGAAGAAGCGCAGGTGCGCAAAACGGCCGTCACCAGCTGATCACTCAGTGTTTTTGACGCTCCATGTCTGCCCCAGCACGTGTTACCAGTTTGTCAAGTTTAATAAAGAAGTGATTTTACTGCAATGGTGAATGCCGCTATTACTTCTTATCTCCGGATCGTATCTTGATTTATTCAAACTCCAGACTTAGTTCTATGTACCAGCCCATAGAAAGGAAAAGAACACAGTATCTCCAGACAACCCAGCGAGGTAATGAAGATATTGACAAAGGAAGGTAACTGTCGTGTATGTGACTCCAGCCTCCTTTGTATTAGGTGGAGAGATCTCAAGCTATCAGCTACCCACCATACTTAAAGACAAAATACCAGGAGTTTACTTGAAACTCTCTAGTCTCTTTATTCCATATTATTCTTACAACTACTACTCTCAACCTTTGCACCTAACGATGCTGGTGTCACGGACACAGGGGCCCAGCCACAAGCACCCTAAACATCACCACCATCAAGTGAACCTCTACCAACATCTGGCTGGCGTTCCCTGCAACGGAGAGTGCCCCTGAAGATCTCGTGCTGTCTTCCCATTCACTGCACTGCAGACCCAGGGAGGCATCTGCTACCCCCATCGGCCCACCGTGAGCCTCACGTGTTGTCCCCTGCGGTCTGGCACGCTACATATAAAAAGCATGTTCATGTCACTTGTGATCCTCAGTGTTATCATGCACACCTATGGTAGATCATCAATAAGATCAAATATATTATTTGTGAATTAAGCTATAAAAATAGATCCTAGTGGTAAAAGATGGTCTTTAAAAACAGCTCCAAATGGGGTTGTCTCCTGCTGAACCTTTGTGGCTCATTGTGACAAATCCTTTTGGTTAGTCCTGGAGAGATACCCCAATGACTAAAATTCATCAATAATGGAAGTTAAATAATTTAAAAATCTTTAAAAAAATTCTTCCCATTCCCTCATGATATGAATATGTGGACCCTCATCCAAGCGCCGGCTGAGGCAGGTCACTGTGTGTTAAGAGAGATCAGGGAGTAGAGAACAAGTGATTATCTCTTCTTTTGTTATTAAGAGGGTTATCCGATAATTAATATTGATGAACTATGCTCAGGATAGGTTCTCAATATCAGATCAGCATAGGTCCGACATCACAGACCCCCGCCGATCAGCTGTTATAGGAGGCCGGCACTCTGTGATCGCTGTGCCCTCTTACTAGGCCATGTGACGTGACCATACATCAGTCACTTGGCCTAGTTGCAGCTAAGCCCTTTTGAAGTGAATGTGGCTCTGCTAAGAAAGCTGCTGAGAGCTTGCAGCACTCACCGGAGCTACGGAGCGCGGTGACTCCCTGAAACAGCTAAATGTTTTTTTCTCAGCTGGACAACCCCTTTAATTATTATTGGAAAAACACCAAAGAAAATGTAGCGATAGGGACTCAGCCATTGGTTGGAGTAAAGGAAGAGAGATGTGATGGATGCATCCTAGGTCTTATTAAATAATAAAGTACAGTATCATTTACGGTGCACACCGTTTTATTAGTTTGTTAAAAAAAATAAAGATATGAAAAAAGTGGTGAATTTAATATGTTTTAAACCTTATTCACACGTCAGTGTTTTGGTCAGTAATTTCCATCAGTGATTGTGAGCCAAAACCAGGAGTGTAGACTACACAGACATAAGGTATAAGGAAAAGATCTGCATGTGTTTTGTGTTTAGAGCCGCATCTGGTTTTGGCTCAAAGTCACTGATAGAAATCACTGACCAAAACACTAATGCGTGAATGAGGCCTTAAAATGAGAATTTTCACCCTTTGGGAAGGGGCAGGTTACTGTATATGCTGGATTTTAATTAAAGAATGAACAATTTGAAATGAAATTTAATGTGGATTTTCAGGATCACTGGTTTGAGGGTAAGACCCCAATTGCATCAGGTCATCAGGTTTCAGTTTTTATACAGAGGATATTTCTTGAATAGATATTTCAGATGACTCATGAGGGAAAAAGATGGATTGCTTGGTAATTACTGCAAATTCTGATAGCTAAGATACTGTATATAATAATTTTAGGGATGGGGTAAACATTTCCTATAGATTTTGAATGAGATGTTACACTGTAACATAACTAATTCAATTTCCAATGGTTAGGACTAGTGTTGAGCGAATCGAAGCATACGAATACCACGAATCAGAATTTTCTGGCAATTCGTTACATTGAATCATTTGTTTTCTAAAATGGCCGCTGCACATGTTACAAAGTGAAAGTAAGAAGCCTGATAATCAGCCAATCAGCAGATAGCCAGCCCCTGTGATGTCATAGCCCAATAAAAAGTCTTCTCCTGACCGGTCGCTGCCATTTTACTGTGAACTTAGGGCAGTGAGAGATGTTACAGGCACTAGGTACAGTGGTTAGGAAAGACTTTATTCACAAAAAAAATACTTTTGAGCAGTTCAGGGACAGCATAGATATAGTATAGGGATATAATAGGGATACTGTATCCACACTACTTGGAGAGAGCAGCGGCCGATAGAATAGAAAACCTATTCTATTGCACCTTGCTGCATTAATTGGGGTTAAAATCGTAGATCTGTTAATTCTACATTCTGTAATTGAGGTGAAATAGCGGCCTGATTCTACAGATTTTTCGGGCTGCACGTTCTTTTATACATAAGTAAATCCGTTAATGCTAGACTCATTAATTGGGGTAAAATAGCAACCTGATAATATAGATTTTTGGGGGTTCATGTTCTTTTATACATCAGTAAATCTGTTAATCGTTGATTCTGTAGTTGGGGTGAAATAGCGGCCTAATACTATAGATTTTGTAAGGTTCACACTCATATATACATTAGTAAATCCGTTTATCCTAGACTCATTATTTGGGATGAAATAGCGTCCTGATACTACAGATTTTTGGAAGTTTGTGTTCTTTTATATATCAGTAAATCTGTTAATCATTGATTCTGTACAGAATTGGGGTGAAATAGCGGCCTGATACTACAGATTTTGTAAGGTTCACACTCTTATATACATTAGTAAATCCGTTTATCCTAGACTCATTATTTGGGATGAAATAGCGGCCTGATACTACAGATTTTTGGGAGTTCATGTTATTTTATACATCAGGAAATCTGTTAATCATTGATTCTGTAGTTGGGGTGAAATAGCGGCCTGATACTACTGATTTTGTGTGGGGTTCACACTCTTTTATACATGTCTGTGAAGGTTCTCATTTATCCAGGTCATGGTATATATCTGTAAAGAATAAATCAAGGCAACTGGACGTACTGTAGATTTCTTCAAAACGTTTCACTCGTTCTTCCAACGAGCTTTCTCAGTTCTAAGTGATTGTACAAAAATTATGGTAATAAATATGTAACTGAATCCACATCTGGTAATTATACCTAGCATTGGGTCAAAGGTGTTGATTCCATTATCCTAATTGGAGTCAGTAGGTGATAAAGACTTCCCAGAAAAAGGTGTCAAGACAGCATTGTATGTGGCAGACAATAGATGTCTAACACCCCCACCCAACAAAACAACAACTACATCAGCGTATGGCTCAGCATAGAAGAGCCAAAACCTCTGGTCAAGATTCAGCCGTGTACTTACATCTAAAAGGAAAAGGTCACACCTTTGAAGACAGTCAAGTACGTGTTTTGGATAAGGAGGCCGATTGGTACAAACGAGGCGTGAAGGAGGCCATCTACGTAAAAATGGAGAAGCCAAGCTTGAATAGAGGTGGGGGGGGGTTAGACATCTATTGTCTGCCACATACAATGCTGTCTTGACACCTTTTTCTGGGAAGTCTTTATCACCTACTGACTCCAATTAGGATAATGGAATCAACACCTTTGACCCAATGCTAGGTATAATTACCAGATGTGGATTCAGTTACATATTTATTACCATAATTTTTGTACAATCACTCAGAACTGAGAAAGCTCGTTGGAAGAACGAGTGAAACGTTTTGAAGAAATCTACAGTACGTCCAGTTGCCTTGATTTATTCTTTACAGATATACTCTTTTATACAGTACATAAGTAAATCTGTTAATGCTTCATTCTGTAATTGGGAAGAAATTATGTTCTACCAATGTAACATGGTTAGCATTCCTTTTTTCAGAGATTTCTGAGTTTGGTTATCTAATCTAAGCAAACACCTTCAACTGCTTTTCAATGGCTTTTATCTCAAGATAATGAAATGAGTTAAGAAATTTGAGTTAACAGCGGGAGTGCTAACCATGGTACATCTGTAGTACACTCAGTTATGCTATTTTACACTCAGTTACTGTTACAGTCCAGTATGCCTCGTAGACGGGTGCCTGGTAGAGTTGAGCGAACACCTGGATGTTCGGGTTCGAGAAGTTCGGCCGAACATCCCGGAAATGTTCGGGTTCGGGATCCGAACCCGATCCGAACTTCGTCCCGAACCCGAACCCCATTGAAGTCAATGGGGACCCGAACTTTTCGGCACTAAAACGGCTGTAAAACAGCCCAGGAAAGGGCTAGAGGGCTGCAAAAGGCAGCAACATGTAGGTAAATCCCCTGCAAACAAATGTGGATAGGGAAATTAATTAAAATAAAAATTAAATAAATAAAAATTAACCAAAATCAATTGGAGAGAGGTTCCATAGCAGAGAATCTGGCTTCCCGTCACCCACCACTGGAACAGTCCATTCTCAGATATTTAGGCCCCGGCACCCAGGCAGAGGAGAGAGGTCCCGTAACAGAGAATCTGTCTTCATGTCAGCAGAGAATTAGTCTGCATGTCATAGCAGAGAATGAGGCTTCACGTCAGCCACCACTGCAACAGTCCATTGGCATATATTTAGGCCTAGCACACAGGCAGAGGAGAGAGGTCCCGTAACAGAGAATCTGGCTTCATGTCAGCAGAGAATCAGTCTGCATGTCATAGCAGAGAATGAGGCTTCACGTCAGCCACCACTGCAACAGTCCATTGGCATATATTTAGGCCCAGCACACACACAGGCAGAGGAGAGAGGTCCCGTAACAGAGAATCTGTCTTCATGTCAGCAGAGAATTAGTCTGCATGTCATAGCAGAGAATGAGGCTTCACGTCACCCACCACTGCAACAGTCCATTGGCATATATTTAGGCCTAGCACACAGGCAGAGCAGAGAGGTCCCGTAACAGACAATCTGGCTTCATGACAGCAGAGAATCAGTCTGCATGTCATAGCAGAGAATGAGGCTTCACGTCACCCACCACTGCAACAGTCCATTGGCATATATTTAGGCCTAGCACACAGGCAGAGCAGAGAGGTCCCGTAACAGACAATCTGGCTTCATGTCAGCAGAGAATCAGTCTGCATGTCATAGCAGAGAATGAGGCTTCACGTCACCCACCACTGCAACAGTCCATTGGCATATATTTAGGCCTAGCACACAGGCAGAGCAGAGAGGTCCCGTAACAGACAATCTGGCTTCATGACAGCAGAGAATCAGTCTGCATGTCATAGCAGAGAATGAGGCTTCACGTCACCCACCACTGCAACAGTCCATTGGCATATATTTAGGCCTAGCACACAGGCAGAGCAGAGAGGTCCCGTAACAGACAATCTGGCTTCATGTCAGCAGAGAATCAGTCTGCATGTCATAGCAGAGAATGAGGCTTCACGTCACCCACCACTGCAACAGTCCATTGGCATATATTTAGGCCTAGCACACAGGCAGAGCAGAGAGGTCCCGTAACAGACGATCTGGCTTCATGTCAGCAGAGAATCAGTCTGCATGTCATAGCAGAGAATCAGGCTTCACGTCAGCCACCACTGCAACAGTCCATTGTCATAAATTTAGGCCCAGCACCCAGGCAGAGGAGAGAGGTCCCGTAACAGACAATCTGGCTTCATGTCAGCAGAGAATTAGTCTGCATGTCATAGCAGAGAATCAGGCTTCATGTCAGCCACCACTGCAACAGTCCATTGGCATATATTTAGGCCTAGCACACAGGCAGAGGAGAGGTTCATTCAACTTTGGGTAGCATCGCAATATAATGGTAAAATGAAAATAAAAATAGGATTGAATGAGGAAGTGCCCTGGAGTCCAATAATATATGGTTATGGGGAGGTAGTTAATGTCTAATCTGGACAAGGGACGGACAGGTCCTGTGGGATCCATGCCTGGTTCATTTTTATGAACGTCAGCTTGTCCACATTGGCTGTAGACAGGCGGCTGCGTTTGTCTGTAATGACGCCCCCTGCCGTGCTGAATACACGTTCAGACAAAACGCTGGCTGCCGGGCAGGCCAGCACCTCCAAGGCATAAAAGGCTAGCTCTGGCCACGTGGACAATTTAGAGACCCAGAAGTTGAATGGGGCCGAACCATCAGTCAGTACGTGGAGGGGTGTGCACACGTACTGTTCCACCATGTTAGTGAAATGTTGCCTCCTGCTAACACGTTGCGTATCAGGTGGTGGTGCAGTTAGCTGTGGCGTGTTGACAAAAGTTTTCCACATCTCTGCCATGCTAACCCTGCCCTCAGAGGAGCTGGCCGTGACACAGCTGCCTTGGCGACCTCTTGCTCCTCCTCTGCCTTGGCCTTGGGCTTCCACTTGTTCCCCTGTGACATTTGGGAATGCTCTCAGTAGCGCGTCTACCAACGTGCGCTTGTACTCGCGCATCTTCCTATCACGCTCCAGTGCAGGAAGTAAGGTGGGCACATTGTCTTTGTAGCGTGGATCCAGCAGGGTGGCAACCCAGTAGTCCGCACAGGTTAAAATGTGGGCAACTCTGCTGTCGTTGCGCAGGCACTGCAGCATGTAGTCGCTCATGTGTGCCAGGCTGCCCAGGGGTAAGGACAAGCTGTCCTCTGTGGGAGGCGTATCGTCATCGTCCTGCCTTTCCCCCCAGCCACGCACCAGTGATGGACCCGAGCTGCGTTGGGTGCCACCCCGCTGTGACCATGCTTCATCCTCATCCTCCTCCACCTCCTCCTCATCCTCGTCCTCCTCGTCCTCCAGTAGTGGGCCCTGGCTGGCCACATTTGTACCTGGCCTCTGCTGTTGCAAAAAACCTCCCTCTGAGTCACTTCGAAGAGACTGGCCTGAAAGTGCTAAAAATGACCCCTCTTCCTCCTCCTCCTCCTCCTCCTGGGCCACCTCCTGTTCCATCATCGCCCTAAGTGTTTTCTCAAGGAGACATAGAAGTGGTATTGTAACGCTGATAACGGTGTCATCGCCACTGGCCATGTTGGTGGAGTACTCGAAACAGCGCAACAGGGCACACAGGTCTCGCATGGAGGCCCAGTCATTGGTGGTGAAGTGGTGCTGTTCTGTAGTGCGACTGACCCGTGCGTGCTGCAGCTGAAACTCCACTATGGCCTGCTGCTGCTCGCACAGTCTGTCCAGCATGTGCAAGGTGGAGTTCCACCTGGTGGGCACGTCGCATATGAGGCGGTGAGCGGGAAGGCCGAAGTTACGCTGTAGCGCAGACAGGCGAGCAGCGGCAGGATGTGAACGCCGGAAGCGCGAACAGACGGCCCGCACTTTATGCAGCAGCTCTGACATGTCGGGGTAGTTGTGAATGAACTTCTGCACCACCAAATTCAGCACATGCGCCAAGCAAGGGATGTGCGTCAAATTGGCTAGTCCCAGAGCTGCAACGAGATTTCGCCCATTATCACACACCACCAGGCCGGGCTTGAGGCTCACCGGCAGCAACCACTCGTCGGTCTGTTGTTCAATACCCCGCCACAACTCCTGTGCGGTGTGGGGCCTGTCCCCCAAACATATGAGTTTCAGAATGGCCTGCTGACGTTTACCCCGGGCTGTGCTGAAGTTGGTGGTGAAGGTGTGTGGCTGACTGGATGAGCAGGTGGAAGAAGAGGAGGAGGAAGCCGAGAAGGAGGAGGTGGCAACAGGAGGCAAAGAATGTTGCCCTGCGATCCTTGGCGGCGGCAGGACGTGCGCCAAACAGCTCTCCGCCTGGGGCCCAGCTGCCACTACATTTACCCAGTGTGCAGTTAGGGAGATATAGCGTCCCTGGCCGTGCTTACTGGTCCACGTATCTGTGGTTAGGTGGACCTTGCTACAGATGGCGTTGCGCAGTGCACACTTGATTTTATCGGATACTTGGTTGTGCAGGGAAGGCACGGCTCTCTTGGAGAAGTAGTGCCGGCTGGGAACAACATACTGTGGGACAGCAAGCGACATGAGCTGTTTGAAGCTGTCTGTGTCCACCAGCCTAAATGACAGCATTTCATAGGCCAGTAGTTTAGAAATGCTGGCATTCAGGGCCAGGGATCGAGGGTGGCTAGGTGGGAATTTACGCTTTCTATCAAATGTTTGTGAGATGGAGAGCTGAACGCTGGCGTGTGACATGGTTGAGAC
Source organism: Bufo gargarizans (assembly GCF_014858855.1). NCBI lineage: Eukaryota > Metazoa > Chordata > Amphibia > Anura > Bufonidae > Bufo > Bufo gargarizans. The sequence continues at coordinate 446,185,286 of NC_058081.1, forward strand.
GCTTGGTGACGGAGGTGGTGGTGGTGGTGTTGGTGGTACATCCCCTGTTTGCTGGGCGGCAGGTGCCAACGTTCCTCCAGAGGCGGAGGAAGAGGCCGAGGCGGCAGCAGCAGAATAGGCCGAGGCGGCAGCAGCAGAAGAGGTAGCAGGGGGAGCCTGAGTGACTTCCTTGGTTTTAAGGTGTTTACTCCACTGCAGTTCATGCTTTGCATGCAGGTGCCTGGTCATGCAGGTTGTGCTCAGGTTCAGAACGTTAATGCCTCGCTTCAGGCTCTGATGGCACAGCGTGCAAACCACTCGGGTCTTGTCGTCAGCACATTGTTTGAAGAAGTGCCATGCCAGGGAACTCCTTGAAGCTGCCTTTGGGGTGCTCGGTCCCAGATGGCGGCGGTCAGTAGCAGGCGGAGTCTCTTGGCGGCGGGTGTTCTGCTTTTGCCCACTGCTCCCTCTTTTGCTACGCTGTTGGCTCGGTCTCACCACTGCCTCTTCCTCCGAACTGTGAAAGTCAGTGGCACGACCTTCATTCCATGTGGGGTCTAGGACCTCATCGTCCCCTGCATCGTCTTCCACCCAGTCTTGATCCCTGACCTCCTGTTCAGTCTGCACACTGCAGAAAGACGCAGCAGTTGGCACCTGTGTTTCGTCATCATCAGAGACATGCTGAGGTGGTATTCCCATGTCCTCATCATCAGGAAACATAAGTGGTTGTGCGTCAGTGCATTCTATGTCTTTCACCGCTGGGGAAGGGCTAGGTGGATGCCCTTGGGAAACCCTGCCAGCGGAGTCTTCAAACAGCATAAGAGACTGCTGCATAACTTGAGGCTGAGACAGTTTCCCTGGTATGCATGGGGGTGATGTGACAGACTGATGGGGTTGGTTTTCAGGCGCCATCTGTGCGCTTTCTGCAGAAGACTGGGTGGGAGATAATGTGAACGTGCTGGATCCACTGTCGGCCACCCAATTGACTAATGCCTGTACCTGCTCAGGCCTTACCATCCTTAGAACGGCATTGGGCCCCACCATATATCGCTGTAAATTCTGGCGGCTACTGGGACCTGAGGTAGTTGGTACACTAGGACGTGTGGATGTGGCAGAACGGCCACGTCCTCTCCCAGCACCAGAGGGTCCACTAACACCACCACGACCATGTCCACGTCCGCGTCCCTTACTAGATGTTTTTCTCATTGTTATGGTTCACCACAACAACAAATATATTATTTGGCCCAATGTATTGTATTCAAATTCAGCGGGATATAAATTTGAGGCCTAGTATTTAGGCGCTGGGTGACCGGTATGGATTTAGTGACAGAATTAGACTTGGAAATGCACAGAAGCGTGTGTGTGAAGTTATTCTGAATGACCCTATGTGCACCTTCAATATTATATACCCTTTTAGGGATAGATTTCAAATAGCTCTGATATAGCAGAAACCACTAAATTATGAAATTGCTAAATTGGGAATTGTACTTCAACCCAGAACAAAAAATGTGCTTTGACGGACACTAAATATCTTGCCCAGCAACAACAGTACAGCGGTGGGTAACGAGAGATTTAGAGGGATTTAAATTTGAGGCCTAGTATTTAGGCGCTGGGTGACAGGTATGGGTTTAGTGACAGAATTAGACTTGGAAATACACAGTAGCGGGTGTGTGTGAAGTTATTCTGAATGACCCAATGTGCACCTTCAATATTATATACCCTTTTTGGGATAGATTTCAAATAGCTCTGATATAGCAGGAACCACTAAATTATGAAATTGCTAAATTGGGAATTGTACTTCAACCCAGAACAAAAAATGTGCTTTGACGGACACTAAATATCTTGCCCAGCAACAACAGTACAGCGGTGGGTAACGAGAGATTTAGAGGGATTTAAATTTGAGGCCTAGTATTTAGGCGCTGGGTCACCGGTATGGATTTAGTGACAGAATTAGACTTGGAAATGCACAGAAGCGTGTGTGTGAAGTTATTCTGAATGACCCTATGTGCACCTTCAATATTATATACCCTTTTAGGGATAGATTTCAAATAGCTCTGATATAGCAGAAACCACTAAATTATGAAATTGCTAAATTGGGAATTGTACTTCAACCCAGAACAAAAAATGTGCTTTGACGGACACTAAATATCTTGCCCAGCAACAACAGTACAGCGGTGGGTAACGAGAGATTTAGAGGGATTTAAATTTGAGGCCTAGTATTTAGGCGCTGGGTGACAGGTATGGGTTTAGTGACAGAATTAGACTTGGAAATACACAGTAGCGGGTGTGTGTGAAGTTATTCTGAATGACCCAATGTGCACCTTCAATATTATATACCCTTTTTGGGATAGATTTCAAATAGCTCTGATATAGCAGGAACCACTAAATTATGAAATTGCTAAATTGGGAATTGTACTTCAACCCAGAACAAAAAATGTGCTTTGACGGACACTAAATATCTTGCCCAGCAACAACAGTACAGCGGTGGGTAACGAGAGATTTAGAGGGATTTAAATTTGAGGCCTAGTATTTAGGCGCTGGGTCACCGGTATGGATTTAGTGACAGAATTAGACTTGGAAATGCACAGAAGCGTGTGTGTGAAGTTATTCTGAATGACCCTATGTGCACCTTCAATATTATATACCCTTTTAGGGATAGATTTCAAATAGCTCTGATATAGCAGAAACCACTAAATTATGAAATTGCTAAATTGGGAATTGTACTTCAACCCAGAACAAAAAATGTGCTTTGACGGACACTAAATATCTTGCCCAGCAACAACAGTACAGTGGTGGGTAACGAGAGATTTAGAGGGATTTAAATTTGAGGCCTAGTATTTAGGCGCTGGGTCACCGGTATGGATTTAGTGACAGAATTAGACTTGGAAATGCACAGAAGCGTGTGTGTGAAGTTATTCTGAATGACCCTATGTGCACCTTCAATATTATATACCCTTTTAGGGATAGATTTCAAATAGCTCTGATATAGCAGAAACCACTAAATTATGAAATTGCTAAATTGGGAATTGTACTTCAACCCAGAACAAAAAATGTGCTTTGACGGACACTAAATATCTTGCCCAGCAACAACAGTACAGCGGTGGGTAACGAGAGATTTAGAGGGATTTAAATTTGAGGCCTAGTATTTAGGCGCTGGGTGACAGGTATGGGTTTAGTGACAGAATTAGACTTGGAAATACACAGTAGCGGGTGTGTGTGAAGTTATTCTGAATGACCCAATGTGCACCTTCAATATTATATACCCTTTTTGGGATAGATTTCAAATAGCTCTGATATAGCAGGAACCACTAAATTATGAAATTGCTAAATTGGGAATTGTATTTCAACCCAGAACAAGAAATGTGCTTGAACGGACACTAAATAACTCGCCCAGCTACAGCACTAGGGACAGATTTAGCTGGATATAAATTTGAGGCCTAGTATTTAGGCGCTGGGTGACCGGTATGGATTTAGTGACAGAATTAGACTGGGATATGGCCAAAAAATGAACAGACTATTGCTGGTTAAATGCACTTGGTGTGACAGCTTCACCCTGATGTAGGCTTTAGCCAAAAAACAACCACACCATTGAGGGTTAAATGCACTTGGTGACAGGCGCAGCTTGCCCCTGATTTTGTATATGGCCAAAAAATGAACAGACTATTGCTGGTTAAATGCACTTGGTGTGACAGCTTCACCCTGATGTAGGCTTTAGCCAAAAAACAACCACACCATTGAGGGTTAAATGCACTTGGTGACAGGCGCAGCTTGCCCCTGATTTTGTATATGGCCAAAAAATGAACAGACTATTGCTGGTTAAATGCACTTGGTGTGACAGCTTCACCCTGATGTAGGCTTTAGCCAAAAAACAACCACACCATTGAGGGTTAAATGCACTTGGTGACAGGCGCAGCTTGCCCCTGATTTTGTATATGGCCAAAAAATGAACAGACTATTGCTGGTTAAATGCACTTGGTGTGACAGCTTCACCCTGATGTAGGCTTTAGCCAAAAAACAACCACACCATTGAGGGTTAAATGCACTTGGTCGCAGCTTGTGCTGGCGCACCACAAGACACAAAATGGCCGCCGATCACCCCAGAAAAATGAGACTGACAAACGGTCTGTGCAGCCTAAAAACAGTGAGCAATTGAGGATCAGCAGCTCAATGATCCACAGCTGCAGATCGATCAGTTAATCAAGTCCTTTGGAGGAGTTAATCTGCCTAATCTCGCCCTACTGTCGCAGCCGCAACCTCTCCCTACGCTAATCAGAGCAGAGTGACGGGCGGCGCTATGTGACTCCAGCTTAAATAGAGGCTGGGTCACATGGTGCTCTGGCCAATCACAGCCATGCCAATAGTAGGCATGGCTGTGATGGCCTCTTGGGGCAAGTAGTATGACGCTTGTTGATTGGCTGCTTTGCAGCCTTTCAAAAAGCGCCAAGAAAGCGTCACAAAAGCGCGAAGAAAGCGACGAACACCGAACCCGAACCCGGACTTTTACGAAAATGTCCGGGTTCGGGTCCGTGTCACGGACACCCCAAAATTCGGTACGAACCCGAACTATACAGTTCGAGTTCGCTCATCCCTAGTGCCTGGGCCTTTCAATGGAATGGGCAGTGGCAATAATGTAGCAGCAGAAGAAGGGTGGGGGGTAGTAGCAGTCACAGTGCCTGCCAGAGCTGCCAGCGTTTATCCAGAAGTCAATTTTTGACCAGCAACCCAGCTGTCCTTGAATGGCTGACTCGGTCTTCAACATCATCTCAACTGACATCAGACGAGGAGTCGGTGGGTTTCTCTGACACCACGCTTAGTTGGTATGGCCCGAGAACAAGCTCTGTGCCCTTACTTGTGCTAAACCTGTTCCTTTCATTTTTTGTTCCTTCTGCTCGAGAAGTATTGTATGCTGTCGGCTCTGCTCAGCTTTTCAGTGAGGATGAGCTTATTGAGGATAGTGAGCAGCTACTGCCCAGCCAAGATCTGGAGGAGAGATAATGTAGTAATGATAAGAGTTGTGTGGGAGCTAGTGTTGTTAATGGTCAGGCATGTGGCCCTGAGACTGGTGAGGGTGACATCAGTGACGTGCAGACAGTAGTGAGCGATGATGTGGCTGATCGCATGTGGGAGCCGAGTGAAGAGGGGGCAACATCATCATCAGGAGAAGAGGGTGGCAGCTTGCATGTGAGGCAGTGTCCGAGCCAGCAGGGTGGTAGCGTGGCCGTGAGTCAGCAGGGTGACAGCAGTGGGAGGTCGGGAGCCAAACGTGCCTGAGGTAGACCGCCCACTAAGCAGGAGCCTACCTGTTAAGAAAGAAGTAGTGGTGCAGGGGTTCAAAGAGGCAGTGGTAACAGACAGTCATCACGTAGTGGTAGGGGGAAAATGCCATACTTTGCAGTGTGGCAATATTTCATCAAGCCGCCGGAGGACCTCAGCATGGCCATGTGTAGAATCTGTGGGCAGAAGGTGAATCATGGCCAGCGTGCCAATGTTGGCACCATGACCCTGCGTCGACACATGCAGAGTCATCATAAAGTGACCTGGGAAAACCATGGCGCTAATGTGTTGGTACAACCTGGGGCATCTCCTAGCAGCTAACAAGTCTTTCCCAGCAGTCAAGGCTCCATCACCTGAGCAGAAGGTAGCTGTGCTTCCTTCCCATCATCAATGGTCCTGATGCTCCTCCTCCTAATCTTCATCACTCATTCCGCCAGCAAATCACCGTGGCGATTGCCAAAAGACAACAGTATGCGTGCACTCAAGTGCGCAGATATTAAATGTGCTCCTGGCCAAATTGCTGGTACTACAGTCCCTCCCTTTCCATGTGGTTGACTCTGCACCTTTCAGAAAACTGATGGCTTGTGCCAAGGTGGAGAGTCCCAAGCCATCATTACTTCTCCAAAATGGCAGTACCAGCCCTGCACATGTATGTTGAGCAGAAGGGGAGCCTAATGGTGTCTGCTAAAGTTCATGGCAGTGCAGCTGTAACTACGGTCAAGGACACTATATGTGCCACGATTCCTCCCGTGACAGAGGTTAGAAGATCTGAGAGACTTGTATCACATGAGGTTATCTGACAGCCTCTCGGTTTTCACTTTGCATTGTTGTTGTTGGTATGACCACATCTCTTGTTTCAGGTGTATCTAAGGTCATTACTGTTCTTCTATTTAATCTGGACTGACACTTCTTACCATGAGGTTGATATTAGCTGCCTGATTTCCTGCTCATCCATTTTCTATTGAAGATAAGTGTACTCCCCTATGTATTTTGTTTTCCCCTTTTGCTCATTGTTCCCTAGGCCTCAGGGAGACGCTGGTTCATTCATCTGGGAAGGTACTATTGGTCTCAGACCCTGTCACTACGCCTAGGGATTTTCAGGGTTTCTAGGTCCTAGGTATACAGTGTATGAATATTCCCACCTACATACTGACAGGAGTCAGGGCTGAGTTTAGAGTTTCCTAGGTGGTGACCATCTCCTTTCCCTAGCTGTGAGGCCTAGTTTTGGGTCATTTTCCTTCTGTTGTCATTCTGGTGTTCATCCCCTCCCCCTACATTGTGATAATATGTCCTTTAAGGCTCACTGGGTAAATGTGGCTCCTGCCTAGCCACATCAGCAACTTGGCCAGGTGACGGCACTGTAGTCTCCGCGTTCTCAAGCTGTGAGTCCCACCCCAATGTCCTCCTCTGCCTCCTCATCCTCAACCTTGTACTCAGCCTCCAATGTTAGGCACAGTTCTGAGTGGTCCTCCAGCATGCCACCTATGCAGAGCACGGCGGTATCACACTGTTCTGTTCCTGGTTTTTCTGGGCGAATGGAGTCACACTGGGGAGGAACAGCTCTGCTTCCTTCAGAAGGAAATTGTCAAGGAGGGTTGAACCATGTGCCCTGCATGGGGCATGTCTTTAATCTGGTTGTAAAGCAGTTCCTGCCTTATATGCAATGTTTCCACCCATTGGAACTCCACCCTCCACATGACGGACCAACTATATGACCAGAGCAAAGCTATGAGTGATTTCTTGATGATGCAGACGGACAGGAGTACTCCGCTGTGTAAGTTCGACATTAGCCAGTGGCAGCTCATGCATGACACCTGCCGTTTGCTCAGGCCCTTTGAGGAGGCCACTTTATTTGTCAGTAACCAGGAATACAGGATGAATGTTATCATCCCACTGCTTCAGCTTGACAGGGGACAGGAGACGTGGTGCCTACATATCATGGCCCCCTGAGCCCTGTAGGAGCTGAACTGACAGAGGAGGAGGAGCACATTCACTCACAAGCAATGTATAAATGTAGAATGGGTGGTTTATCTGTCCAAGTGACAGGAAAGGAACAGGAGAAACATGAGTAGCTGGAGGGCTGTGAGGAAGATCAGGCAGATGACCCTGACACACCATGGCAGTATGCAGTGGAGATGGAGGCAGGGAGTCCCTTGGCACATGGCCAGATGCATGCTGAGTTAGTTGCGTGGTGACGGCCGTATTATCACCATTCAGCAGAGGGATGACTATTGGCTCTCCGCAATGTTAGACCCTCGCTACCGCTCAAAAATTGGGACCTTTTTTCCACCTGCTGAGAGGGAGGATAAACTCAACTACTAAATACCATGTACTCAGTTGGCTGCTGCCTATATGCGCCATCACCCATCCTCCCGAAGGTTTGACCAGGCAGGCCCTTTGCGTTTAAAGGGACACTGACAGGGCTAATAAGCATATTAAGGTATATATATGTCACTACAGGTCTTATACAGGGTATTACAATCATATAAGTATCCCCCCTGTCCACATTATACAAACAGTAAACTTTAAGTTTTATAACCTGCTCCAAGGTCTGCAATCTGCCCAAGGGGCGGCGTTTCACTTCTCTTGTGCCCAGCCAGCCTCCCCAACTGCCGGTTTGAAGCGCCGCCCAGCTCATGAATATTCAGTTTGCTGGGAGGCTTCTGCGGTCCCCGCTCTGAAGCGCTTCGCTTAACAGTGCCCTGCGCATGTGCCGGATCTTGTGAAGTCGGGGACAGTAAGCGCCACCCAGCGAAGTGAATATTGATGAGCTGGGTGGCGCTTACTGTACCGGACTTCACAAGATCCGGCGCATGCGCCGGGCACTGTTAAGCGAAGCGCTTCAGAGCGGGGACCGCAGAAGCCGCCCAGCAAACTGAATATTCATGAGCTGGGCGGCGCTTCAAATCGGCAGTTGGGGAGGCTGGCTGGGCGCAAGAGAAGTGAAACGCCGCCCCTTGGGCAGATTGCAGACCTTGGAGCAGGTTATAAAACTTAAAGTTTACTGTTTGTATAATGTGGACAGGAGGGATACTTAAATGATTGTAATACCCTGTATAAGACCTGTAGTGACATATATATACCTTAATATGCTTATTGGCCCTGTCAGTGTCCCTTTAAGCTCTACAGCATGACTGCTGGAGGAGAAGGGAGGGCAGTAGCAGCACCAGCTCCATCAACAGCAACTTAAGTCTGGAGTCTCTAATGAGCACTTTTCTTCACCCGCCTACTGATGAAACCACCCAGCACCAGCAGGACATGGAGCAGTGACGGGGCCACTATGTTGTCTCTTCAATGCGGTTGTCATCTTCCCCACTCTGTGTTTGGGCCACTATGTTGACTCCTCATGTTGCCACCCTCACCACTCTGTGACTGGGCCACTAGTGTCCCTGTTTGGCCTTGTTGACATCATTGTTTATTTTGCCCTTCTTATGGTCTGTCAAAAGAACCTAAAGTTGAATAACACAACAGATCCTGTCTTTGGAGCATCCTTGAGGCCTCTATCACACGGTCAATATTTTGCATCAGGATTTGCTCATGATTTGGAAGCCAAAAGCAGGAGTGAGTTCAAAACACAGAAGACATGAAAATATTTCCATCACATGTTATTACTGTTTTGGACCCACTCCTGTTTTTTAGCAATACTGATGAAAAACTGATGCAAAAAACTGACCAAATAATGGCCGTGTGAAGGCGAATGCTTAAAACACAGGATTCGTTTTTTGGGTGCTGTTCTTGTGACAGATCAGAAGAAGAGAAAAATAAACAGTGACATGAACACAAACACAGACATCTTAGCTTCTTCACATTTCTATCATCATCCCCCAACCTGGAGTCCCCACAGTGTTATCCTGCCGCTCGCTGTGCTCCCCAATACCTCAAAATATGATCCTTAAAAAAAAATTGTGCCCCCCATAGTAATAGTTCTTCTTATAGTCCCAGCAATAGTAATTCCCCTCTAGAATGCCCCCATTAGTAATGCTGCCCCTAATGTGCCCCCAACAGTGATAATGCGCCCCAAGAATGCCTCCATTAGTAGAACAGTCCACAGTATTTATAATGCCCTCACAGAGCCCCCAGTAGTAATAAGAACGCCTATAGTGTCCCCTGGATTTAAAATGCCCTATAGTGCCCCCAGTATTTATAATGCCCCCTACTGTTACAATGCCTACCCGGAATCGCCCCCAGTATTTATAATGCCCACTGCAGTGCCCCCTGTAGTTATATTCCTCCTTTTACTGTCCTCAGAAATTATAATTCCTCAGCCCCTCCACCATACAGTCCCATGTAAATAACATTATTTCCCTCCCGCCACAGAGTCCGATGTAAATACCAAAACACAATCTCTCCAGCCCCCTCCAATATACAGTCTCACGTAAATAACATCACCCCCTACCTAGCCACCTTCAACATACATTCCCATGTAAATAACATCACTTCCTCAATATTCAGTCCCATGTAAATAACATCACTCCCTCCCCAGCCACCTCCAACATGCAGTCCAATGTAAATAACATAACCCTGCCCCAGCCACCTCCAACATGCATTGCCATCTCAATATCATCACTCCACCCCACCGTCCCATGTAAATAACTTCCCTCCCTTCAGCCCTAACATACAGTCCCAGTTAAATAACTCCCAACCTTGCTCTGCCTCTCCCTTCATTTACCTCTCCTCATGTAGCAGACCTCACCACAGCTTCTTCCCAGGACTTCTCTTCACTGCTGAGCTATCCTCTCCTGCACTGGTCACATGATGGTGACATAATCACAGGTCCTTTTCAGCTACTGCATTTAGAACTGATCACAGGGACTCTGATGTCATGACAGGTCTGTCAGCTGTTGCAGGGCATCAGATTCAATTGTATCGCGTCCTGAGGACAGCAATACAGTTGTGTCTAGCTGGCAAGAAGGGCATTTGGGACCTGGGACAAAACATCAGGGGCCCAGGCCCCAAATGTTTTAATCTAGCAACGCCCCTGATAGGGTGGAAAAGAAAGTCCTTCCTTTTTCAAACAGCTGATCACAAGGAAGTGCCAGGTCATCAGTATAAAAATATCTGAAAATCCCTTAATATTGCATTAGATGTAGACTGGGAATCTGTAAAAAAAAAATCCAAATGAGGTGGAATTGGAAAAAAAAAACACAACTGCACCATAGATTTTGGTTTTATTTTTATGCTGGTCCCTACATGAAAAAAAGATCTGTTCCCTTCATTCTCTGGGTCAGTAAGATTACAGCGATACAAAATTTATGCTCAGATCACACTTCTGTTATTTGGTCTGTTATTTCCATCAATTATTGTGAGTGAAAACTAGGTGCGGGTCAAAAGCACAGAACAGGTGAATATCTTTCCATAATACCTGATCTCTGTGAAGGCTTCACTAGTGGTTTTGGCTCACAATAACTGAAGAAAATAACTGACAAAATAATTGAAGTGTGAACTCAGCCTAAGGCCTCATGTACATGAACGTGTGCCGGCCGGGCCAGTGCTGCGGACCGCAAATTGTGGTCCGCAAAGCACGGGCGCTGACCGTGGGGCCGCCACATGTGGATCACGGACCCATTCACTTGAATGGGGTCCGCGGTCCACATCCGACTGTCCACACCAGAAAAAAGTAGAGCATGCACTACTTTTTTGCGGTGCAGAGGCACGTACAGAAAACCTGAGTTCATGCACGTTAACGTGTGTCAGTCAGATCTATATAGCAGCCCGCAGACAGCGAGTTTGCAATATACAGGCGCCAGCCATGTGCGCTCTATTTCACAGATGTGTAATGTGCCCGCCATCCGGAAAATACAATGCAGAGGCACCGAGTGGAAGACCACAGAAGCACTACAGACTGCTTCCATGGGGTTTCTCTCTTTGCTTCCGTGCCTCAAAAAAATGGAGCCTTCTATACTTTTTTGTACTGAGGACGTATCACAGACCCATTCAAGTTGAATGGGTCTGCATCCATCAGCACCAGCCACACGAACTGTGCATGTGCATTGGGGACTGCAATTTGCATGCGCACATGGGCCCTTATATAGTTTTTCTGGTGCTTTGTTACTGAAAAAAACAAAAAAAAACATAGTAACATAGTCCATAAGGCCAAAGAAAGACATCTGTCCACCCAGTTCGGCCTGTTATCCTGCAAGTTGATCCAGAGGAAGGCAAAAAACCCATGTGAGGTAGAAGCAAATTTTCCCCACTTAAGGGGAAACAATTCCTTCCTGACTCCAATCAGGCAATCAGAATAAGGGTCCATTCACACGTCCGTAAGTGTTTTGCGGATCCGCAAGACACATACACCTGAAATGTGTGATCTGCAATTTGCGGACCGCACATCACAGACACTATAATAGAAAATGCCTTTTCTGGTCCGCAATTGTGAACAAGAATAGGAGATGCGGATCCCGGAAATGTGGATTTGCATCTGTTTCAGCCCCATTGAAAGTGAATGGGTCTGCAAATTGCGGAACGAATGCGGACCCAAATTACGGACGTGTGAATGGACCCTAACTCCCTGGATCTACGACCCCTCTCTAGTAGCTATAGCCTGTAATATTATTACGCTCCAGAAATACATCCAGGCCCCTCTTGAACTCTTTTAGTGAACTCACCATCACCACCTCCTCAGGCAGAGAGTTCCATAGTCTCACTGCTCTTACCGTAAAGAATCCTCTTCTATGTTTGTGTAGAAACCTTCTTTCCTCCAGACGCAGAGGATGTCCCTTCGTCACAGTCACAGTCCTGGGGATAAATAGATGATGAAGAGATCTCTGTACTGACCCCCGATATATTTATACGTTAAAACTAGGGATGAGCGAACTCGAACTGTATAGTTCGGGTTCGTACCGAATTTTGGGGTGTCCGTGACACGGACCCGAACCCGGACATTTTCGTAAAAGTCCGGGTTCGGGTTCGGTGTTCGTCGCTTTCTTGGCGCTTTTGTGACGCTTTCTTGGCGCTTTTTGAAAGGCTGCAAAGCAGCCAATCAACAAGCGTCATACTACTTGCCCCAAGAGGCCATCACAGCCATGCCTACTATTGGCATGGCTGTGATTGGCCAGAGCACCATGTGACCCAGCCTCTATTTAAGCTGGAGTCACATAGCGCCGCCCGTCACTCTGCTCTGATTAGCGTAGGGAGAGGTTGCGGCTGCGACAGTAGGGCGAGATTAGGCAGATTAACTCCTCCAAAGGACTTGATTAACTGATCGATCTGCAGCTGTGGATCATTGAGCTGCTGATCCTCAATTGCTCACTGTTTTTAGGCTGCCCAGACCGTTTGTCAGTCACATTTTTCTGGGGTGATCGGCGGCCATTTTGTGTCTTGTGGTGCGCCAGCACAAGCTGCGACCAAGTGCATTTAACCCTCAATGGTGTGGTTGTTTTTTGGCTAAAGCCTACATCAGGGTGAAGCTGTCACACCAAGTGCATTTAACCAGCAATAGTCTGTTCATTTTTTGGCCATATACAAAATCAGGGGCAAGCTGCGCCTGTCACCAAGTGCATTTAACCCTCAATGGTGTGGTTGTTTTTTGGCTAAAGCCTACATCAGGGTGAAGCTGTCACACCAAGTGCATTTAACCAGCAATAGTCTGTTCATTTTTTGGCCATATACAAAATCAGGGGCAAGCTGCGCCTGTCACCAAGTGCATTTAACCCTCAATGGTGTGGTTGTTTTTTGGCTAAAGCCTACATCAGGGTGAAGCTGTCACACCAAGTGCATTTAACCAGCAATAGTCTGTTCATTTTTTGGCCATATACAAAATCAGGGGCAAGCTGCGCCTGTCACCAAGTGCATTTAACCCTCAATGGTGTGGTTGTTTTTTGGCTAAAGCCTACATCAGGGTGAAGCTGTCACACCAAGTGCATTTAACCAGCAATAGTCTGTTCATTTTTTGGCCATATACAAAATCAGGGGCAAGCTGCGCCTGTCACCAAGTGCATTTAACCCTCAATGGTGTGGTTGTTTTCTGGCTAAAGCCTACATCAGGGTGAAGCTGTCACACCAAGTGCATTTAACCAGCAATAGTCTGTTTATTTTTTGGCCATATACTACATCAGGGGCAAGCTGCGCCCGTCACCAAGTGCATTTAACCCTCAGTAGTGTGGTTGGTCAAGCTGTGACACCAAGTGCATTTAACCAGCAATAGTCTGTTCATTTTTTGGCCATATACTACATCAGGGGCAAGCTGCGCCCGTCAACAAGTGCATTTAACCAGCAATAGTGTGGTTATTTTTTGGCCATATCCCAGTCTAATTCTGTCACTAAATCCATACCGGTCACCCAGCGCCTAAATACTAGGCCTCAAATTTATATCCCGCTAAATCTCTCGTTACCGCTGTCCTGTTGTAGCTGGGAAAGTTATTTAGTGTCCGTCAAAGCACATTTTTTGTTCTGGGTTGAAGTACAATTCCCAATTTAGCAATTTCATAATTTAGTGGTTTCTGCTATATCAGAGCTATTTGAAATCTATCCCTAAAAGGGTATATAATATTCAAGGTGCACATTGGGTCATTCAGAATAACTTCACACACACCCGCTACTGTGTATTTTCAAGTCTAATTCTGTCACTAAACCCATACCTGTCACCCAGCGCCTAAATACTAGGCCTCAAATTTATATCCTGCTAAATCTCTCGTTACCGCTGTCCTGTTGTAGCTGGGAAAGTTATTTAGTGTCCGTCAAAGCACATTTTTTGTTCTGGGTTGAAGTACAATTCCCAATTTAGCAATTTCATAATTTAGTGGTTTCTGCTATATCAGAGCTATTTGAAATCTATCCCTAAAAGGGTATATAATATTCAAGGTGCACATTGGGTCATTCAGAATAACTTCACACACACCCGCTACTGTGTATTTTCAAGTCTAATTCTGTCACTAAACCCATACCTGTCACCCAGCGCCTAAATACTAGGCCTCAAATTTATATCCTGCTAAATCTCTCGTTACCGCTGTCCTGTTGTAGCTGGGAAAGTTATTTAGTGTCCGTCAAAGCACATTTTTTGTTCTGGGTTGAAATACAATTCCCAATTTAGCAATTTCATAATTTAGTGGTTTCTGCTATATCAGAGCTATTTGAAATCTATCCCTAAAAGGGTAGATCATATTGAAGGTGCACATAGGGTCATTCAGAATAACTTCACACACACCCGCTACTGTGTATTTCCAAGTCTAATTCTGTCACTAAACCCATACCTGTCACCCAGCGCCTAAATACTAGGCCTCAAATTTATATCCCGCTAAATCTCTCGTTACCGCTGTCCTGTTGTAGCTGGGAAAGTTATTTAGTGTCCGTCAAAGCACATTTTTTGTTCTGGGTTGAAGTACAATTCCCAATTTAGCAATTTCATAATTTAGTGGTTTCTGCTATATCAGAGCTATTTGAAATCTATCCCTAAAAGGGTATATAATATTCAAGGTGCACATTGGGTCATTCAGAATAACTTCACACACACCCGCTACTGTGTATTTCCAAGTCTAATTCTGTCACTAAACCCATACCTGTCACCCAGCGCCTAAATACTAGGCCTCAAATTTATATCCTGCTAAATCTCTCGTTACCGCTGTACTGTTGTTGCTTGGAAAGATATTTAGTGTCCGTCAAAGCACATTTTTTGTTCTGGGTTGAAGTACAATTCCCAATTTAGCAATTTCATAATTTAGTGGTTTCTGCTATATCAGAGCTATTTGAAATCTATCCCTAAAAGGGTATATAATATTCAAGGTGCACATTGGGTCATTCAGAATAACTTCACACACACCCGCTACTGTGTATTTTCAAGTCTAATTCTGTCACTAAACCCATACCTGTCACCCAGCGCCTAAATACTAGGCCTCAAATTTATATCCTGCTAAATCTCTCGTTACCGCTGTCCTGTTGTAGCTGGGAAAGTTATTTAGTGTCCGTCAAAGCACATTTTTTGTTCTGGGTTGAAGTACAATTCCCAATTTAGCAATTTCATAATTTAGTGGTTTCTGCTATATCAGAGCTATTTGAAATCTATCCCTAAAAGGGTATATAATATTCAAGGTGCACATTGGGTCATTCAGAATAACTTCACACACACCCGCTACTGTGTATTTTCAAGTCTAATTCTGTCACTAAACCCATACCTGTCACCCAGCGCCTAAATACTAGGCCTCAAATTTATATCCTGCTAAATCTCTCGTTACCGCTGTACTGTTGTTGCTTGGAAAGATATTTAGTGTCCGTCAAAGCACATTTTTTGTTCTGGGTTGAAGTACAATTCCCAATTTAGCAATTTCATAATTTAGTGGTTTCTGCTATATCAGAGCTATTTGAAATCTATCCCTAAAAGGGTATATAATATTCAAGGTGCACATTGGGTCATTCAGAATAACTTCACACACACCCGCTACTGTGTATTTTCAAGTCTAATTCTGTCACTAAACCCATACCTGTCACCCAGCGCCTAAATACTAGGCCTCAAATTTATATCCCGCTAAATCTCTCGTTACCGCTGTCCTGTTGTAGCTGGGAAAGTTATTTAGTGTCCGTCAAAGCACATTTTTTGTTCTGGGTTGAAGTACAATTCCCAATTTAGCAATTTCATAATTTAGTGGTTTCTGCTATATCAGAGCTATTTGAAATCTATCCCTAAAAGGGTATATAATATTCAAGGTGCACATTGGGTCATTCAGAATAACTTCACACACACCCGCTACTGTGTATTTCCAAGTCTAATTCTGTCACTAAACCCATACCTGTCACCCAGCGCCTAAATACTAGGCCTCAAATTTATATCCTGCTAAATCTCTCGTTACCGCTGTACTGTTGTTGCTTGGAAAGATATTTAGTGTCCGTCAAAGCACATTTTTTGTTCTGGGTTGAAGTACAATTCCCAATTTAGCAATTTCATAATTTAGTGGTTTCTGCTATATCAGAGCTATTTGAAATCTATCCCTAAAAGGGTATATAATATTCAAGGTGCACATTGGGTCATTCAGAATAACTTCACACACACCCGCTACTGTGTATTTTCAAGTCTAATTCTGTCACTAAACCCATACCTGTCACCCAGCGCCTAAATACTAGGCCTCAAATTTATATCCTGCTAAATCTCTCGTTACCGCTGTACTGTTGTTGCTGGGCAAGATATTTAGTGTCCGTCAAAGCACATTTTTTGTTCTGGGTTGAAATACAATTCCCAATTTAGCAATTTCATAATTTAGTGGTTTCTGCTATATCAGAGCTATTTGAAATCTATCCCTAAAAGGGTATATAATATTCAAGGTGCACATTGGGTCATTCAGAATAACTTCACACACACCCGCTACTGTGTATTTCCAAGTCTAATTCTGTCACTAAACCCATACCTGTCACCCAGCGCCTAAATACTAGGCCTCAAATTTATATCCTGCTAAATCTCTCGTTACCGCTGTACTGTTGTTGCTGGGCAAGATATTTAGTGTCCGTCAAAGCACATTTTTTGTTCTGGGTTGAAATACAATTCCCAATTTAGCAATTTCATAATTTAGTGGTTCCTGCTATATCAGAGCTATTTGAAATCTATCCCAAAAAGGGTATATAATATTCAAGGTGCACATAGGGTCATTCAGAATAACTTCACACACACGCTTCTGTGCATTTCCAAGTCTAATTCTGTCACTAAATCCATACCGGTCACCCAGCGCCTAAATACTAGGCCTCAAATTTATATCCCGCTGAATTTGAATACAATACATTGGGCCAAATAATATATTTGTTGTTGTGGTGAACCATAACAATGAGAAAAACATCTAGTAAGGGACGCGGACGTGGACATGGTCGTGGTGGTGTTAGTGGACCCTCTGGTGCTGGGAGAGGACGTGGCCGTTCTGCCACATCCACACGTCCTAGTGTACCAACTACCTCAGGTCCCAGTAGCCGCCAGAATTTACAGCGATATATGGTGGGGCCCAATGCCGTTCTAAGGATGGTAAGGCCTGAGCAGGTACAGGCATTAGTCAATTGGGTGGCCGACAGTGGATCCAGCACGTTCACATTATCTCCCACCCAGTCTTCTGCAGAAAGCGCACAGATGGCGCCTGAAAACCAACCCCATCAGTCTGTCACATCACCCCCATGCATACCAGGGAAACTGTCTCAGCCTCAAGTTATGCAGCAGTCTCTTATGCTGTTTGAAGACTCCGCTGGCAGGGTTTCCCAAGGGCATCCACCTAGCCCTTCCCCAGCGGTGAAAGACATAGAATGCACTGACGCACAACCACTTATGTTTCCTGATGATGAGGACATGGGAATACCACCTCAGCATGTCTCTGATGATGACGAAACACAGGTGCCAACTGCTGCGTCTTTCTGCAGTGTGCAGACTGAACAGGAGGTCAGGGATCAAGACTGGGTGGAAGACGATGCAGGGGACGATGAGGTCCTAGACCCCACATGGAATGAAGGTCGTGCCACTGACTTTCACAGTTCGGAGGAAGAGGCAGTGGTGAGACCGAGCCAACAGCGTAGCAAAAGAGGGAGCAGTGGGCAAAAGCAGAACACCCGCCGCCAAGAGACTCCGCCTGCTACTGACCGCCGCCATCTGGGACCGAGCACCCCAAAGGCAGCTTCAAGGAGTTCCCTGGCATGGCACTTCTTCAAACAATGTGCTGACGACAAGACCCGAGTGGTTTGCACGCTGTGCCATCAGAGCCTGAAGCGAGGCATTAACGTTCTGAACCTGAGCACAACCTGCATGACCAGGCACCTGCATGCAAAGCATGAACTGCAGTGGAGTAAACACCTTAAAACCAAGGAAGTCACTCAGGCTCCCCCTGCTACCTCTTCTGCTGCTGCCGCCTCGGCCTATTCTGCTGCTGCCGCCTCGGCCTCTTCCTCCGCCTCTGGAGGAACGTTGGCACCTGCCGCCCAGCAAACAGGGGATGTACCACCAACACCACCACCACCACCTCCGTCACCAAGCGTCTCAACCATGTCACACGCCAGCGTTCAGCTCTCCATCTCACAAACATTTGATAGAAAGCGTAAATTCCCACCTAGCCACCCTCGATCCCTGGCCCTGAATGCCAGCATTTCTAAACTACTGGCCTATGAAATGCTGTCATTTAGGCTGGTGGACACAGACAGCTTCAAACAGCTCATGTCGCTTGCTGTCCCACAGTATGTTGTTCCCAGCCGGCACTACTTCTCCAAGAGAGCCGTGCCTTCCCTGCACAACCAAGTATCCGATAAAATCAAGTGTGCACTGCGCAACGCCATCTGTAGCAAGGTCCACCTAACCACAGATACGTGGACCAGTAAGCACGGCCAGGGACGCTATATCTCCCTAACTGCACACTGGGTAAATGTAGTGGCAGCTGGGCCCCAGGCGGAGAGCTGTTTGGCGCACGTCCTGCCGCCGCCAAGGATCGCAGGGCAACATTCTTTGCCTCCTGTTGCCACCTCCTCCTTCTCGGCTTCCTCCTCCTCTTCTTCCACCTGCTCATCCAGTCAGCCACACACCTTCACCACCAACTTCAGCACAGCCCGGGGTAAACGTCAGCAGGCCATTCTGAAACTCATATGTTTGGGGGACAGGCCCCACACCGCACAGGAGTTGTGGCGGGGTATTGAACAACAGACCGACGAGTGGTTGCTGCCGGTGAGCCTCAAGCCCGGCCTGGTGGTGTGTGATAATGGGCGAAATCTCGTTGCAGCTCTGGGACTAGCCAATTTGACGCACATCCCTTGCTTGGCGCATGTGCTGAATTTGGTGGTGCAGAAGTTCATTCACAACTACCCCGACATGTCAGAGCTGCTGCATAAAGTGCGGGCCGTCTGTTCGCGCTTCCGGCGTTCACATCCTGCCGCTGCTCGCCTGTCTGCGCTACAGCGTAACTTCGGCCTTCCCGCTCACCGCCTCATATGCGACGTGCCCACCAGGTGGAACTCCACCTTGCACATGCTGGACAGACTGTGCGAGCAGCAGCAGGCCATAGTGGAGTTTCAGCTGCAGCACGCACGGGTCAGTCGCACTACAGAACAGCACCACTTCACCACCAATGACTGGGCCTCCATGCGAGACCTGTGTGCCCTGTTGCGCTGTTTCGAGTACTCCACCAACATGGCCAGTGGCGATGACACCGTTATCAGCGTTACAATACCACTTCTATGTCTCCTTGAGAAAACACTTAGGGCGATGATGGAAGAGGAGGTGGCCCAGGAGGAGGAGGAGGAGGAGGAGGAAGAGGGGTCATTTTTAGCACTTTCAGGCCAGTCTCTTCGAAGTGACTCAGAGGGAGGTTTTTGGCAACAGCAGAGGCCAGGTACAAATGTGGCCAGCCAGGGCCCACTACTGGAGGACGAGGAGGACGAGGATGAGGAGGAGGTGGAGGAGGATGAGGATGAAGCATGGTCACAGCGGGGTGGCACCCAACGCAGCTCGGGTCCATCACTGGTGCGTGGCTGGGGGGAAAGGCAGGACGATGACGATACGCCTCCCACAGAGGACAGCTTGTCCTTACCCCTGGGCAGCCTGGCACACATGAGCGACTACATGCTGCAGTGCCTGCGCAACGACAGCAGAGTTGCCCACATTTTAACCTGTGCGGACTACTGGGTTGCCACCCTGCTGGATCCACGCTACAAAGACAATGTGCCCACCTTACTTCCTGCACTGGAGCATGATAGGAAGATGCGCGAGTACAAGCGCACGTTGGTAGACGCGCTACTGAGAGCATTCCCAAATGTCACAGGGGAACAAGTGGAAGCCCAAGGCCAAGGCAGAGGAGGAGCAAGAGGTCGCCAAGGCAGCTGTGTCACGGCCAGCTCCTCTGAGGGCAGGGTTAGCATGGCAGAGATGTGGAAAACTTTTGTCAACACGCCACAGCTAACTGCACCACCACCTGATACGCAACGTGTTAGCAGGAGGCAACATTTCACTAACATGGTGGAACAGTACGTGTGCACACCCCTCCACGTACTGACTGATGGTTCGGCCCCATTCAACTTCTGGGTCTCTAAATTGTCCACGTGGCCAGAGCTAGCCTTTTATGCCTTGGAGGTGCTGGCCTGCCCGGCAGCCAGCGTTTTGTCTGAACGTGTATTCAGCACGGCAGGGGGCGTCATTACAGACAAACGCAGCCGCCTGTCTACAGCCAATGTGGACAAGCTGACGTTCATAAAAATGAACCAGGCATGGATCCCACAGGACCTGTCCGTCCCTTGTCCAGATTAGACATTAACTACCTCCCCATAACCATATATTATTGGACTCCAGGGCACTTCCTCATTCAATCCTATTTTTATTTTCATTTTACCATTATATTGCAAGGCTACCCAAAGTTGAATGAACCTCTCCTCTGCCTGTGTGCTAGGCCTAAATATATGCCAATAGATTGTTGCAGTGGTGGCTGACGTGAAGCCTCATTCTCTGCTATGACATGCAGACTGATTCTCTGGTGACATGAAGCCAGATTGTCTGTTACGGGACCTCTCTCCTCTGCCTGGGTGCTGGGCCTGAATTTATGACAATGGACTGTTGCAGTGGTGGCTGACGTGAAGCCTGATTCTCTGCTATGACATGCAGACTGATTCTCTGCTGACATGAAGCCAGATCCTCTGTTGCGGGACCTCTCTCCTCTGCCTGGGTGCTGGGCCTAAATTTATGAAAATGGACTGTTGCAGTGGTGGGTGACGTGAAGCCTCATTCTCTGCTATGACATGCAGACTGATTCTCTGCTGACATGAAGCCAGATTGTCTGTTACGGGACCTCTCTCCTCTGCCTGGGTGCTGGGCCTAAATATCTGACAATGGACTGTTGCATTGGTGGCTGACGTGAAGCCTGATTCTCTGCTATGATATGAAGACTGATTCTCTGCTGACATGAAGCCAGATTGTCTGTTACGGGACCTCTCTCCTCTGCCTGTGTGCTAGGCCTAAATATATGCCAATGGATTGTTGCAGTGGTGGCTGACGTGAAGCCTGATTCTCTGCTATGACATGCAGACTAATTCTCTGCTGACATGAAGCCAGATTGTCTGTTACGGGACCTCTCTCCTCTGCCTGGGTGCTGGGCCTAAATTTATGACAATGGACTGTTGCAGTGGTGGCTGACGTGAAGCCTGATTCTCTGCTATGACATGCAGACTGATTCTCTGCTGACATGAAGCCAGATCCTCTGTTACGGGACCTCTCTCCTCTGCCTGGGTGCTGGGCCTAAATTTATGAAAATGGACTCTTACAGTGGTGGGTGACGTGAAGCCTGATTCTCTGCTATGACATGAAGACTGATTCTCTGCTGACATGAAGCCAGATCCTCTGTTACGGGACCTCTCTCCTCTGCCTGGGTGCTGGGCCTAAATATCTGACAATGGACTGTTGCATTGGTGGCTGACGTGAAGCCTGATTCTCTGCTATGATATGAAGACTGATTCTCTGCTGACATGAAGCCAGATTGTCTGTTACGGGACCTCTCTCCTCTGCCTGTGTGCTAGGCCTAAATATATGCCAATGGATTGTTGCAGTGGTGGCTGACGTGAAGCCTGATTCTCTGCTATGACATGCAGACTGATTCTCTGGTGACATGAAGCCAGATCCTCTGTTACGGGACCTCTCTCCTCTGCCTGGGTGCTGGGCCTAAATTTATGAAAATGGACTGTTGCAGTGGTGGGTGACGTGAAGCCTGATTCTCTGCTATGACATGCAGACTGATTCTCTGGTGACATGAAGCCAGATCCTCTGTTACGGGACCTCTCTCCTCTGCCTGGGTGCTGGGCCTAAATTTATGAAAATGGACTGTTGCAGTGGTGGGTGACGTGAAGCCTCATTCTCTGCTATGACATGCAGACTGATTCTCTGCTGACATGAAGCCAGATCGTCTGTTACGGGACCTCTCTCCTCTGCCTGGGTGCTGGGCCTAAATTTATGAAAATGGACTCTTACAGTGGTGGGTGACGTGAAGCCTGATTCTCTGCTATGACATGAAGACTGATTCTCTGCTGACATGAAGCCAGATCCTCTGTTACGGGACCTCTCTCCTCTGCCTGGGTGCTGGGCCTAAATATCTGACAATGGACTGTTGCATTGGTGGCTGACGTGAAGCCTGATTCTCTGCTATGATATGAAGACTGATTCTCTGCTGACATGAAGCCAGATTGTCTGTTACGGGACCTCTCTCCTCTGCCTGTGTGCTAGGCCTAAATATATGCCAATGGATTGTTGCAGTGGTGGCTGACGTGAAGCCTGATTCTCTGCTATGACATGCAGACTGATTCTCTGGTGACATGAAGCCAGATCCTCTGTTACGGGACCTCTCTCCTCTGCCTGGGTGCTGGGCCTAAATTTATGAAAATGGACTGTTGCAGTGGTGGGTGACGTGAAGCCTGATTCTCTGCTATGACATGCAGACTGATTCTCTGGTGACATGAAGCCAGATCCTCTGTTACGGGACCTCTCTCCTCTGCCTGGGTGCTGGGCCTAAATTTATGAAAATGGACTGTTGCAGTGGTGGGTGACGTGAAGCCTCATTCTCTGCTATGACATGCAGACTGATTCTCTGCTGACATGAAGCCAGATTGTCTGTTACGGGACCTCTCTCCTCTGCCTGGGTGCTGGGCCTGAATTTATGACAATGGACTGTTGCAGTGGTGGCTGACGTGAAGCCTGATTCTCTGCTATGATATGAAGACTGATTCTCTGCTGACATGAAGCCAGATTGTCTGTTACGGGACCTCTCTCCTCTGCCTGGGTGCCGGGGCCTAAATATCTGAGAATGGACTGTTCCAGTGGTGGGTAACGGGAAGCCAGATTCTCTGCTATGATATGAAGACTGATTCTCTGCTGACATGAAGCCAGATTGTCTGTTACGGGACCTCTCTCCTCTGCCTGGGTGCTGGGCCTAAATTTATGAAAATGGACTCTTACAGTGGTGGGTGACGTGAAGCCTGATTCTCTGCTATGACATGAAGACTGATTCTCTGCTGACATGAAGCCAGATTGTCTGTTACGGGACCTCTCTCCTCTGCCTGGGTGCCGGGGCCTAAATATCTGAGAATGGACTGTTCCAGTGGTGGGTGACGGGAAGCCAGATTCTCTGCTATGGAACCTCTCTCCAATTGATTTTGGTTAATTTTTATTTATTTAATTTTTATTTTAATTAATTTCCCTATCCACATTTGTTTGCAGGGGATTTACCTACATGTTGCTGCCTTTTGCAGCCCTCTAGCCCTTTCCTGGGCTGTTTTACAGCCGTTTTACTGCCGAAAAGTTCGGGTCCCCATTGACTTCAATGGGGTTCGGGTTCGGGACGAAGTTCGGATCGGGTTCGGATCCCGAACCCGAACATTTCCGGGATGTTCGGCCGAACTTCTCGAACCCGAACATCCAGGTGTTCGCTCAACTCTAGTTAAAACCTTCAGAATTTTTATTATTATTTTTTTTGCATCGTCATATTCTGAACCCTATAACTTTTTTAGATTTCCATCTATGGAGCTGTGTCAGGTCTCATTTGTTGTGGGGAAAGTGTGCATGACTTTTTGATGTAGTGGTAGTGAATCGTCACTCTTGGGGCTAATGTACATGAACATATTTTTTGTCTGTATCCGTTCCGTGTTTTTTTTGCAGCCCACATGTGTAACCATTCTTTTCAATGGGGCTGCAAAAAACATTAAATGTCTCCATGTGCATTCCATGTCCGTATGTCTGCATATTCATTCCACACAAAAAATAGAATGTGTCCTATTCTTGTCCGTTTTGCGGACAAGGACAGGCATTGTTACAATGGATTTACAAAACAAAAAAACGGATGCAACACGGAACATCACACGGATGTCATCCTTTTTTTTTTGCGGATCCATGTTTTACGAACTTCACAATACATACGGCCATGTGTATGAACCATTAATAATATGTCAAGGCTTCCTGTTCTTTGAGAACAGCTACATGGGCAATAAAAACAATAGACAGGAGGGGACCTCATTGGCTTCTATTGGGAAGTTTTGTAGGCATACTCTATGACCTGTGCAGAGGTCAGGAGTGAGTAGATAGATTGTGATGTCACCTATTGTGAATAATGAAATGGCTACTGAAAAGTTACCTGTAAAGAACAGGAAATCTCAACATATTATTAGGCCTAGTGGCCAGTGTCAAAACTGCACAATTGTATTATTATTTTTTTTTCAATATAGAGACATGGAAAAAAATAATTGTAAAAAATGTGATTTTCATTTTCTGATGACACATTCCCTTTATACTCTAGACATAAAAGGTCTGTACATTACTATACTGACATAATCCCTCTAATACACTTGTTGAGCATGGGCTTTCCAACAGTTTGATTAGTGCTCACTAGTCTCATAAAAGGGCTATATATTACCGAATCCATCAATATCTCACAAAACAAGCAGAAATTCACTGTTCCCTCAAGCTACATTATTAAATGGGTCCAGGATAATCATTATAAGTAACTGTAACAGTAACTTCAGACCATAACTCAACGGAAAACTTGTAATTGGTTCAGAAGCCCCAAAATTGTCAGTCCCAAAAAAATATAATAATAATAATAAAGGAAAAATTAACAGATCAAGCACATCAAGTACATATACAATTTATAGAGATGATGTACATTGTATATGTCCAAAAATGGAGCCACCCTCACCTACTGTCCAAAGGAGCTGCTCATCTAGGCACAGAACATGTAGTACCATGTTGTACTGTAGAGAGGTGCTACTAGACAACCGATCACTGCATGCACTTCATTTACCAGTGAAATGCCCATGCAGATTGGTTGGATCTTCCAGCCAATCACACGTCCCACAGATCTGGAATATCTATTGTATGTTGAATGTAGGTTCACATTACAAGGGCTAAGGAATGACCATTGTACAGTATGTTAAAAAATATTGTAACCTAAGATCACTGTAAGTTGGGGGTCCACTGTAGCAATATTACTGTAGTTTGATCCCTACAGGGAAATTTCCTGGTGGGCTGATGCCCAGAGGACCTCCTAAGCTTTTCTCTTGGCCACCAGTCAGGTACATAAAGATCTGATGCTCTCAGCATAAATTAATGTAGGCAGCATTTGTGTTGCACTGTGGTATTTGGCTATAGTTGGTTCTGCACTATTGTATTTCTGGCCCTGCCTACTTCTGTTGGCTCTCCTTTTGTCAATTTGGACCCGCCTACAAAATAGGGCCACTTTTAGATTTTTTTTCCCATGGCCATTTCAAGTTCCCAGTCTGCCCTTAGTTAGATACTTGAACATTTTTTTTTTTTTTTTAACCAAGTGTCAAGTAATCTGAGGCAGACTGGGACTGCCCATGTTGTAGACAGGTTGATGGTAGGGACCAGTGTAGCAAAAAATACCACCCCAGCAGAACCAAATATATAACAGTGCAACACAAAATACCCCCTCCTCAGTATTTAACTGTATCACCGTCCTGAGGATGACACCTGAAGCTTCTAGCATTAATGCTGAAAGAATCAGATCGTTATTAGTGTTGAGCGCAAATATTCGAAAAGCAAACTTTTTTTTAGAATATCGGCACTTCGAGAATTTGCGAATATTTAGAATATAGTGCTATATATTTGTAATGACGAATATATATATATTTTTTTAACACAGTCCATTTCAGGTGATCATCCCTCTCTTCTTCTAGCTTGTAGGCACAATGAGAAGGCTTTGTCACAGGTTAGCAACATCCCTAGCAACCAATAGAAAAGTTGCCTACCTCACACCGATATTTAGTGCGCATTATGCAAATAATACATTGCCGATTTTCGCAATCAAGAATATAATCCCGAATTTGCGAATTCACAAATATATGACGAATATTCTACAAAATATTAGCAAAATATTGCGAATTTGAATATTGCCCCTGCCACTCATCACTAATCGTTATGTACCTGGCTGGTGGTCACAAAGAGGGTTCAGGTATCTCCTGGGCATCGGCCCACTGGGAAATTTCCCTGTAGGGTCTATGGCCTGTCCTCCCCTGGAAGTAATGCTTAATTTCTCCTGTGGTGGTGGTGCTGCTGCATGACTATTGAGCACTAGTTACCAGGTTCCTCCAAAGCAGTGGCGTACCGCCCATAGAGGCAGACCACGCCATTGCTATGGGGCCCGCGGCACTGGGGGGCCCGGAGCGCAGATAAGGCCCCGCCCACACTATTTGGCCCCGCCCACTGACATGCGGCTATAGCGCTATGCGGCTGCTTTTATTCTCAGCCTGCCCTGAGCCAACTATTCTTCCCCCGGCTCCCAGGGCCCCCTCAAGCCAGGAGAAGTTAGAACGCAGCCGGCCAGCCGCAGCTGAATAACTAAAATAAGATTTACAGGGGGCGGAGCGGAGGCCGGCGAGAGGAGGGGCCCTGCGTGACGCGGCGAAGTGAGGAGGGGCCTGGGGAGCGGCTTCAGTTGAGATGCGACGCAGGACTTTTAGTCACGTACCTCACTGTGACCTCCTGCGTCGGATCTCGCGAGATGAGGCGATGACGCGGCGCGGGAAGGCACAGTGAGCGATCCTGTACCAGGATGCCACAAGCTGTCCTTAGAGAGGTAAGTAATAATTTTTTTTTTTTATGTACCCTACGTTCTACCCTTATTGCAGAGGCACTGGGGGCACGAGAGGAGGACCACTGACAGTACTCAGTCAGTGGACATCATAGTATTAATAAGAGTGGAGAGACGACCATTATATTAATAATAAAGAGGGGGGCATTACATTAATAATAAAGAGGGGGGCATTACATTAATAATAAAGAGGGGGGCATTACATTAATAATAAAGAGGGGACCATTACATTAATAATAAAGAGGGGGGCATTACATTATTATTAATATAATGGCCCCCTCTTTATTATTAATATAATGGCCCCCTGGGCCCCTCTTTATTATTAATGTAATGGCCCCCTCTTTGTTATTAAAGAGGGACCATTATATTAATAATAAAGAGGGGCCCTTATAATAATAATAAAGAGGGGACCTTATATTAATAATAAAGAGGGGCCCTTATATTAATAATAAAGTGGGGGCCATTATATTAATAACAAAGAGGGGGCCATTATATTAATAACAAAGAGGGGGTCATTATATTAATAATAAAGTGGGGGCCATTATATTAATAATAAAGTGGGGGCCATTATATTAATAACAAAGTGGGGGCCATTATAATATACAGGGGGAATAATATTATGGGGAATGGGGGACTATCCTTCTGGCTCTAGCACAATATTGGGGGGCAGCAGGAGGAGTTGTTGAGACACCAGGAAGGAGAGGTTTATAGTAAAGTGAGGAACCTACATTTTTTTTTGTGAAACTCTGCAGAGACGAGAAGCGGCTGAAAGAAGGTATCATGGCGGTCCTATCTCCGAATGAAGATGTGGGGAAAAGTCTACATCGCAGGAGACGTCACTGGATGTAACAGGTATGGTGCGGCATTCTCCTGTAATAATATTATCCATGCACATATCTGTATTTTCGGTAGGGTAAGGGGTATATAGAATTTGACCCACACTGCCTCAGCCCGGCCCCAGACTTCAGGTAACACTGTGCGTGTTCTGAATTCTGGGGCCTCACACCCATCTACAACATTATCTGTACTCAGAGAGTTATCACTGTGTTACAT
This sequence comes from Bufo gargarizans, assembly GCF_014858855.1. Classification (NCBI taxonomy): domain Eukaryota; kingdom Metazoa; phylum Chordata; class Amphibia; order Anura; family Bufonidae; genus Bufo; species Bufo gargarizans. The sequence goes on from NC_058081.1 coordinate 446,213,104, forward strand.
AGGACTGCTAGTGATCTACTACAGTATTTGTTAAAAGGGGCGTGCCCGGGGTAGGGGGGGGGAGTAGGAAGAAAGCACACTGTCCTGAGAATTTTGGGGGGGCATTAGGGGTTGGGGGGGCTCATAGAGGACAGTGTGCTTTCCTCCTACACCTACTCCTTCCTAACAACCCCCCACCCCCCCACACAAACACATGCGTATATGTGCACACTCAGCAGCAAGGAGTTTGGGGTAAGAGAAGTGATGACAAAATGGCGCAGGTAGCAAAGGGGTTAAGATGTGGGGGATGGCTTACGTCCGGCTTTAGCACAGTGGACAGAGGCAGGAGGAGTGATGTGTATGCGCTCCTGCCCTGCACTCACTCAGTTGTGTGGCATACATATTGCGCCCTGTGTCCACTCTGCTAAAGCCTGGCAAGTGACATGCCCATTATATGAAAATATAAAAAAATAAAAATGTTTATCCCTAACAGTTTCTGTAGGTCATGTATAAATTTATTTAATGGGGGTGTGGCATGGGAGGAGCCAGGTCAGGAAGTGGGAGGGGCCATGGTGGGTAGTGGGCGGGGTTAAGGGGCCCAATTCAGATTTTTGCTATGGGGCCCAGTGATTTCTATGTACGCCCCTGCTCCAAAGATTATACTCAGCGATCTGTTGATTATTATCAAGGATCTTTCTAAGGCCTCTTGCACACAACTGTGTGCTGGCTGTGCTCGTGATGTGGACTGCAAATGGCAGTTCGCAATGCATGGACACCAACCATGGGGAAGCTGCATGCGGATTACAGAAGCATTCACTTGAATGGGGCCCGTGATCCGTCCGTTCCACAAAAAGATAGAATAAGTTCTATCCTTTTGCGGAACGGAAGCACGGAACAGAACACCACAGAAGCACTCTGTAGTGCTCCCGTAGGGTTCCGTTCTGTACCGCATCTCCAGACCCGAAAAATGCTGCGGAAAAGCTGCTGTATTGCGGATTTGAAATCTGCAGCATGTCATTTTATACTATGGATTTTGTTGCGGATGCAATCCTTCACAATGGAAAGAATGAAATAGCGTCTAAACTGAAGTTTTTCTGCAATAAAATCTGGTGCAGATAAGAAACAGAAATGCGGCAGAAAATCTGCAGGTAATCAGTCATGTGTGAACCCAGCCTAATAAAAGTAATTGTACATCCTCCATCTGTTTGTGTAGATTTCCTCCTGGTTTTCCAGTTTCTTCCCACACTGATAATATAATAGCTTCCTATAAAATTGCTGTGCATGATTATCATCTCTGTACAGTGCCATGGTATATGATGGTGTCATGTAATAATTAGAGTTGAGCGGACACCTGGATGTTCAGGTATGACAAGTTCAGCCATACTTCACAAAAAAGTTTGAGTTCGGAACCCGAACTTGACCCCGAACCCGAACCCCATTGAAGTCAATGGGGACACGAACTTTTGAGCACTAAAATGGCTCTAAAATGTCATGGAAAGGGCTTGAGGGATGCAAATGCCAGCAAAATGTGGTTAAGAGCATGGCAAGTGCTCTGCAAACAAATGTGGATAGGGAAATGACTTAAAATAACATAAAATACGTAAAAATATAAAATAATAATCTTGATCTAGGAGGACGAGGTCCATATGGAGTAGGAGGTTGAGGTGGCGGTGTAGGTGGAAGCGGCGGTGAAGGAGGAGGAGGTAGCCAACATTGGTTTTTGGTTTTATTTTTTATTATTATTTTTTTAAATTAGGGTACACCCCAAAACATTATAAATTATAACCTGTGATAACCCCCTCCAGCCATGCTAAAGAAACGTTCGTACAATACACTGGCTGCAGGGCAGGCCAGTACCTCCAAGGCGTAAAGGACAAGCTCAGGCCATGTTCCCAATTTGGAGACCCAGAAGTTGAAGGGGGCAGACCAGTCATTCAGTACGTGTAGGCATGTGCACACATACTGCTCCACCATGTTACGATCACGCTCCAGTGACGGAATTCAGGACGCTATGTTGTCCTTGTAATGGGGATCCAGTAGCGTGGCCACCCAGTAATCAGCACAAGTTAGAATGTGGGCAACTCTGCGGTCATTGCAGAGACACTGCAGCATGTAATCGCTCATGTGTGCCAGGCTGCCCAGAGGCAACGACAAGCTGTCCTCTGTGGGAGGTGTATCGTCTGTGTCCTCTGTATCCCCCCAGCCACGCACCAGTGATGGCCATAAGCTGGTTTCGGTGCCACCCTGCTGTGAACACGGTTCCTCCTCCATCTCCTCCTCCTTATCCTCCACCTCGTCATCCTCCAGAACTGTGCCCTGGCTGGACACTTGTGTACCTGGCGTTTGTGGGTGCAGGAACCCACCCTTGGAGCCACTTGTGAATGACTGGCTGGAAACTCTATGAAATGATCCCTCTTCCTCCTCTACCTCCTCCTGTGCCACATCCTCTTCCATCATTGCCAGAAGCGTTATTTCAAGGAGGCATAGAAGTGGTATAGTAACGCTGAGAACGGTGTTATCGGCACTGGCCATGTTGGTGGAGTACTCGAAACAGCGCAACAAGGAGGACAGGTCTCGCATGGAGGCCCAGTCATTGGTCGTGAAGTGGTGCTGTTCTGCAGAGCGACTCACCCGTGCGTGCTACAGCCCCTTGCGTGCTGCAGCTGAAACCCCATTATCGCCTGCTGCTGCTCGCACAGTCTGGACAGCATGTGCAAGGTGGAGTTCCACCTTGTGAGCATGTCGCATATGAGGCGGTGAGCGGGAAGGCTGAAGTTACACTGCAGCGCTGACAGGCAAGCAGCAGCAGGGTGAGAACTCCGAAAGCACGCACAGACTGCCTGCTCTTTCTGCAGCAGCTCTGACATATCGGGATAATTTTTAAGGAACCTCTGCACCACCAAACTTAGCACATGCACCAGGCAAGGGATGTGCGTTAAACGGCTAGTCCCAGAGCTGCTTCGAGATTTCGCCCATTATCGCACACCACCAGGCCGGACTTGAGGCTCACTGGCATCAACCACTCATCGGTCTGTTGTTCAAGGCCCGTCCACAGCTCCTGCACGGTGTGGGTTTTGTCCCGCAAACAGATACGTTTTAAAACTGCCTGCTGTCGCTTACCCCTGGCTGTAGGATAGGCCATCAATATCTGATTGACAGAGGTCTGATACCTTGCTGAGGCATAACAAGTGAAAGCTTTTGGCCAGGTGTATAGAGCACTACTTGTCCATACATTTTAATTTTCTTTGACAGGGACATTTCAAACATCCCCCACTAGGCTAGAGCAGCATCATTACATATATATATATATATATATATATATATATACACAGGTCCGTCTAAAAAAATTAGCATATTGTGATAAAGTTCATTATTTTCTGTAATGTACTGATAAACATTAGACTTTCATATATTTTAGATTCATTACACACCAACTGAAGTAGTTCAAGCCTTTTATTGTTTTAATATTGATTATTGATTATTCCTAAATCTAAAAAAATTAGCATATTTCATCCGACCAATAAAAGAAAAGTGTTTTTAATACAAAAAAAGTCAACCTTCAAATAATTATGTTCAGTTATGCACTCAATACTTGGTCGGGAATCCTTTTGCAGAAATGACTGCTTCAATGCGGCGTGGCATGGAGGCAATCAGCCTGTGGCACTGCTGAGGTGTTATGGAGGCCCAGGATGCTTCGATAGCGGCCTTAAGCTCATCCAGAGTGTTGGGTCTTGTGTCTCTCAACTTTCTCTTCCCAATATCCCACAGATTCTCTATGGGGTTCAGGTCAGGAGAGTTGTCAGGTCAATTGAGCCCAGTAATACCATGGTCAGTAAACCATTTACCAGTGGTTTTGGCACTGTGAGCAGGTGCCAGGTCGTGCTGAAAAATGAAATCTTCATCTCCATAAAGCTTATCAGCAGATGGAAGCATGAAGTGCTCCAAAATCTCCTGATAGCTAGCTGCATTGACCCTGCCCTTGATAAAACACAGTGGACCAACACCAGCAGCTGACATGGCACCCCAGACCATCACTGACTGTGGGTACTTGACACTGGACTTCAGGCATTTTGGCATTTCCCTCTCCCCAGTCTTCCTCCAGACTCTGGCACCTTGATTTCCGAATGACATGCAAAATTTGCTTTCATCCAAAAAAAGTACTTTGGACCACTGAGCAACAGTCCAGTGCTGCTTCTCTGTAGCCCAGGTCAGGCGCTTCTGCCGCTGTTTCTGGTTCAAAAGTGGCTTGACCTGGGGAATGCGGCACCTGTAGCCCATTTCCTGCACACGCCTGTACACGGTGGCTCTGGATGTTTCTACTCCAGACTCAGTCCACTGCTTCCGCAGGTCCCCCAAGGTCTGGAATCGGTCCTTCTCCACAATCTTCCTCAGGGTCCGGTCACCTCTTCTCGTTGTGCAGCGTTTTCTGCCACACTTTTTCCTTCCCACAGACTTCCCACTGAGGTGCCTTGATACAGCACTCTGGGAACAGCCTATTCGTTCAGAAATTTCTTTCTGGGTCTTACCCTCTTGCTTGAGGGTGTCAATGATGGCCTTCTGGACAGCAGTCAGGTCGGCAGTCTTACCCATGATTGCCGTTTTGAGTAATGAACCAGGCTGGGAGTTTTTAAAAGCCTCAGGAATCTTTTGCAGATGTTTAGAGTTAATTAGTTGATTCAGATGATTAGGTTAATAGCTCATTTAGAGAACCTTTTCATGATATGCTAATTTTTTTAGATAGGAATTTTGGGTTTTCATGAGCTGTATGCCAAAATCATTAATATTAAAACAATAAAAGGCTTGAAGTACATCAGTTGTGTGTAATGAATCTAAAATATATGAAAGTCTAATGTTTATCAGTACATTACAGAAAATAATGAACTTTATCACAATATGCTAATTTTTGGAGAAGGACCTGTATATACAGTGGGATGCGAAAGTTTGGGCAACCTTGTTAATCGTCATGATTTTCCTGTATAAATCGCTGTTTGTTCTGATAAAAAATGTCAGTTAAATATATGATATAGGAGACACACACAGTGATATTTGAGAAGTGAAATGAAGTTTATTGGATTTACAGAAAGTGTGCTATAATTGTTTAAACAAAATTAGTCAGGTGCATAAATTTGGGCACTGTTGTCATTTTATTGATTCCAAAACCTTTAGAACTAATTATTGGAACTCAAATTGGCTTGGTAAGCTCAGTGACCCCTGACCTACATACACAGGTGAATCCAATTATGAGAAAGAGTATTTAAGGGGGTGAATTGTAAGTTTCCCTCCTCTTTTAATTTTCTCTGAAGAGTAGCAACATGGGGGTCTCAAAACAACTCTCAAATGACCTGAAGACAAAGATTGTTCACCATCATGGTTTAGGGGAAGGATACAGAAAGCTGTCTCAGAGATTTCAGCTGTCTGTTTCCACAGTTAGGAACATATTGAGGAAATGGAAGACCACAGGCTCAGTTCAAGTTAAGGCTCGAAGTGGCAGACTAAGAAAAATCTCAGATAGACAGAAGCAAAGAATGGTGAGAACAGAGTCAACCCACAGACCCAAGACCTACAACATCATCTTGCTGCAGATGGAGTCACTGTGCATCGTTCAACCATTCGGCGCACTTTACACAAGGAGATGCTGTATGCGAGAGTGATGCAGAGGAAGCCTTTTCTCCGCCAACAGCACAAAAAGTTCCGCTTGAGGTGGGCTAAAGCACATTTGGACAAGTCAGCTTCATTTTGGAATAAGGTGCTGTGGACTGATGAAACAAAAATTGAGTTATTTGGCCATAACAAGGGGAGTTATGCATGGAGGAAAAAGAACACAGCATTCCAAGAAAAACACCCGCTACCTACAGTAAAATATGGTGGTGGTTCCATCATGCTGTGGGGCTGTGTGGCCAGTGCAGGGACTGGGAATCTTGTCAAAGTTGAGGGACGCATGGATTCCACTCACTATCAGCAGATTCTGGAGACCAATTTCCAGGAATCAGTGACAAAGGTGAAGCTGCGTCGGGGCTGGATCTTTCAACAAGACAACGACCCTAAACACTGCTCAAAATCCACTAAGGCATTTATGCAGAGGAACAAGTACAACGTTCTGGAATGGCCATCTCAGTCCCCAGACCTAAATATAATAGAAAATCTGTGATGTGACTTAGAGAGCTGTCCATGCTTGGAAGCCATCAAACCTGAATGAACTAAAGATGTTTTGTAAAGAGCAATGGTCCAAAATATCTTCAACCAGAATCCAGACTCTCATTGGAACCTACAGAAAGCATTTAGAGGCTGTAATTTCTGCAAAAGGAGGATGTACTAAATATTGATTTCATTTCTTTTTGTGGTGCCCAAATTTATGCACCTGCCTAATTTTGTTTAAACAATTATAGCACACTTTCTGTAAATCCAATAAACTTCATTTCACTTCTCAAATATCACTGTGTGTGTCTCCTATATGATATATTTAACTGACATTTTTTATAGTAACAACCAACGATTTATACAGGAAAATCATGACAATTAACAAGGTTGCCTAAACTTTCGCATCCCACTGTATATATTGTAGGAGAGTACCTGGGGTGGTAATAGACGGCAGGTACGTGCCACCGGGGGTCCTGGCACCGGTGGAGTAAGAGCCAGAAAAGTGCATATTGCAGCGGTTATGCTGTTAACACAGCGGATCCGGGCCGGCTCTTATTGGGAGCAGGCAGATATGCGGGCGGGTGCCTGTCTCCCCACGGTCCAGGCTAGGTTTTGCAGGGAAGGGTTAAAAACCTGACCAGCAACAAGGGTGTGGTGTGCAATGTGAAGCTTCTGTGTTCTCTGGCTGTGAGAGTGAGAAGTGGAGGTGAGCTGGGCTGTGTGCTGAGGCCTGTGGAGGACTGTGCAGGATCCTGCAGCTGAACCCAGGAGGGATCCGTGTCCTGTGGCTAGAAGCAAGACCCATGGACTTACTTCACCAAGGAGAAAAAGGTGACATTACTCCTGGCTTTAAATAGACTTTGCTTTATGTGACTGAAACAGGCCTCAAGTAGCCGGCAGCAGGGACTTGCTGTGTTTGAATTATTATTTTGCTGTTGTGTGTGACCACCCTCCCTATGAACTGCACCGTCTTTCACTTGTATGCACCGTGTGAATAAACAAAGCATCATGTTTTACACCAAGACCATTCTGTGTTGCCTCTATACTGCACTCGCTACCACTGCCTATCAGAGCGGATCCCCACAATATATATATATAATGTGATATCATGGTACATACATGACATACTGAGCTCTACTACATCTGTATGCAGTAGGTACTAGTAAAATTAAAAGACCATTAACATAGTGCTCTAATCACTCCAGAAATAATGATTTTGATGAACAAAAATTATTTCATGTAACTTAGCAAAATAATCGACAATGACCAACAAACAGAACACTATCTATAAATCTATGAGCGTTCCCTATGCTTTTCCATATATGCCTGTCAATCCCTTTTTGGTTATTGCGTCCCATAAATTGGCCAGTATTAAGACCTGTAATAGTCAACCTGAATGAGGTTACAGGTACGTGTGATAGTCTTCCAAAATACCTGCTGACAATTCTGCAGAGAAAGTGGTCACACAATCACCTTCTGCCCATCATTTCTGCACTCCCACCATAGGCAGCGGCAGCATGGACCTCTGGCCCCATTTGGAACTAATGTATCTCCTAACCGCGTTAGGCAGGAATTAAATTAGCAATTTGCCAGTTAGTGGCCGTCTGAAGATTTCAAGACATAGCGAGTGTGACAGGCTAAAGAGCCCCTGTCAGCTGTGATTGATCGCAGGGCTAATATGTCCGGGCGGCAGAACTTTCATAACACAATAACACATCTTCCGATACTGACACCATCATAAGCTTTTAACCTGGCAATAACTCAGCACCCCTCGCTGAAGGTGTCATCTAGCAGTCGAGATACAAAACCATCTGGGTCCCCTGGGAGGGCTAAGACCTGTCCTAAGAAGCCAGACGCCAGATAATTTGTCACTGTCCCATTGTTCTTATGAGCTAGATATTAGAGGGTATCACCTTTAAAGTGTGATCACTACAAGCAGGCTTTTTTCAGAAAAAATGAAGATGAAAGAAAACACAATCACTTTCCTTTTTTCAACACAAAACGACATACCTGAAGTGGTTGAAAAATAAAAGTCAGAGAAAATAAAATCCATACTTTCTTGTCCAGATGTAATAAACCCAAAGGTGTCACCTAACAGCTCTATTTTTTTTTACATTAACACATTTTTATAAAGAGGATTTTTCACTAATAATTTTAAAAGAGTCTTTAACGCCTTCATCACCAGGCCATTTTTAACCCCTTAAAGACCCACCCATTTTTCATCTTAATGATCAGGCTGTTTTTTGCAAATCTGACACGTGTCACTTTATGTGGTAATTACTTTGGAACGCTTTTACTTATCCAAGCCATTCTGAGACTGTTTTCTTTTGACACATTGTACTTTATGTTAGTGGTAAATTACAGTCGATATGTTACACCTTTATTTATTTTTTAAAAATCCTCCCTGCTCAGACATTTCCACTGCGCCTGCGCCGAATGCAGAGACGGACAGCGCAGGCGCGATATTTCAGACGCCAGAAGCAGGGGGAGGATCGAATTCACTAGGAGATGGGCGTGCTGGAGCGAGGAGCTGGGCGGCAGTTTATGAAGGTAGACGGAGACTCTAGGTGCTGAAAAGACACCCACATAGCACCTAGAGGCTCATTTGCATAAATATAAAAGTGCTTTTTTAAACAAAACGGCCGAACAGAATAAGATAATACTTAGCTTGTATTGTACATCAGACACTAGCGGATCGCTAGTGTCTGAAAACGAAATGGGTGCAAAGCAAGTGGTAGAAACTAGGGATGAGCGAACTCGAACTGTATAGTTCGGGTTCGTACCGAATTTTGGGGTGTCCGTGACACGGACCCGAACCCGGACATTTTCGTAAAAGTCCGGGTTCGGTGTTCGTCGCTTTCTTGGCGCTTTTGTGACGCTTTCTTGGCGCTTTTTGAAAGGCTGCAAAGCAGCCAATCAACAAGCGTCATACTACTTGCCCCAAGAGGCCATCACAGCCATGCCTACTATTGGCATGGCTGTGATTGGCCAGAGCACCGCCTCTATTTAAGCTGGAGTCACATAGCGCCGCCCGTCACTCTGCTCTGATTAGCGTAGGGAGAGGTTGCGGCTGCGACAGTAGGGCGAGATTAGGCAGATTAACACCTCCAAAGGACTTGATTATTGATCGCTCTGCAGCTGTGGGTCATTGAGCTGCTGATACTCAATTGCTCACTGTTTTTAGGCTGCCCAGACCGTTTGTCAGTCACATTTTTCTGGGGTGATCGGCGGCCATTTTGTGTCTTGTGGTGCGCCAGCACAAGCTGCGACCAAGTGCATTTAACCCTCAATGGTGTGGTTGTTTTTTGGCTATAGCCTAAATCAGGGTGAAGCTGTCACACCAAGTGCATTTAACCAGCAATAGTCTGTTCATTTTTTGGCCATATACAAAATCAGGGGCAAGCTGCGCCTGTCACCAAGTGCATTTAACCCTCAATGGTGTGGTTGTTTTTTGGCTAAAGCCTACATCAGGGTGAAGCTGTCACACCAAGTGCATTTAACCAGCACTAGTCTGTTCATTTTTTGGCCATATACAAAATCAGGGGCAAGCTGCGCCTGTCACCAAGTGCATTTAACCCTCAATGGTGTGGTTGGTCAAGCTGTCACACCAAGTGCATTTAACCAGCAATAGTCTGTTCATTTTTTGGCCATATACTAAATCAGGGGCAAGCTGCGCCCGTCACCAAGTGCATTTAACCAGCAATAGTCTGTTCATTTTTTGGCCATATACTACATCAGGGGCAAGCTGCGCCCGTCACCAAGTGCATTTAACCCTCAGTAGTGTGGTTGGTCAAGCTATCACACCAAGTGCATTTAACCAGCAATAGTCTGTTCATTTTTTGGCCATATACTAAATCAGGGGCAAGCTGCGCCTGTCACCAAGTGCATTTAACCAGCAATAGTCTGTTCATTTTTTGGCCATATACTACATCAGGGGCAAGCTGTGCCCGTCACCAAGTGCATTTAACCCTCAGTAGTGTGGTTGGTCAAGCTGTGACACCAAGTGCATTTAACCAGCAATAGTCTGTTCATTTTTTGGCCATATACTACATCAGGGGCAAGCTGCGCCCGTCACCAAGTGCATTTAACCCTCAGTAGTGTGGTTGGTCAAGCTATCACACCAAGTGCATTTAACCAGCAATAGTCTGTTCATTTTTTGGCCATATACTAAATCAGGGGCAAGCTGCGCCCGTCACCAAGTGCATTTAACCAGCAATAGTCTGTTCATTTTTTGGCCATATACTACATCAGGGGCAAGCTGCGCCCGTCACCAAGTGCATTTAACCAGCAATAGTGTGGTTATTTTTTGGCCATATCCCAGTCTAATTCTGTCACTAAATCCATACCGGTCACCCAGTGCCTAAATACTAGGCCTCAAATTTATATCCCGCTAAATCTGTCGTTACCGCTGTACTGTTGTGGCTCGGAAAGTTATTTAGTGTCTGTCAAAGCACATTTTTTGTTCTGGGTTGAAATACAATTCCCAATTTAGCAATTTCATAATTTAGTGGTTTCTGCTATATCAGAGCTATTTGAAATCTATCCCTAAAAGGGTATATAATATTCAAGGTGCACATAGGGTCATTCAGAATAACTTCACACACACGCTACTGTGCATTTCCAAGTCCAATTCTGTTAGTAAATCCATACCGGTCACCCAGCGCCTAAATACTAGGCCTCAAATTTATATCCCGCTGAATTTGAATACAATACATTGGGCCAAATAATATTTTTGTTGTTGATGAGGAAAACATCTAGTAAGGGACGCGGACATGGTCGTGGTGGTGTTAGTGGACCCTCTGGTGCTGGGAGAGGACGTGGCCGTTCTGCCACATCCACACGTCCTAGTGTACCAACTACCTCAGGTCCCAGTAGCCGCCAGAATTTACAGCGATATATGGTGGGGCCCAATGCCGTTCTAAGGATGGTAAGGCCTGAGCAGGTACAGGCATTAGTCAATTGGGTGGCCGACAGTGGATCCAGCACGTTCACATTATCTCCCACCCAGTCTTCTGCAGAAAGCGCACAGATGGCGCCTGAAAACCAACCCCATCAGTCTGTCACATCACCCCCATGCATACCAGGGAAACTGTCTCAGCCTCAAGTTATGCAGCAGTCTCTTATGCTGTTTGAAGACTCCGCTGGCAGGGTTTCCCAAGGGCATCCACCTAGCCCTTCCCCAGCGGTGAAAGACATAGAATGCACTGACGCACAACCACTTATGTTTCCTGATGATGAGGACATGGGAATACCACCTCAGCATGTCTCTGATGATGACGAAACACAGGTGCCAACTGCTGCGTCTTTCTGCAGTGTGCAGACTGAACAGGAGGTCAGGGATCAAGACTGGGTGGAAGACGATGCAGGGGACGATGAGGTCCTAGACCCCACATGGAATGAAGGTCGTGACACTGACTTTCCCAGTTCGGAGGAAGAGGCAGTGGTGAGACCGAGCCAACAGCGTAGCAAAAGAGGGAGCAGTGGGCAAAAGCAGAACACCCGCCGCCAAGAGACTCCGCCTGCTACTGACCGCCGCCATCTGGGACCGAGCATCCCAAAGGCAGCTTCAAGGAGTTCCCTGGCATGGCACTTCTTCAAACAATGTGCTGACGACAAGACCCGAGTGGTTTGCACGCTGTGCCATCAGAGCCTGAAGCGAGGCATTAACGTTCTGAACCTGAGCACAACCTGCATGACCAGGCACCTGCATGCAAAGCATGAACTGCAGTGGAGTAAACACCTTAAAACCAAGGAAGTCACTCAGGCTCCCCCTGCTACCTCTTCTGCTGCTGCCGCCGCCTCGGCCTCTTCCTCCGCCTCTGGAGGAACGTTGGCACCTGCCGCCCAGCAAACAGGGGATGTACCACCAACACCACCACCACCACCTCCGTCACCAAGCGTCTCAACCATGTCACACGGCAGCGTTCAGCTCTCCATCTCACAAACATTTGAGAGAAAGCGTAAATTCCCACCTAGCCACCCTCGATCCCTGGCCCTGAATGCCAGCATTTCTAAACTACTGGCCTATGAAATGCTGTCATTTAGGCTGGTGGACACAGACAGCTTCAAACAGCTCATGTCGCTTGCTGTCCCACAGTATGTTGTTCCCAGCCGCCACTACTTCTCCAAGAGAGCCGTGCCTTCCCTGCACAACCAAGTATCCGATAAAATCAAGTGTGCACTGCGCAACGCCATCTGTAGCAAGGTCCACCTAACCACAGATACGTGGACCAGTAAGCACGGCCAGGGACGCTATATCTCCATAACTGCACACTGGGTAAATGTAGTGGCAGCTGGGCCCCAGGCGGAGAGCTGTTTGGCGCACGTCCTTCCGCCGCCAAGAATCGCAGGGCAACATTCTTTGCCTCCTGTTGCCACCTCCTCCTTCTCGGCTTCCTCCTCCTCTTCTTCCACCTGCTCATCCAGTCAGCCACACACCTTCACCACCAACTTCAGCACAGCCCGGGGTAAACGTCAGCAGGCCATTCTGAAACTCATATGTTTGGGGGACAGGCCCCACACCGCACAGGAGTTGTGGCGGGGTATAGAACAACAGACCGACGAGTGGTTGCTGCCGGTGAGCCTCAAGCCCGGCCTGGTGGTGTGTGATAATGGGCGAAATCTCGTTGCAGCTCTGGGACTAGCCAATTTGACGCACATCCCTTGCTTGGCGCATGTGCTGAATTTGGTGGTGCAGAAGTTCATACACAACTACCCCGACATGTCAGAGCTGCTGCATAAAGTGCGGGCCGTCTGTTCGCGCTTCCGGCGTTCACATCCTGCTGCTGCTTGCCTGTCTGCGCTACAGCGTAACTTCGGCCTTCCCGCTCACCGCCTCATATGCGACGTGCCCACCAGGTGGAACTCCACCTTGCACATGCTGGACAGACTGTGCGAGCAGCAGCAGGCCATAGTGGAGTTTCAGCTGCAGCACGCACGGGTCAGTCGCACTACAGAACAGCACCACTTCACCACCAATGACTGGGCCTCCATGCGAGACCTGTGTGCCCTGTTGCGCTGTTTCGAGTACTCCACCAACATGGCCAGTGGCGATGACGCCGTTATCAGCGTTACAATACCACTTCTATGTCTCCTTGAGAAAACACTTAGGGCGATGATGGAAGAGGAGGTGGCCCAGGAGGAGGAGGAGGAGGAGGAAGAGGGGTCATTTTTAGCACTTTCAGGCCAGTCTCTTCGAAGTGACTCAGTGTCACGGTGGTGAGTGGGGAAAACCCCCCACCGTGCAATAGCTGCTGCTGCAACGCCAGATAGCAGGGAACAGGGAGCTGGTCACCTCCTCACGTAACCCTAAGTGCTCTCCCTGGACTCCTAGCGTATGAGCCGCCTCATAAGGTAAGGGGGCTCATACTCTCCAACCTAGGACCCTGCTATCCCTGCTACACCCTAGGCCTGATGACAGGGCAGAGAATGCCTGTGCATCCTCGACACGGATGACTGGCGTCTCCAGAGGCCCAGTAGCTGACAGGATGCAAGGCAATGGGGGAAACCGTACGGCAGGTAAGACACAAAGCACAATAACAATGTTATCTACTCTTACCTGCCGCAGCCAAGATGGAAAGAGGCTCCGGGCTGGGAAACCCACGGTCTTGCCTTCGCTTAACCCCTCCGGGTAAGCACGCCCCTTTCGGAGCCATCACACACCATAATCAAACCTCTCAGACAAAACCCACACCACAACTACATACACCAGGTGGGGAGAGGAATGACAAACACACCGGAGGGGACAACAGACACAGCAAGGGAAACAGAATAATAAATAAGGGTGGCTCACACATACAGGATTACAAACAGCCCAGGAGCAGAGCTCCACACCAAGCTGAGCCAAATCCAAACTGAACCCTCAGACTCCAACACACCAACATATAAGGAGGCCTGAGGTCACACCCACACAGAGACACACCCAATGTTCACAACACACAGAAGGGGATTAACCCTTCCAACACCAATGGAAGGGAGGACAGCAACTAAAAGGGGAAGTGCATACAACTCAAACCCTGTGGACACCAAACAGGGAATGTGCACACATATAAAACACGTTGCCAAGGGCAACCGCACGCATGACTGTTGTCCGCGACAACCGCACCCGAGGCAACCACTAAGTGCCCCCAGCTGCGGTTGACGAACTCCAAAACGCGAGCAACCGCATGCGGCTCCCAAGGAGTCACGACCAAGACCGAGGGTCGTGACACTCCCTCCCCTCAAAGCCCCCCCCAACCGAAAAGGGAGGCTGGTGGGACCAAACAACAGGGAGGGGGGAGGGGCAATGCCTAAAAACCACCAGTGTCTCCCTCCAGAGCTGCCGCCAACAAACCTGGACCATACACAACACACAGAAGGGGATTAACCCTTCCAACACCAATGGAAGGGAGGACAGCAACTAAAAGGGGAAGTGCATACAACTCAAACCCTGTGGACACCAAACAGGGAATGTGCACACATATAAAACACGTTGCCAAGGGCAACCGCACGCATGACTGTTGTCCGCGACAACCGCACCCGAGGCAACCACTAAGTGCCCCCAGCTGCGGTTGACGAACTCCAAAACGCGAGCAACCGCATGCGGCTCCCAAGGAGTCACGACCAAGACCGAGGGTCGTGACACTCAGAGGGAGGTTTTTGGCAACAGCAGAGGCCAGGTACAAATGTGGCCAGCCAGGGCCCACTACTGGAGGACGAGGAGGACGAGGATGAGGAGGAGGTGGAGGAGGATGAGGATGAAGCATGGTCACAGCGGGGTGGCACCCAACGCAGCTCGGGTCCATCACTGGTGCGTGGTTGGGGGGAAAGGCAGGACGATGAAGATACGCCTCCCACAGAGGACAGCTTGTCCTTACCCCTGGGCAGCCTGGCACACATGAGCGACTACATGCTGCAGTGCCTGCGCAACGACAGCAGAGTTGCCCACATTTTAACGTGTGCGGACTACTGGGTTGCCACCCTGCTGGATCCACGCTACAAAGACAATGTGCCCACCTTACTTCCTGCACTGAAGCGTGATAGGAAGATGCGCGAGTACAAGCGCACGTTGGTAGACGCGCTACTGAGAGCATTCCCAAATGTCACAGGGGAACAAGTGGAAGCCCAAGGCCAAGGCAGAGGAGGAGCAAGAGGTCGCCAAGGCAGCTGTGTCAATGCCAGCTCCTCTGAGGGCAGGGTTAGCATGGCAGAGATGTGGAAAACTTTTGTCAACACGCCACAGCTAACTGCACCACCACCTGATACGCAACGTGTTAGCAGGAGGCAACATTTCACTAACATGGTGGAACAGTACATGTGCACACCCCTCCACGTACTGACTGATGGTTCGGCCCCATTCAACTTCTGGGTCTCTAAATTGTCCACGTGGCCAGAGCTAGCCTTTTATGCCTTGGAGGTGCTGGCCTGCCCGGCGGCCAGCGTTTTGTCTGAACGTGTATTCAGCACGGCAGGGGGCGTCATTACAGACAAACGCAGCCGCCTGTCTACAGCCAATGTGGACAAGCTGACGTTCATAAAAACGAACCAGGCATGGATCCCACAGGATCTGTCCGTCCCTTGTCCAGATTAGACATTAACTACCTCCCCTTAACCATATATTATTGGACTCCAGGGCACTTCCTCATTCAATCCTATTTTTATTTTCATTTTACCATTATATTGCGAGGCTACCCAAAGTTGAATGAACCTCTCCTCTGTCTGGGTGCTGGGCCTAAATATTTGCCAATGGACTGTTCCAATGTTGGGTGACGTGAAGCCTGATTCTCTGCTATGACATGCAGACTGATTCTCTGCTGACATGAAGCCAGATCCTCTGTTACAGGACCTCTCTCCTCTGCCTGGGTGCTGGGCCTAAATTTATGAAAATGGACTCTTACAGTGGTGGGTGACGTGAAGCCTGATTCTCTGCTATGATATGAAGACTGATCCTCTGCTGACATGAAGCCAGATTGTCTGTTACGGGACCTCTCTCCTCTGCCTGGGTTCTGGGCCTAAATATATGCCAATGTACTGTTGCAGTGGTGGCTGACGTGAAGCCTCATTCTCTGCTATGACATGCAGACTGATTCTCTGCTGACATGAAGCCAGATTGTCTGTTACGGGACCTCTCTCCTCTGCCTGGGTGCTGGGCCTAAATATATGCCAATGGACTGTTGCAGTGGTGGCTGACGTGAAGCCTCATTCTCTGCTATGACATGCAAACTAATTCTCTGCTGACATGAAGCCAGATTCTCTGTTACGGGACCTCTCTCCTCTGCCTGGGTTCCGGGGCCTAAATATATGCCAATGGACTGTTGCAGTGGTGGGTGACGGGAAGCCAGATTCTCTGCTATGGGACCTCTCTCCAATTGATTTTGGTTAATTTTTATTTATTTAATTTTTATTTTAATTCATTTCCCTATCCACATTTGTTTGCAGGGGATTTACCTACATGTTGCTGCCTTTTGCAGCCCTCTAGCCCTTTCCTGTGCTGTTTTACAGCCTTTTTAGTGCCGAAAAGTTCGGGTCCCCATTGACTTCAATGGGGTTCGGTTCGGGACGAAGTTCGGATCGGGTTCGGATCCCGAACCCGAACATTTTCGGGAAGTTCGGCCGAACTTCTCGAACCCGAACATCCAGGTGTTCGCTCAACTCTAGTAGAAACCCTTTAAGAACCAATTCAGTTTAGAAGTTACTTTGTGGCATTAATGTATTAGAAACCACCCATAAATGACAATTTTTGAAACTACACCCCTCAAGTTATTCAAAACTGATTTTACTATTTTTTTTTAACCCTTTATATGCTTTTACAAGAATTAAAGGAAAATGGAGGCAGAATTTTAAAATTTCAATTTGTTTGCAGATTTTACCCTCCCGATTAAGGTGAAGCCCATCCCTACTGTAGAGCTTCTGACCAACAGACAAATCAGCCCAGTTCTCCGTGAACTCAAGCCCTTTTTTCCTGCACCAGTTTATGCCATTTATTTACCTCCCTAAACTCCTGCTGTCTCTCAAGTGACACTGGTATATTTCTGAAAACAATACCTTGAAGGTCCTGGACTTGAGCTTTTCTCTTAGTTTCCTAAAATAATTTTTAAGAACATTCTATCTCCTCCTTAGGGCTTGTTCACACGACTGTATGTATTTTGAAAGCCCGCAAAAAACGGATCCGCAAAAATTACAGATTATATCCGTATTTATTCCGTATTTTGCAGAACAGAACAGCTGGCCCTTCATAGAACAGTACTATCCTTGTCCGTAATGTGGACAATAATAGGATATGTTATATCTTTTTGCGGAATGGAAATACGGACATACGAAAACAGAATGCTCATGGAGGACATTCTGTTTTCTTTGTGGAACCATTCAAATGAATGGTTCCGCATACAGTCTGCAAAAAAATGGAACAGAAAAAAAATAAGGTTGTGTGAATGAGCTCTTACTTTTGCAGTGTCCCACTTAATGATGGTCGTGGGCACTTTAAACTTATATATATATGCTATGTCAACGTATTGCTATGTAAACTCTAAATTCCTTATAACAGCCTGTTTTGGAGGAGAGAGGAGAGTGTCATTTCATTTTTTTACGCCCCTAGGTGGTGCTGGCACTATATATATATATATATATATATATATATATATATATATAATATACAGTTGCAAGAGAAAGTATGTGAACCCTTTGGAATGATATGGATTTCTGCACAAATTGGTCATAAAATGTGATCTGATCTTCATCTAAGTCACAACAATAGACAATCACAGTCTGCTTAAACTAATAACACGCAAATAATT
The DNA here is from genome assembly GCF_014858855.1 of Bufo gargarizans. Classification (NCBI taxonomy): domain Eukaryota; kingdom Metazoa; phylum Chordata; class Amphibia; order Anura; family Bufonidae; genus Bufo; species Bufo gargarizans. Next base: position 446,230,992 of record NC_058081.1, read on the forward strand.
AAATGTTACCATGTTTTTATTGAACACACCATGTAAAAATTCACAGTGCAGGTGGAAAAAGTATGTGAACCCTTGGATTTAATAACTGATTGAACCTCCTTTGGCAGCAATAACCAAACGTTTACTGTAGTTGCAGATCAGACGTGCACAACGGTCAGGAGTAATTCTTGACCATTCCTCTTTACAGAACTGTTTCAGTTCAGCAATATTCTTGGGATGTCTGGTGTGAATCGCTTTCTTGAGGTCATGCCACAACATCTCAATCGGGTTGAGGTCAGGACTCTGACTGGGCCACTCCAGAAGGCATATTTTCTTCTGTTTAAGCCATTCTGTTGTTGATTTACTTCTATGCTTTGGGTCGTTGCCCTGTTGCAACACCCATTTTCTGTTGAGCTTTATCTGGTAGACAGATGGCCTTAAGTTCTCCTGCAAAATGTCTTGATAAACTTGGGAATTCATTTTTCCTTCGATGATAGCAATTCGTCCAGGCCCTGACAGCAGGAAAGCAGCCCCAGACCATGATGCTCCCACCACCATACTTCACAGTTGGGATGAGGTTTTGATGTTGGTGTGCTGTGCCTCTTTTTCTCCACACATAGTGTTGTGTGTTTCGTCCAAGCAACTCAACTTTGGTTTCATCTGTCCACAGAATATTTTGCCAGTACTACTGTGGAACATCCTGGTGCTCTTGTTAAAACTGCAAACGTGCAGCAATGTTTTTTTTTTTAGAGCAGTGGCTTCCTCTGTGGTATCCTCTCATGAAATCCATTCTTGTTTAGTGTTTTACGTATCGTAGATTCGCTAACAGGGATGTTAGCATATGCCAGAGACTTTTGTAAGTCTTTAGCTGACACTCTAGGATTCTTCTTCGCCTCATTGAGCAGTCTGCACTATGCTCTTGCAGTCATCTTTACAGGACAGCCACTCCTAGGGAGAGTAGCAGCAGTGCTGAACTTTATCCATTTATAGACAATTTGTCTTACCGTGGACTGATAAATATCAAGGCTTTTGGAGATACTTTTATAACCCTTTCCAGCTTTATGCAAGTCATCAATTCTTAATCGTAGGTCTTCTGAGAGCTATTTTGTGCGAGGCATCATTCACATCAGGCAATGCTTCTTGTGAAAAGCAAACCCAGAACCGGTGTGTGTTTTTTATAGGGCAGGGTGGCTGTAACCAACAGCTCCAATCTCATTCTATTGATTGGACTCCAGTTGGCTGACACCTCACTCCAATGAGCTCTTAGAGATGTCATTAATCTAGGGGTTCACATACTTTTTCCACCTGCACTGTGAATGTTTACATGGTGTGTTCAATAAAAACATGGTAAAATTTAATTCTTTGTGTGTTATTAGTTTAAGCAGACTGTGATTGTCTATTGTTGTGCCTTAGATGAAGATCAGATCACATTTTTTGACCAAATTGTGCAGAAATCCATATCATTCCAAAGGGTTCACACACTTTTTCTTGCAACTGTATATATATAGCCTGGGGTATGCTAATTAGTTGTTGGTTGTTGAGAGAGAAGGAAGTTAGCTGAGAGGAAGGTAGGAAGTTAATGGAGGAGCAGAATGGGCCTAGTCCACAATGTAGCTGCTATTTTAGCCCATTGGCTATGGCCAGGCTAAGGTTGTATAGAGAACTGTATTACAGCAGCAAAGCAAAGACCAGTGAGTCTACGTCTGGATATAGAGAAAGTCTAGTGGAGGTTAGAGCTAAATTAGCCAATGGACTTCACAAGCACCAGTGACCAGGAGGAACCTAAAAGTACCTGGATACAGCCGGATGATTAATGTGCAAAGTTTTCCATTACCACATGCCTCTATGGACATTGTGGATCAGAGTCAGAAAGCATCCTGCACAAAGAATGGAGCAGTGTTTTTTGCCTGCCGTTAGGGAGACCGCCCTGTGTATTACTTATTACAAATAAGAAGTTTTTATAACCAGTACCTGAGTGCTAAAGTCTGGACAAAGTCTAGACAGATACAGAGAGACGGAAACGCCTCAAATTACAATTGCCAAACCTGTTACAATATCTGAGTCATATCTTTATGCTATATAAATGAACTGTACTGACTACCTGGAGACAAGTGATTTAAGTAAAAGTTCAACAGTTTTACTACAACCGACTCCTCATCTTTTCCACCACTTTCTTTTGCACCTAATGGTGCTGACATCACAAACACCAGGGACCCTGCCTCCAAGGCACCTTAACAAAAAACCATTCCACTCAGGGCACCTCAACCACCATCTGGCGGGAGTTCCTGGCCCAGGGAGGCTCTGCTAACCGTGAGTAAAACTACTACTACCCCCATCGGCCCACCGTAGCTCACGTGTTGCCCCTGCAGACCCGGTCTCTGCACTTTGTCATTGGTACCAATGTGTACCATGACCACTGGGTCTTTCCCAGTCCCACCCAGCAATCTGTCTATCCAATCCACAATATACTGAAACCGAGCATACAGAAGACAACACACTGTTCGGCATTCACAGTCTCGGTGACAGATGACCCTGTCTGTCTGCCTAATAATAGGTCCTCTACCACCAGCATCTGTCTAACCTTTGCTGCACTCCTCTTCCCATCATTCCCACAGCTGTCATCCTCCAGGTTGCTAGGAGCAATGCCCTACTGCAGGGATTCTGTCCCTGAGCTTGCATCCCTAATATCAGCCAAACAGGCATATTTACTACAGTGTTCGAGCTCAGGACTAGCCTCCCTTGCACTATTCCCCCGACCTCTTCTTATAACTGTTGCCCAGCTGCTGACCTCAGAGTCCTGATTTTGCCCTCCTCCACCTACTTTACATTCATTTCACTGACCCATGCCTTAAAGAAATTAACCCCCCACACACACAAAAAAGAAATTAAATTTCAACCATGCTAACCCACCCAATTTATTTTTTTCTATTTTAACCATGTGGAAAGTGAAAGCACGTAAACCGACATTTGAGAGGCATTATTAGCATAATTTCAGGCCACATCAGCAGCAACTGTACAAAACTTGATAATAGGCAGACAGAGAGAAACAGTGGCAAGATGGGGCAGCACCAGCAAGGCGTGGTGGACCAGTACTATACATCGGAATCAGCCGAAGGAATGTGAAAATCCTCCTGAATCCAGGCTTCATTCATTTAGACAAAAGTAATGTTTTGGACCCCGGCGGAGAACAACTTGACCTGTTTGGGTGTATCACCACGTCCCCCATAGCTCTAAAAACTCTACGAGATGTCACTAGAAGCTTGGCAAGAAAGAAGGTAGATAGCATGCTGTGCCAGTTCCAGACACTGTTTCAGTCTGCCTGCCCAGAAATCCATGGGGTCAGGGAACATGGTATGCACCAGAGAATGGTCAGAGTTTAGGTCAGCCTGAAGTTGGGCATTGAGACGGGAGTTGTTTCTGCCAGAGGAAAACATTCCCCCATTTTGCCTTGGTAGCGAGGATCTAAAAACATGGCTATCCAGTAATCAGACTGCTTGATGTCACAGAACTGCCTGTCACTGCGTAAGTAACCGAGTCTATAGGCCACCATTCTGGGAAGCGTGTCCAAGGAACCAGTTCTTTCCACCTCCAACCCCCACTGAGACGATTGGGTGTTGTGGCCGGTGTCATTGTCATCATTATCATCATTATCCTCTTTTTCGTTCATATCTGACTCTTCTATCTCCTCCTCAAGTGGCAGCATCTCCTACCCTATGGGAGTTTCTCATTGTGGGTCCCCATCAGCTACAGGGCCATCTGTTACATCAGCATCAAAAATACATATGAGAGGATGAGGGACAACTGCATGAACTATCACTACCCAATCTGGAAACAACACATGCTCCCTGCTGAGGCGGTCTGATGCATGACCAAATCATTTACAGCTTTTCGCTGCTCATAGATGCTCGAGAATGTGCAATGTTGAATTCCAGTGAGTTGGAACATCACAAATTAAGTGGTGTAGCTGCATACCATTTTGATGCTGCAAGTTCAAGAGAGCATTCCTCACCACGTGAGAATGGCTGAAAAGAAGGACAGTCTCCTGGACATTTCCAGCACCTTGCACAAGCCAGTGCTTTTTAAAAAAAAAAAAGCCATTTAAGGAGCAAGTGTAATTTACCCCAGTTTCAGGGCGGCCAGGATGCTGTGCCTATTGTCACTGACCACCTTGCCCAGGTGGAGTCGGCGGGGTGACAGACAGCGGGATGTTTACTGGTTGATTAACCTGTGTGGCTACTCTCTCCCAGGCCAATCAGCTCCAACACAGCGTGGCAACGCTTGACACGTGATAGGAAGGAGGGGTAGGGTGAGCGATGCTGTGCCCTGCTGCCATTGGGAACAGGACGATGTCCATGGAGGAGGAGTTGGAGGGAACAGATAAGTGCCTTGAAATGGTGGGAGGGGTCAAAAGGACCTAGCCATGTTGGTGGGGTGCTGCCTCTATATTTCCGCAAAAAACATTGACCCAGTGGGCTGTGAAAGACATGTACTGTCCCTGCCAGTAACAGCTGCTCCAGGTGTAGGCTGTGGTGTGAAGCTTGATGCGCAACGAGAACCGCAAGGAGTGGCCCGCATTCTCTTCTCAAGGTAGGGCTGAAACGATTAATCAATTTAATGGATGTAATCGAGGCAAAAAAGTTTCTCTGCATCGAGGATTCATTTAAATCACGTGAAAATGGAGTGTGAGTGAAGTAAAGCTTGTCACTCACCGATCCGTGGCCTCCTGACTCAGCACTGCGCACTGGCTGATGCTGTGTGTGACGTCAAATCACTCCCAGTGCATGCTGGGATGAAGACGCGTCTTCTGCGGACTCCATGTGTTAGCACACGCCGCACTGCCAGGAAAGGTAAGTATATAGTTAGTGGCGGGGGTAAGGGGATCCTGTGATGGCGGGGGGTACCTGTGATTTGGCATGGAGGGGATGATATGATGGGAGTGGGGGACATGGTGGATAGCATGGAGGCAATGGGGAAGGGGGACATCATGGCAATCTGGATAGCATGGAGGTGCTGATGGCAGTGCCATCATGGGGGCACTTAAGGACATGTCATGGAGGGGCTGATCTTATGGCACTGGGGAAGTCGGGGACATGGTGGATGGCATGGAAGCACTGGGGAAGGGGGGCATCATGTCAATCTGGATGGCATGGAGGGGCTGATGGCAGTGCCATCATGGGGGCACTGTGGGACATGGCATGGATGGGCTGATCTGATGGCACTGGGGAAGTGGGGGACATGGTGGATGGCATGGATGTACTGGGGAAGGGGGCATAATGTCAATCTGGATGGCATGGAGGGGCTGATGGCAGTGCCATCATGGGGGCACTGGGGGACATGGCGTGGAGGGGCTGATCTGCACTGGGGGAGTGGGGGTCATGGCAATGGATAGCATGGGGTCTTTCTCTGATTGCAGCAAGGGAGGGTCTGATGGTGGCAGCCTGGGGATATGATCATGGTGGCATGGGGGTCTGATTGCATTCTTGCGTCATGGGGGGCTGATTTGAGGGTAAGGCTGACTGACTTGGGTGGGGTCTTATTAAAATGCTATGTCACTGTGCAGCATTTTTTGTCCTGATCCCCATTACAGTCAATGGGCATCCAGCTATGACAGATGCAGCCAGTGAACTCCGGTAGTCTGTTCCTCCCCCGGGACAAACTGCCAGAGTTCACAACACCTTAGATACACATTCTGGCAGAAGAACAGCCTGCTGGAGTATACCGTATTGGGTATAGCCGCATACAACTAGATATATTCTCTCATTAACTATAATGTGGTCCAAGGCCATCTGTCCATGTTCCAGCATACATGCTGGGTATCATCCAAAGCATTTTTTTTTTTGTCTGGCCAAAACCCAGCTTGAATGCTGTAACAAGGCCGGACCCCATTACAGTCCATTGCTGCTGCAGCCGGCAGATAATTCAGCTATACCCGATATGATACATTTTGGCTGTTCTTCTGACAGAATGTATATTGCAACTGTGAAAGAAGCCTTGTGTGTGTAATTATGTGCTATACCACTGTAAGAAATAAAAATCTTGTTTTTATAAAGAAATACGCTCTTTTAAGAAGTGTTTTCTTATTAGATTACTCGATTAAACATAAAAATAATCGATAGAATACTCGATTGGTAAAATAATCATTTACTGCAGTTCTAGTACAAGGCTCTACTACAATGGTACTACAGCCACAGCAACCTGACCAGGTGGGGGGTTCAGCTCGTAAACAAGCTAAGTGCTGGTGGAGAAACTTTTTTGTTCATGGCCAAACGTTCCCTTATATATGTCTCATGATGGAGCCAAGGAAAAGGAGACGTCTTAGCAGGAGAAGAAGAAGGTGATGATGATGATGAAAAAAATTCTGTATTGCTTGGGCATGCAGGTTGGCTGCCACAAAGAGGACCAGGAGAAGGAGGACAGACTTGTTCTGATTAGGAATGCTGGACAGTTGTATTTCCTCAAAAGATCTGGGGATGCCACCTCATGTGCTGCAATAGATCTCTGGTACCTATAATTGTGTCAGCAGCATCACCAGATCCTGAACTAGACATGGCTCTAGCTGTACAGTACAGACCAAGAGTTTGGACACACCTTCTCATTCAAAGAGTTTTCTTTATTTTCATGACTATAAAAATTGTAGATTCACCCTGGGGACTTCAAAACTATGAATTAACACATGTGGAATGATATACATAACAAAAAAGTGTGAAACAACTGAAAATATGTCATATTCTAGGTTCTTCAAAGTAGACACCTTTTGCTTTGATTACTGCTTTGCACACTCTTGGCATTTTCTTGATGAGCTTCAAGAGGTAGTCACCTGAAATGGTCTTCCAACAGTCTGGAAGGAGTTCCCAGAGATGCTTAGCACTTGTTGGCCCTTTTGCCTTCACTCTGCGGTCCAGCTCACCCCAAACCATCTTGATTGGGTTCAGGTCCGGTGACTGTGGAGGCCAGTTCATCTGGCGCAGCACCCCATCACTCTCATTCATGGTCAAATAGCCCTTACACAGCCTGGAGGTGTGTTTGGGGTCATTGTCCTGTTAAAAAATAAATGATGGTCCAACTAAACGCAAACTGGACGGAATAGCATACCGCTGCAAGATGCTGTGGTAGCCATGCTGGTTCAGTATGCCTTCAATTTTGAATAAATCCCCAACAGTATCACCAGCAAAGCACCCCACACCATCACACCTCCTCCTCCATGCTTCACAGTGGGAACCAGGCATGTAGAGTCCATCCGTTCACCTTTTCTGCGTCGCACAAAGACACGTTGGTTGGAACCAAAGATCTCAAATTTGGACTCGTCAGACCAAAGCACAGATTTCTACTGGTCTAATGTCCATTCCTTTTGTTCTTTAGCCCAAACAAGTCTCTTCTGCTTGTTGCCTGTCCTTAGCAGTGGTTTCCTAGCAACTATTCTACCATGAAGGCCTGATTCACACAGTCTCCTCTTAACAGTTGTTCTAGAGATGTGTCTGCTGCTAGAACTCTGTGTGGCATTGACCTGGTCTCTAATCTGCGATTTCTGAGGCTGGTGATTCGGATCAACTTATCCTCCGCAGCAGAGGTGACTCTTGGTCTTCCTTTCCTGGAGCGGTCCGCATGTGAGCCAGTTTCTTTGTAGCGCTTGATGGTTTTTGTGACTGCACTTGGGGACACTTTCAAAGTTTTCCCAATTTTTCGGACTGACTGACCTTCATTTCTTAAAGTAATGATAGCCACTCGTTTTTCTTTACTTAGCTGCTTTTTTCTTGCCATAATACAAATTCTAACAGTCTATTCAGCAGGACTATCAGCTGTGTATCCACCTGACTTCTCCGCAACGCAACTGATGGTCCCAACCCCATATATAAGGCAAGAAATCCCACTTATTAAACCTGACAGGGCACACCTGTGAAGTGAAAACCATTTCAGGTGACTACCTCTTGAAGCTCCTCAAGAGAATGCCAAGAGTGTGCGAAGCAGTAATCAAAGAAAAAGGTGGCTACTTTGAAGAACCTAGAATATGACATATTTTCAGTTGTTTCACACTTTTTTGTTATGTATATAATTCCACATGTGTTAATTCATAGTTTTGATGCCTTCAGTGTTAATCTACAATTTTTATAGTCATGAAAATAAAGAAAACTCTTTGAATGAGAAGATGTGTCCAAACTTTTGGTCTGTACTGTATGTTGCCTCTGCTCTTTATTGCCGCTGCCACCACCCTTCTCCACTGATATTTCCTCCTCCTCATTATCCTGATCTGGCTCCCAGGTCCTGTCCAGCACACAATCGTTATCAGAGTCCTCACCCTCCCTTTCGCTTCTATTCGATTGTGGAATATCATGCTGTATTTTTTGGCCCCCTCCCTTGCTCTTCCCCAACTGCCACCGTTGCAGCTTCCAACACCAATACTGCAGCCATGGGGGCCTCTACTACTACCACCACCAACATGGCTATGCCTGGGGTCTGCAACATCCATCTCCTCCTCAGGTCAGTACAAATGCTGACTGCTCTCACACTATTCGTCAACAGGGAGACTCTCGACTATCTGCTGCAAGTCATGGTGGGGTTTTCTTGCCACTTCTTAGGAAAAAGAAAGGTGTCTTGCAAAGCAGGGGCAGTGAAGACTGAGAGGACTCCACTGAAAGCGTTTTTTGGGGATGCAATGAGAAGGAGGAGGAGGAACGCTGTGACCCCTGGATCCATGGCACAGTGTCAGACTCTGATGGCCCCTCCACGTCATACTGCTGCAACTGAGAGGAGGAGTGAGCAAAATGAAGGTAGCACTCCGGTCTTCAAGTGAAAAAGGTGGATTTTATTACACCCAACAGCAATGCAGCATTTCAGCTGTCTCAATTGAGCCTTTGTCAATATATATATATATATATATATATATATAAAAAAAAATATATATATATATATATATATATATATATATATATATGCTGCTAGTTTAAATATAATCAACATCCCCCTGAAAATTTTTGATTAAAAACAAGTGAGTATAGTGAAACAGATTTGAGACTAAATTCATTATCACTCCCAGATACTTTTGTGTGCTACGCTGTTGATGTATTAATCAGGTATGTATATGCTGCTAGTTGGAATATAATTATTCCCCAATAATAAGAATAAATAAATAAATATTGGAAACCTGTTTGTGAACAGAAATAAAGGGGAACTGATTTACGCTTTTGTGTGCTGGCCTGTTGTCATGTGGGGGTGGGAAGAGTGCTGCCCTGATCTCCACCCACACCTCTGTCATTACCTACTTGCACGGCCCGTCCTAACTAACAGTGTACAACTTGGGGGCAGTCCCTAGCTTAGATACATGCAGGGGTCTAAAGAGTACTAGAGTAACACGTAACAGAGTCAGGGAAGCAAAGGTCAAAGCCAGGAGGTCACGCAGGTACACAAGGGAAAACACAATAGCAAGGTCAACAAAAACCGAAGAGGTCATGTCAATTTCAAGGAGGTAACAAGGTCGAGGTCAGAAACAAAGCCGAGGTCCAAACACAATAGCAAGGTAACAATAGGAATGCTGGTGAAGAGAGAAAGACCAATCACAAGCAACCTGTGGTCAGCAGGCTGCCTGATTAAATAGCTCAGACTGGTGAGTCACATGACGGGGCCAGCGTCACGTTACTCGCATAACACAGCCCAACATAGCTGAGCGCTGATCATCATTATCGGCACTCAGCTCTCCTGCTGCTTGTTGTCTAGGGGACAGAGGTCGCTGGCCACGCAGAGGAGGCATGCACGGCCCGTGTCCTTGCTCCGTTATGCTCATAGAATGCCGATGGCACTGCAAAGGGAGAGTGCGCCGCCAGCTACCCATGGCAGAACCCCATCTTCCACGAGGGGCCACCGGACCCATGATCTCTGGAGTGGGTTTCTCCGGGTGAGCCAAATCGAATTTTCTCACCAATCTCTCAGCATGCATATTCTTAGCCGGCACCCAAGACCTCTCCTCAGGACCAAAACCTCTCCAATGGACCAAATACTGAAAATAATTCCGGACCCTTCTTACATCAATAATTCTAGAGATCTCAAATTCAGGTTGACCGGAAACCTCCACTGGGGGCGGAGAATACGAAAAGAGTCAGGCAAACGTAACTTAAAAGACACAGGATTAATAATCTCAACAATCTCATAAGGCCCAATAAACCGTGGTGTAAACTTATTGGAAGGTACCTTCAAGAACACATTCTTGGTGGATAACCATACTTTATCATCTAACCCAAAGTCTACTCCTCAAGAGCGCTTTTTATATGCATTGGTATTACGAACCTCTTTGGCTTTTTTCAGGGTTGACTGAACCTGGGTCCCAAACTATGCACAGTTCTTTAGCTACCAGATTAGCTTCCAGAATTTGTGAGGAAGACGGCGAAAACAAACTAAGACGCAGATGGAAACCAAGATTACAAAAAAAATGGAGACATACCAATAGATGAGTTCACCTGGTTATTAATGGTGAATTCACCCAGGGGCAGATGCTTCACCCACAGCTGCTGGTTGTTGGAGACATAATACCTCAAATACTGCTCCACAGTATTCGTTGGTTTCTAGATGAAAGGCCGAAGAAAAAGACAAAGAGATCTTACATTTGCGACAAAGGGCCCTCCAAAACCTAGAAACAAATTGAACACCTCTATCCGAAACCACATTCTTTGGAATTCCACTTAACCGAATAACATGATCAACAAACAGAGAAGCTAAAGTCTTGGCATTAGGCAGTTTTGAGGGATGAAGTGCACAATTTTACTTAATCTGTCCACAACTACCCATATCACTGACTTACCCTCAGACACCAGCAAGTCAGTGATAAAGTCCACGAAGATATGGGACCAAGGTCTACTAGTATAGGCAGTGGTCGTAACTCCCCCACCGGACGAGACCTAGGAGTCTTGGACCTGGCACAAATTTCACATGAAGACACATATGAGTGGACATCTCTATATAAAGTAGGCCACCAATAAAACCTGGAGATGAGTTCCTTGGTTGCATTAATACCCGGATGTCTACTAAACACGGAATTACGGCACCCAACAGTCGGAGACGTAAATGACCCGGGAGAAATAATTTATCAGTAGGAGATTGTACCGGAGCCAAGTGTTGCCCTACAGTTATTTCGGTCGTCAGATCGGAGGAGATCAAAGCCACAATGACACCTGCCGGTAATATTGGTTCTGGTGGAGTTTCGGGAGATTAAAAAGCACAAAAACTGCAGGATAAGGCATTTGCTTTAATATTATTACTTCCTGGCCTGAAAGTAATACAAAAATTAAAAAGTGTGAAGAACAATGCCCACCTAGCCTGTCTGGGATTCAAACATTTAGCAGATTCCAAAACATGAAATTCTTATGATCCGTAATTACTGTAACATGATGTTTAGCCCCCTCCAGAAAATGGCGCCATTCCTCAAAAGTCCATTTAATAGCAAGTAACTCTCCATTACCAATGTCATAATTTCTCTCGGTAGAAGAGAATTTATGAGAAAAGAAAGCACAAGGTCTCAGGCTAGTGAGAGTTGATGACCCCTGGGAGAGTACTGCCCCACCTCCATCCTTGGAAGCATCAACCTCTACCACCAAAGGACGCTCTTGGTCAGGTTGAACTAATACTGGGCGTTAGCAAAACACCTCTTGAGTGTTTTAAAATCCTTTATGGCCTCTGGTAACCAAATTACTAGATCAGCTCCCTTCTTAGTTAGATCAGTGAGAGGCTTGTCAATAATAGAAAAGTGCTTAATACATTTTCGATAATAATTTGCGAAACTCAAGAAGCGTTGTAACTCTTTAAGAGAGGAAGGTCTCGCCTACTCCTAAATGGCCTGTACCTTCCCTGGATCCATCTTGAAGGATTGGGGTGTTAGAATATATCCTAAAAATGAAGTTTCCTGTACTCCAAAAATACACTTCTCACCCTTCATGAACAGTCGGTTCTCCTGAAGAACCTCCAGTACCTGTCTAGTGTGAATAGCATGAGAATCCCAGTCAGGCGAATAAATCAGCATGTCTTCTAAATAAACAATTACGAATTTTCCAATAAATTGTCTAAAACCTCCTGAGCATTACTTAACCCAAATGGAATCACTAAATATTCATAATGACCCTCTTGGGTATTAAATGCCATCTTCCACTCATCTTCCTCCTTAATTCGGATAAGATTATAGGCCCCCCTGATATAAAGTTCAGTGAACCAGTGAGCTCCAAGAATTTGATTAAACAGGTCTGGAATCAACGGCAACGGGTACTGATTCTTAACAGTAATCTTATTCAACTCTCTATAATCAATACACGATCTCAATCCACCATCCTTCTTAGCAACAAAGAAAAACCCTGCCCCCATTGGAGACACTGAGGGTGTAATATGTCCTTTTTTGTAGACTCTCCTTCAAGTAGTCCCTCATAGACTTCTGTTCTGGACCTGAAAAATAATACAACCCCTAGGGTACTTAGATCCCGTAACAAGGTCTATGGCACAGTCATAAGGTCTATGAGGGGGAAGGAAATCAGCCTCGGAAAAAAACATCAGCAAAGTCACTAATGTATGTGGGAAGAGAATTTGACTCCGCAGAGACTCCAGCCTGAATAACAGGTAGACAACATGAATCACATTTCACCTCCCCATTTCTCTAATTCACCCGTGGACCAGTTGATTACTGGATTATGAACCTGGAGTCAAGGTATACCCAGAACTACCTCCACGGGTAAATATTTTAGAATCAAAAAAGAAGTACACTCCATATGACAGAGCCCCACAGTCAAGTTTACTTCCGGAGTATAATATTCTACTGTCCCGCCCACCAATGGCGTGGAATCAATAGCAATGATATGACTAGGGTTAGCAAGGGACAACATGAGTTCACCAAGGGAAAGAGCAAAGTTATGGTCAATAAAATTAGCGATAGACCCAGCATCAACAAATGCCCTCCCAGAGCCCTTACTGGAGCCAAAAGAAACAACCACCGACAACAACACTTTCTCTTAACCACCTTGGGAAGTACCTTATCCTTCTGGGCGTCAGGATGTGGAGATCTCCCGGAAGGAAGAACTTTAGGACATTGCCGTATGCAGTGATCCGATTCTCCGCAGTTGAAGCAGAAAACCTTTTGACGTCTCAGATCCCTCCTGGTCATTCCGAGCTGCATGAGCTCTTCTGGAGGATTCTCTAATTGGACTCTTGAGGGTGAGGGATCAGATGTAAGCACCATCAGTGGAGACATCAGTTTTTCTCTTTGTCTTTCCCTAGTTCGTCAGTCCAGTCTAACAGCTAGAGTCATAGTCTGTTCTAAAGTGTCAGGGAGGGGGTAACTGACCAACACATCTTTCAAATCTGCTGAGAGCCCCAACCAAAACTGACAGAGTAAATGCATAATTTCTGGAATTTGGTGCATTATTTCTCCACGGGTCTGTCTCCCTGACTAAGAGACCTTCATTGACTCTCATCTACGGACGACTTTTCAAGTTCATCGTACAATACACTTAAGGCCTGAAAAAACCTAGACAAGGGGAATCTGTGGGGAGAGGCTAAGTTCATTCTTGCGGGTCTCCCTGCAACAAAGAGATAACAATGCCTACCCTTTGTTGTTCAGAGTCCGAATTATGTGGAGTTAAACGAAAATAAAGCTTGCAGCTTTCTTTAAATGTCAGGAAATTCTTCTTATCCCCTGGAAAACGGTCCCGCAGTTTTACATGAGGTTCAAGATTTTGAGCGGAAGAGGCCGCTACAGGTGGGGTTTGATCCAATTCTTGCTGCTGTAGCCTCTCTGCCAAATCCTGCACCATTTGAACGAGACTATGTACCTGATCCGTACGGACTCGCATAGGGTCCATGGTTTAAGGTAAGGCCTGTGATTCTGTCACTTAGGGGTGGGAAGAGTACAGCCCTGATCTCCACCCACACCATCCACCTCTGTCCCTACCTACTTGCATGGCCCGTTCTGACGGCATACAACTTGGCGGCGGTCCCTAGCTTAGATACGTACAGGGCCCTAAAGAGTACTAAAGTAGCATGTAACAGTGTCAGGGAAGCAAAGGTCAAAGCCAGGAGGTCGAGCAGGTACACAAGGGAAAACACAATAGCAAGGTCAACAAAAAACAAAGTCAGAAGCCGAGAGGTCACATCAATTCCAAGGAAGTAACAAGGTTGAGGTCAGAAACAATGCCAAGGTCCAAACACAATAGCAAGGTAACAATAGGAACGCTGGTGAAGGTAGAAAGAACAATCACAGGCAACCTGTGGCCAGCAGACTGCCTGTTTAAATATCCCAGACTGGTGAGTCACATGACGTGGCCAGCGTTACGTGACTCGCATAACACAGCTCAACATAGCTGAGCGCTGATCATCATTATTGGTGCTCAGCTCTTCTGCTGCTTGTTGTATAGGGGACAGAGGACGCCGGCCACGCAGAGGAGGCCCGCTCGGCCAGATTCTCCCTGCCCCAGGTCCCCATGTTGACAAGGACGCCGCCCATGTCCTCGCTCTGTTATGCTTGTAGAATGCCGGCGGCACTGTGAAGGGAGAGTGCGCCGCCATCTCCCTGTGACACCTATGTATTTGTGTTGATCACCTATATGGTGGTTTAATTAAATTGAACAAGTCCCCAAAAACATTTCAATTCCAACCGTGGAAAAATAATTCACTCAATTTCTTATTACTACACACAGGTAAATTGCTGCTATACCTTATGTCTTGTAGTAATCACATATATATGCCGGTTTAATTACATTTAACAATGCAAAAAATAAATAACATCCAACTGTGTGAAACTGAAAATATTTACCATAAATGGACGATTGAGGCATGATCCTTAATTTCAACTTAACACACACAGGTATAGTGCTGCCACTCTGTGAATATTGGGCAGAAATCACTTTACAGTATATATGCTGCTTAATTGAATTGAAAGCACCTCCACCCAAAAAATTACATTGCATCGTATGGAAACTTAAAATATGTAAACGGACAACTGAGGCTTGACGTTCTATTTCAACTTAGTTCACACAGGTAGATTGCTGCCACACCATGGGTATTGGTGCAATAATCATGCAATATACCATGGCATAACTCTAATAAAGGCAAACCACTCAGCTGCTTTGGGACACATGGAGAATAGTTGTACAGCTCTGCAGGAAAGCCCTGCTCCCAATTACAGTGTACAGAGTCAGTAGTTTTACAGATGATGGACCTGTGATGATGTCATCATCATGTGATCAGAGCAGGGAGATGGAGCTCAACTGTGGAGAGGAAAATATAGTGAAACTACCTGGATAGGAGCTTCTGTGTGTGTCTAGAAGAGAGTTGAATGGAGTCTTGCAATAGCCCACAACATCCAAATAATAGGATTTGTAGTTTGTCCTACCGTATCCCCATCATGTAATGTTCACTGATGCCTTAAAATAACAGTCTGGTATTGCTGGGGATTGTAGTTTTTGCAGCCGGCGACTCCCTCCAGGGCCCTTTAAGTTGGGATAAGTGTTTGTCGGGACGCCAGTTGCAGTGAAGCAACAAGGACACAGGGCCCCTTTTAGTGATATGGATGGTACCCAGTGTAGGAATGCCAGAGTGGTGGAGGGTGGCTTAAATGTCCCTTAACCCCTTAGGGACCGGGCTCATTTTCAACTTAAGGACCAGGCCATTTTTTGAAAATCTGAAGAGTGTCACTTTATGTGGTGATAACTTTAAAATGCTTTGACTTATCCAAGCCATTCTGAGATTGTTTTTTATCACATATTGTACTTCATGAAACTGGTAAAATTGAGTAATTTATTTATTTGTTTTTTATTAAAAAAATTACCAAATTTACCAAAAATTTGAAAAAATTTGCAAATTTCCAAGTTTCAATTTCTCTACTTCTATAATACATAGTAATACCTACAAAAATAGCTATTACTTTACATTCCCCATACACTACGTGCAGAATTATTAGGCAAATGAGTATTTTGACCACATCATCCTCTTTATGCATGTTGTCTTACTCCAAGCTGTATAGGCTCGAAAGCCTACTACTAATTAAGCATATTAGGTGATGTGCATCTCTGTAATGAGAAGGGGTGTGGTCTAATGACATCAACACCCTATATCAGGTGTGCATAATTATTAGGCAACTTCCTTTCCTTTGGCAAAATGGGTCAAAAGAAGGACTTGACAGGCTCAGAAAAGTCAAAAATAGTGAGATATCTTGCAGAGGGATGCAGCACTCTTAAAATTGCAAAGCTTCTGAAGCGTGATCATCGAACAATCAAGCGTTTCATTCAAAATAGTCAACAGGGTCGCAAGAAGCGTGTGGAAAAACCAAGGCGCAAAATAACTGCCCATGAACTGAGAAAAGTCAAGCGTGCAGCTGCCAAGATGCCACTTGCCACCAGTTTGGCCATATTTCAGAGCTGCAACATCACTGGAGTGCCCAAAAGCACAAGGTGTGCAATACTCAGAGACATGGCCAAGGTAAGAAAGGCTGAAAGACGACCACCACTGAACAAGACACACAAGCTGAAACGTCAAGACTGGGCCAAGAAATATCTCAAGACTGATTTTTCTAAGGTTTTATGGACTGATGAAATGAGAGTGAGTCTTGATGGGCCAGATGGCTGGATTGGTAAAGGGCAGAGAGCTCCAGTCCGACTCAGACGCCAGCAAGGTGGAGGTGGAGTACTGGTTTGGGCTAGTATCATCAAAGATGAGCTTGTGGGGCCTTTTTGGGTTGAGGATGGAGTCAAGCTCAACTCCCAGTCCTACTGCCAGTTTCTGGAAGACACCTTCTTCAAGCAGTGGTACAGGAAGAAGTCTGCAAGGTAAGAAAAACATGATTTTCATGCAGAACAATGCTCCATCACACGCGTCCAAGTACTCCACAACGTGGCTGGCAAGAAAGGGTATAAAAGAAGAAAATCTAATGACATGGCCTCCTTGTTCACCTGATCTGAACCCCATTGAGAACCTGTGGTCCATCATCAAATGTGAGATTTACAAGGAGGGAAAACAGTCCACCTCTCTGAACAATGTCTGGGAGGCTGTGGTTGCTGCTGCACGCAATGTTGATGGTGGACAGATCAAAACACTGACAGAATCCATGGATGGCAGGCTTTTGAGTGTCCTTGCAAAGAAAGGTGGCTATATTGGTCACTGATTTGTTTTTGTTTTGTTTTTGAATGTCAGAAATGTATATTTGTGAATGTTGAGATGTTATATTGGTTTCACTGGTAAAAATAAATAATTGAAATGGGTATATATTTGTTTTTTGTTAAGTTGCCTAATAATTATGTACAGTAATAGTCACCTGCACACACAGATATCCCACTAAAATAGCTAAAACTAAAAACAAACTAAAAACTACTTCCAAAAATATTCAGCTTTGATATTAATGAGTTTTTTGGGTTCATTGAGAACATGGTTGTTGTTCAATAATAAAATTAATCCTCAAAAATACAACTTGCCTAATAATTCTGCACTCCCTGTATGTCTACTTCATATTTGGATAATTTTGGGAATGACATTTTATTTTTGGGGGACGTTAGAAGGCTTAGAAGTTTAGAAGGAAATCTTGAAATTTTCCAGAAATTTTAAAAACCCCTCTTTTTAAGGACTAGTTCAGATCTGAAGTCACTTTGTGAGGCTTACATAATAGAAACCACCCAAAAATGACCCCATTCTAGAAACTACACCCCTCAACGTATTCAAAACTGATTTTACAAATGTTGTTTACCCTTTAGGTGTTCCAAAAGAGTTAATGGCAAATGGAGATAAAATGTCAGATTTTCAATTTTTTGCAAATTTTCCATTTTAATCCATTTGTTCCAGTAACAAAGCAATGGTTAACAGCCAAACAAAACTCAATATTTATTGCCCTGATTCTGTAATTTGCAGAAACACCCCATATGTGTCCGTAAACTTCTGTACGGGCACACGGTAGGGCGTAGAGGGAAAGGTGCGCAGTGTAGGTTTTTGGAAGGCAAATTGCTGGACTGATTTATTTACACCATGTCCTATTTGAAGTCCCCCTGATGCATCCCTAGAGTAGAAATTCCCTTAAAGTGATCCCATCTTTGCAACTACACCCCTCAAGGTATACAAAATAGATTTTACAAACTTTGTTGACTGTTTAGGTGTTCCACAAGTGTAATTTTGCCAAATTTTCCATTTTAATCCCTTTTTTCCAGTAACAAAGCAAGGGTTAACAGCCAAAAAAACTCTATATTTATTGCCCTGATTCTGTAGTTTATAGAAACACCCCATATGTTGTCATACACTACTGTACACTATTATTACCTTTATTCGGAAGTAAGGTGGGCTAAATTTTAATTTCATCATAGTTTTTTTTTTATTTATTTTTTATGGAGATCACTGTGTGGGGAAAGTAACATGACCGTTTTATAGATCAGGTCATTACGGATGCGGTGATATCAAATATGTGTAGGGAATTAAATTTTAGCAGAAGTCTGATCAGCACCATGGACAGCAGGAAGCCTGTAAAAGCGTCCGGTTGCCATGGTAACATCACTCGCTTCCACAACAGAGCAGCGGGTGATGGAGAGGGAGGGGGGCCCCTCCCTCTGTGATCCCATCAAGAATCGGGGGCTGAAAAGGCACAGCAGCCCCCGATGGGAGAGGGAGGTAGTTCCCTACCTGTTAACCTCTTCCATAAACCTCAAATCTCTCGGCCATCCTGAGAGCACTGCCGCACCCCCTTCCGCTGCGCCCGCTGGCACATAACAAAGAGGGCTGCAGGGGGGTTAAACATAAAATAAAGCCATTTTGAAGTTTCTGATCCCCACGGTAACAGATCGCTTTCCGAAAGCGCTGCAAACCGCAGGTCTCGATACGGGGGGGGTCACAGGACCCCCCTCTGCATTGACCCAGGGTGCCTGCTGATTGATTTCAGTGATTGGAACTACACAGGACGTACCTGTACGCCCTGTGTCCTTAACAGGTTATTGGTGTTGCACTTATAACGGTGCTCCTACCTAGATACTCTGGACCCTAGGCATTGGCCCCACAGCAAATGAAAAAAGGGGTTTGTTGGTAAAGGAGATGAAACAATAAATTGAGTCCAGTCCTTGTATATAGTTGAACAGCAACTTTACTTGAATGTCCTTCCAAACAGTTTACAGGCTTTCTTTTGGTTTCCAGCAGGTGTTGGCATTAATGGTAGCAGGCCAACTCCTTTTTGCTAAATCAGTTGCTCTCTGGCTCTCCTGTGCTGAAAGGCTGGCTGTATAACTTAGCTTTCTCCTTATGCTGTACTTCACTTTCTGTGGTCTGGTCTGTCTCTATCTTTGTCCAGGGAAAACTTTACTCCTGGTTTCTGAGGCTTCAGGCTTCTGCCTCCAGGTCCAGCTGAGCTGAAGGTGCTTAAGCTGGCCCAGGCAGGGCTAGTCCTGCAGGGACGGGCTCCTGCTTCCTCCCCCTAGCAGGTGGTTTAATATCAACCTTCCCCTAGCAGGGGGTAAGCTAAACTGCCTCCTCACTAACTAGTTCCTCCCTCTCTTAGAGAGAGCTAGAATGGAAAGAAGGGTTCTATTCTAGATAAAATAGCTCTGCCATTTGCGCTGCCACCTGCTGTTGAACCAGTCATATTACACTTGAAGAGTTACAAAATAGGATATATGAAGACACATTGCGCAAGAGCTGGAGACAGTGGAAGAGGGCAGAAGGTGGTAATGCACCTCTGGGGTGTTACATTTTCTCCTCTTATACCCTCTTACTGTAATGTCAACTTTTGTTCCATAATAGCTGCCTGGACATGCTGGGAGTTGTTGTTCTCTCCTCCTTTACCCCTCCCTGTATTACCCACTAATTTTCTCCTGTTTTACACTGCCAGCAGTAGTTCTAGCAAACTGTTTCGGAAAAGAATAGCCTGCCAGAGCTCTCTGGATCCAGCATTGCTAGAGGTTATCAGATTGTACCCAGAGAGCTCAGGTAGTTTCTACTGTGCTGAAACAGCTTGCTGGAACTACTGCCAGCAGTGTGAAACAGTCCTTAACTGGTCATGATGAGACTTGTTGTTCTCTTATCACTATTATGATGTTATGCAGCAACTGAGGTGTATATTAGGCTTTGTTCATATCTGCGCTAGTGACGTTCACTTTTCTGCTCTGTCAAAGTAGCACAACAACGAAAATAACGGTAATGCTGCAGCTCGCGCATCAGGACATGAGGGTCCAATTCAGATTCTTACCATGGAGCCCAGCAATTCTTATGTACACCTCTGTATGTATGTATATATATATATATATATATATATATATATATATATATGTATATATATACAGTTAGGTCCATATATATTTGATGAACAGCATAGGCAATATTTGTTTTTGCAATATTTCTCAAATTTTTGGCCTAATATTCACCATAAATTCACAAATTTTAGAATTTGTGATCTCCAGTCATTATTTTCTTGATTCCGAAAATCGGCAATGTAATATGTGCGTATTGCACGCGCAATACAGGCGTGACTCACTTTTGCTACATTTTTCAAGCTGCTAGTAGTTTCCTGAGACTGGAGAAAATAGTTGGCAGCAACTTCAGTGACTGTGAGGAAGTACTCCTGATCACTGTAAGTAATTTTACATTACAGCACTGTTTTTTATTACATTTCGCATGCATGGCAGAACAATAGCTTTAAAAACAGCAGAAAATGGTTACTGGGGAGTTTCTTATATAGTAAGGGGTAGGCAACTTTCCTATTGGTTGCTAGGGATGTTGCTAAACTCAGACAAAGATATTGCAGCCTTTTCATTGGCCCACAAGCAAGAAGCAGTGAGGTTACTGCTGAAAACATTTTTAGAATATACGAAGATATAGCACTATATTCTAGATCTTCACGAATTCTCGAAGTGCCGATATTCGCGATAACAATTTGTTATTAGAATATTCGCGATCGACACTATTTGGACAGAGACAACATTTTTCTGATTTTTGTTCTATACATTACCACAATGAATTTTGAACAAAACATTTCAAATGCAGTTTAAGTTCAGACTTTTGGCTTTAATTCTGTGAGTTGAACAAAATTATTGCATAAAAATGTGAGGAACTAAATCATTTTTTAAACTTAACCATTTCATTTCAGGGGCTCAAAAGTAATTGGACAAATTAAATAATGGTAAATAAAATGTTAATTTCTAATACTTGGTTGAAAACCCTTTGTTGGCTATGACTGCCTGGAGTCTTGAACTCATGGACATCACACTGTGTTTCCTCCTTTTTAATGCTCAGGCCAGGCCTTTACTGCAGTGGTTTTCAGTTGCTGTTTGTTTGTGGGCCTTTCTGTCTAAAGTTTAGTCTTTAACAAGTCAAATGCATGCTCTATTGGGTTCAGATAAGGTGACTGACTTGGTCATTCAAGAATTTTCCACTTCTTTGCTTTAATAAACTCCTGGGTTGCTTTGGCTTTATGTTTTTTTAATCATTGTCCATCTGTATTGTGAAACGCCGACCAATCCGTTTGGCTGCATTTGGCTGGATTTGAGCACACAGTATGTCTCTGAAAACCCTAGAATTCATCTGGCTGCTTCTGTCCTGTGTCACATCATCAATAAACACTAGGGACCCAGTGCCACTGGCAGCCATGCATGCTCAAGCCATCACACTGCCTCCACCGTGTTTTACAGATGATGAGGTATGCTTTGGATCATGAGCTGTACCATGCCTTCGCCATACTTTTTTCTTTCCATTATTCTGATAGAGGTTGAACTTGGTTTCATCTGTCCAAAGAATGTTCTTCCAGAAGTGTGCTGTTTTTTAAAGATGTTTTTTCTTAGCAAAGTCCAATCTAGCCTTCTTATTCTTGAGGCTTATGAGTAGCTTGCACCGTGCAGTGAATCCTCTGTATTTACTTTCATACAGTCTTCCCTTTATGATATATTTGGATATTAATAAGCCTATATCCTGGATAGTGTTGTTCACTTGGTTGGCTTTTGTGAACGGATTTCTCTTCACCATGGTAATCATTCTCTGATTATCCACCACTGTTGTCTTCTGTGGGCGTCCAGGTCTTTTTGCATTGTTAAGGTCAATGGTGCTTTCTTTCTTTCTCAGGATGTACCAAACTGTAGATTTTGCCACTCCTAATAGTGTAGCAATTTCTCGGATGGGTTTTTCTGTGTTCGCAGGATGGCTTGTTTCATCTGCATGGAGAGCTCTTTTGACCGCATGTTTACTTCTCAGCAAAATCTTCAAAATGCAAGCATCACACCTCAAATCAACTCCAGGCCTTTTATGCGCTTAATTAAGAATGAAATAATGAAGGAATTGCCCACACCTGCCCTTGAAACAGACTTTAAGTCAATTGTCCAATTACTTTCCATCCCTTTAAAAACAGGGTGCCACATGTAAAAGAACTGAAACTTCTAAACCCTTCATCCAATTTAATGTGGATACCCTCAAATGAAAACTAAAAGTCTGGACTTTTGTCCGTTATATAACTATAAATTGAAGATGTTTTTGTAAACAAGTAATAAAAACAAAATTTGTGTCAGTGTCCAAATATATATGGACCTGTGTGTGTGTGTGTGTGCGCATACATATACTGTATATATATATATATATATATATATATATATATATAGTAACAGAATTTCAGGGCAGCACACCTGGTAACAAGTAGTGAAAGAAAGTGAGATCCTTTATTCACCCATGAGACGCAAAGCTTGAGAATGGTCCCAGCAAGTGGACCGAAACGTTGCATGGGTGAATAAAGAATCCCACTTTCTTTTCACTATCAGATGTGCTATATTTTAAACCCCACAAAAAAAAAAAAGGATATCTGTGAAAATAGGGAAACAAATGATAGTATTTGCTTGCAGGTAGCTGCTTTTGAGGTGCACCTGCACTTCTTTTAGGCTGCTTTTACACTAGCGTTTCTCTTTTCTGGTATTGAGATCCGTCATAGGAGCTCAATACTGGAGAAAAAAAAATACTTCAGTTTTGTCCCCATTCATTGTCAATGGGTACATAATGTAACTGAACAGAATGAAATGCTCCAAAAAGCATTTGTTTCCATTTGGTTGCGGAATGCATTTTGGAAACAATTGACACAATAGAAAACTGATCCGTCCCCCCAAGAGCCGGAATTGCGGGTGATGCAAGTTCCTTAATTTTGTCAATGTACGTAGACACAAAAAATGGACAAAACATGATTGTGGACGCAAACACAATTGAGTTCAAGGGTCCCCACAAACCAGGTAAAGTTTACTGTCTAGTGGGCCCCTCCCCCAATGAACTTACTACACTGCTCCTGAATCTTAGAGGAGCAGGCAATGATAAATTCCTCACCCACAAGCACGAGCCATGTATGAGGTTTCTTAGTGCAGCCAGAGCTCTGTTCTATGTTCTCCTGCTTTGAGATCCTGTCTCCCCTCCCTGTGCTACACTGATGGAACAGACCAGCTTCCTGCAGGAGGGACCTCTCCGTTGTCAGCCCTGATAGGAGGGGTAGGAGAGTCTGCAAAGTGACACAAGAAGCAAAGGAAGAGGAACCTGTGTCTGGCCACAAATCTCCAATCCCCTATCCTCTTTCTAGCTGCTGTAATCAGTCCCCTGGGCCCCCTCCTGTCTCCAGTAGCCAGCTGTAGTCTTCTGGTCCTCTACTATCCCCTGCAGCCACTCCAGTCTCCGGGGGCTCCTTCTTTCTTTCTTTCTCCAGCAGACATAATCAGTCTACTGACACCCCTCCCCCCCCCTCCCCCCAGCAGCCAGTTCCTGTCCTCTGGTCGCTCCTCCTCTCCCTAGCAGCCAGATACAGACCCGTCTCCTGTTTCCAAAAGCCAGCTCCAGCCCTCCGGCCCCCCTACTGTTCCCAGCAGCCTGCTCCAGTCCTTTGGGCCCCCTCCTGTTACAATCAGCCAGCTCCAGTCCCCTGAGACCACTTTTGTTCCCTCCAGCTTCAGTCCTCTGGGCCTTCTACTCTTCTTCCCAGCAACCAGCTCCAGTGCCTTGGACCCCCCCCCTCCTCTCCTCAGCAGCTATCTCCAGTCCTCTTAGCCCCCCTCCTCTCCTCAGCAGCCAGTTGCAGTCCTATTGGCCCCCTCCTCTCCTCAGAAGCCAGCTCTAGTCTTCTTGTCCTCCCTTCTCTCCCCAGCACCCACCTGCAGTCCTCTGGGTCCCCCTCCCTGTTACCAGGTAGCCAGCTCCAGTCTCCTGGGCCTTCTTCTATCTCCAGCAGCCATTTACATTCATCTGGGCCTTCCACAGCTTCTTCTTCCCAGCTGCCATCTCTGGTCATCTGGGACCCCCAACTGCTATATACTTTCCTCTGGAACACCCAGCTGCTATCTCCTATCCTGCTGCTGAATAGAGATGAGCAGCAGGGGAAATATTTGAATTTGCAATATTTCACAAATATTTGGTCGAATATTTGTCATATATTCACAAATTCGCGAATTCGAGATTATCTTCTTAATCGCAAAAAATTGGCAATGTAATATTCGCTGCACACAAAATACAGGCATGGATCACTATAGCTACATTTTTCAAGCTACTAGAAGTTTCCCGAGACTGGAGAAAATGGTTGGCACGGCAGAACATTACAGTAGCTTTATATGCAGATAGAGTGCTCCAATATATTCACGATTTCGAAATCGGCACTTATAATGCAAATATTTTGGTGCAATATGTGCAACTTCACATTTAACAGATCTGATTACATATTAGTGATTGGTGCACTAAGTATTGTTGTGAACTTGTGAAATCACAGCACTATGAATGTATGTATGTAGCATACATACATACATACAGCACTATTTATGTAGCATGTATGTATAGACAGCAGAACCTCAGCTACAGCTACACTATATCAGGATATAACCTACACTGATTATCTCCCACTAACTATCTGTATCATATATAAGCTAACTAACTATCTAATGTAATGACACAGGAAAGCAGAGAACACATCAATAACACTGCTGTCTCTCTCAGATCTGCAAAACACTGCATACAAGGGCTGCTGGGGAGGTTCTTATATAGTGTGACGGTATACAAGGTGAGGTGGTGGATGATAGGTATGGTTCACCTTGCATGCGCTCTGTTGTCAGGGACTGAACCGGAATCCGGCCTGGGTTTTTCCAGCCTCTATGGCAGGCTTGGTTCCGGTCCAGAGATTGTGGTCCACTGGAGTTCACCTCCAGGTGGACTTTAAATAAACAGGGAGAGAGCACAACAGGGCTCTCATGTGCTGAGTTTGGATGCGAGAAAAACAAAAGGTTTGCTTTACCATTTGTGTTGGTGGTGTCGGGGTGCAGCCCCACACCGTATAGTCAGGAAACAACTGTATAGCTTAGCCCCGGACAGCAAGGATTTACTTTATGTTTTGTTTGTTTTCTGCTGTACAAACCTTTTTGCCTAAATAAACCTGGCAACCAGACAGATTTTCAAGGAAACTGCCTGCTTACGGTCGGACTGTCTTGCTCAACTTGGTTTGGAGTTTGCAGTATGCAATTGCTTATGATCTGGTATGAGCAGTTCGCAGTTTGTATGCTTGCAATTTGTATTTGCACTTGTATGGTTGCAATTGGTGGAACTGTAAGTAAACACATATATATCTAGTTCAGTATACAGCTGTAAACACAATACTAACAATATGAACATTATATAACTGTTTTGAATACCTATATTGGCCTCTTGTTCCCATAAAACTCAGCTCTCAGTGGAGTGAATGTCTCTTCAGCTACTGTCTCTGGTGAATAATGATTCTAGCAGCAGGAGCTGGGGGAATTCCCAGACAGGCTGTGTGTTGGCTGGCTTTGATTGGCGAAAACTCTTGCTGTGTGAGAAGCTGGCTGTGATTGGTCTAGACTTCTGCCCAGGAACAACAGATTAACACTATACTTTCTGTTGTTTCTGCTGTGTCACTGAGCTTACCTTTTATTACAAAATGAATCTTTTTTTAATATTTTTAAGTTTTATTGAAAAATCAGATAAGATAGGATGTACTGCATAGTAAACACTGTAAGGAAACATACAGTTAAACAGTATAAACATAATGGTACACTCAAGCCAAATGACAAGTTGATTGACATATTGATAATTTACATATCAGGTTGAACATATCATGTGGGTTTTCTGAATTTTTCCCAATATTTCCATTTAATTTTAAACTTGTGATGTGTGTGACTTTCCCAGGAAGCTATTTCTTCAAATCTATACAGCAAATCCACCTTGTTAATCCAGTGATCAAAGGCTGGTAGATCAGGTGATAACCAGTGATGAGGTAGAAGAAGACAAGCTGCCAATAAGAGTGTTGTAAAAGAAAAGGGACAAGAGTGGCACTGCCGTAAGGAGACAGATGTAAGAGAGCTAGTTAGGGGGAACCCGGGGATAGAAGATCCACAGATGTCGTTACTTCTCTTGAAAATTTCAGACCACATTTATTAATTGGTAAGCAGGTCCACCAGATATGGTAGAACGTGCCTCTCTCCTCACCACAGCACCAGCACAGGTCTGTTTTGGAGTTTTCATATCTATGGGTAATGTCAGGGGTCCTATACCACCTCGTCATCACCTTGTAGCCATTTTCTTGCACCCTCACACATCTTGAAGAGGAATGGGGAGTAATAAGTAATTTTTGGAGTTCTGCAGGTGAGAATTGGCTTTCTAGATCTTTTTCCCATAACCCAACAAAGGAGGGTTTTGTTAACAAGTTAGGAGAACTAAGTCTTTTGTATAATTGGGAGATCAGTTTGTGTGGGGGGTTAGTCTGGGTAATCATACTTTCAAACCAAGTAAGTGGTCTAAGAAGTGATTGTAGGGGTATATGGATATGAATGAGTGCAGGAAAGAGATCAAGTTGGGGTTCTCCCATTATCCCATTATAGGCAATAATGAGAGAAGGGATTGTTTGTCTCATACCTTCCCTTGCTCATCAAACAAGGAAACCACAGGAATTTTTAAATACCTTACCAGGTTCGGAATGCTCTGTTTTAGCTCAACAGGAGCAAGATCAATTTCATCTCTTATTTGAACAAGGGCAGACGGCAACGGGACACCCCATTCTGAGTTTTTTTTAGCCATTTCCATGCCTCTATAGTAGCTTTAATTAGTGGGCTCGTGACTGTAGTGATAACAGGATTGTTTGGGGTTTTTACCAGTAGGCCCCTGAAGGAAGAACCTAAGATAGAGGACTCCATGTCCACTCAGAATCTTTGTGGAGTTCATCTGAATCAATCAATCGTCCTAGAAAGAAGAATTGCCCTGTTATATATTATGGGAGCGGGAAGTCCCATACCCCCAAGTGCCCTTGGTCTTTGTAGTGTTTCTAGAGTGATACAAGGCTTTTCCCACTCCAGATGAAGGAGCAAAGATTCTTATCTAGCTTTTTAAAGTAGGAGTTGGGATCGGTATAGGCAAAACTTGTTGTAAATAAGTTAGCTTTGGTAACACTAGTGAAGTAAACAGGTTTTTCCGTCCAAAACAGGAAAGTGTTATGGGAGTGAAATTCATTAGTTTGGTCATGGGTAGATTGAAGTAGTGGGGTATAGTTCAAGTCAAATATGTTTGAGAGATCTCGACAAATCTTAATACCAAGGTATGTAATGTAAGGGACATCCCAATTGAATGGAGATGTTTTGGCTAAAGTCAATCTACTTGATGTCTTCACTCCCAAGCTCAACACATATGATTTCTTCATATTTACTTTAAAATTGGATAGAGGGCTGAATTTCTCTAATTAATAATATATGAGGTGCATAGATTCAAGAGGGTTAGTTGTAAGCAGCAACCTCATGCTCTTGATCACCAAGTTTAATTCCTTTAATGTTCACGTCTTGGCAGATTTTTTTAAGTAGAGGCTCCATAATCATGACGAATATTAGAGGGGAAAGGGGGCACCCTTGTCTTGTGCCATCCCTAATCGGGAATGGGTCGGAGACAGTGTCATTCACCAGCACCGATGCCGAGGCATTGAGATACATCGTAAAAATAGCCTGTATGAAAGAGACTGGAAGGCCAAACTTATCAAGAGTCAGGCGTATAAAGTCCCAATGGACTCTATCAAATGCTTTCTCGGCATCGGTACAGAGAAGGACCAAAGGGGATGAGTGTTTTTTGCATGATAAATAGCATTTAGAATCCTGTATATTGGAGATACTGCGCTGAAGGACAAGTTATTTGGCGATCAATATTATTATACAGGTATTTGCAATTGGGTGCAGGCTGGCATGCGAAGGTGTGTCACTATACAGGTGTTCCCATTAGAAATGGGAACAAAAAATATACAACCTCAGCGACCACACTCTAAAATCAGGGGAGGAAAAAATCCTCAAAAAGGGACTAAATTTCACCCCCACGGTACATCTCAACAAATTTGAGGCATTCATCGGGGTTAGAAAATTTATGAGGAACCTAGCCCTGAAAAAATATTTTATAAAAAAAATCAGCTAATAATAATAATACCACCTAATAAGAGGGGGGGGGGGATTACATCAAGGAGATGTCAAAAAAGGAATCCAAATGGATATTCAATATGGACAGCTTAATACCAAATGGATTAAATGCAGAGCTAGAACTGTTCGCTTTTGAATAATAAAAAAATGACACTGAATGCATGCAGGATTGGCAGGGAAGAGGTTAAAGCTCTGGAGAAATACCTATAAAAAGGGTGCACGAACAGCCAGGCAACACTCCCTGAGGAAGAACAGCGCCTGTTCGAAACGCGTTGGAGAAGGATACCTGGCACCTGTCGGTCAATGCTTGACCGCTTTAGTGACGTCACTAACCAACTCCAAGTGAGCGCCAACCACTCCCCTACACACACCTCCACCTGCGGCTGCAGCGTGCCACCGGCCGGGACACGAGGCAGCACGCCGACTCATCCTGCAGCTGGATTACTCCATCTTGATCCAAAAACATCGATAAAGAATAAAGAAAAAGATAAAGAAAGAAAAACACCAACTAATAACCGAAGAAGCCTCCTTACCGAACTTACAGGGACGCAGACAAAAGCACGCCAACTGAAGGCTTCACTACAGGTAAGCGGTTTCTAACCAGCTAATACACCTGTATAGTGACACACCTTCGCATGCCAGCCTGCACCCAATTGCAAATACCTGTATAATAATATCGATCGCCAAATAACTTGTCCTTCAGCGCAGTATCTCCAATATACCTGATTACCTTCCCAGTGCGGCAGATTTGTGTGGTCCCTGCCGCGATACCGCTGCTTCTGGCATACAGCTCCCACTGAGCGCCACCCCTGCAATTCTTCTATAGCATTTAGAATCCTGGCTGAGTTATCTTTTCCCTCTCTTCCTGCTACAAAACCAGTTTGATCTCTATGTATCAATTGTGGTAAGATAGAAGCAAAGCTCATTAGCCAGCATTTTGGCCAATAATTTCAAATCTAAGTTGAGCAAGGATATGGGGCGGTAGCTGGCACAGTAGATAGGGTCTTTGCCCTCTTTGGGAATAATAGTTATATGTGCCTTGGTCATGTCTCCAGAAAGTGGAGTTCCCTGAAGGGAATGATTGCATATGGTTAATAAGTGGGGGACTAGTGATTTGCTAAAAGCAGGGCTTTTTTTCTCAGAGAAAAGGTGGTGGAACTCACCCCCCCCCCTCCCCTGGCCACGCCCCTACCCACCCCTAGGACCGCCCCCTAAAACCGCCCCTTTAGAGAACAGGGATGCAAGTAAAATTTGAGTGGGGTTTTAAAAGTCCAGCCCAGCAAAGAAACCCCCCAGATGGGGATGGCACTGTTAATGGGGGATCTGTGGATGGCACTGTTATGGGGGATCTGTGGATGGTATCCACAGATCCCCCATCCTATAACAGTGCCATCCACAGACCCCCCCCCATCCTATAACAGTGCCATCCACAGACCCCCCACCCCATAACAGTGCCATCCACAGACCCCCCCACCCCATAACAGTGCCATCCACAGACCCCCCCCCACCCCTTAACAGTGCCATCCACAGACCCCCCCCCACCCCTTAACAGTGCCATCCACAGACCCCCCCACCCCATAACAGTGCCATCCACAGACCCCCCCCACCCCATAACAGTGCCATCCACACACCCCCCCACCCCATAACAGTGCCATCCACAGACCCCCCCACCCCATAACAGTGCCATCTACAGACCCCCCCCACCCCATAACAGTGCCATCCACAGACCCCCCCCACCCCATAACAGTGCCATCCACAGACCCCCCCACCCCATAACAGTGCCATCCACAGACCCCCCCCACCCCATAACAGTGCCATCCACAGACCCCCCACCCCATAACAGTGCCATCCACAGACCCCCCACCCCATAACAGTGCCATCCACAGACCCCCCCCACCCCTTAACAGTGCCATCCACAGACCCCCCCCACCCCTTAACAGTGCCATCCACAGACCCCCCCCACCCCTTAACAGTGCCATCCAGACCCCCCCCCCTTAACAGTGCCATCCACAGACCCCCCATTGCCGCTCCAGTAGAGTTATAGAATGTGGAAAATGAATAATGATTCTTCAATTCATGCTGCCCCCTCTGTGTACTTTATAACATTCAATATATCCATCCGATCCTACTCACAGGGGCAGGGCTACTGTTCTCTTAATGCAGGCCGGCCGGGCAGACGAGCGGCATCGTCACTGACTGACGTCACGTGCCTGCGCCGCCTACTTTATGAAGTAGGCGGCGCAGGCACGTGACGTCAGTCAGTGACGCTGCCGCTCATCTGCCCGGCCGCCCTGCATTAAGAGAACAGTAGCCCTGCCCCTGTGAGTAGGATCGGATGGATATTTTGAATGTTATAAAGTACACAGAGGGGGCAGCATGAATAGAAGAATCATTATTCATTTTCCACATTCTATAACTCTACTGGAGCTGGGGGCCGGAGCACAGTGAACGCACCGGCCCCCAGCTCCTCCTCCCAGTCCCTCCACGCTGATACATCGCAGCCTGCGACGCTGGAGCACGGCAGGCTGCGATGTCAAAAGGTGGCGGAACGCCGTTCCGGTGCGTTCCGCCAGAAAAAAAGCCCTGGCTAAAAGTATGATAATAAAGAGCTGGAAGGCCATCAGGGCCAGGGGACTTCCCTTTGGGGAGTTGTTTAATGGTTAAGAGAATTTCATCTAAAGTGAACGGGGACTCCAGGAGTGTTTGTTGAATTTTGTTTACTTTAGGGAGTGTTATGACTGAAGAAACAAATTGATTGCTTCTGTGTTGGAGGTGGTTTTAGGTGTTATTATATTTTGGGGAATGTTATATAGTGAGTGGTAGAAGGACATAAATTGATGGGATATATCCTTTGTTGTCGTGGCCAAATGTGTGTTGTCTCCTTTAATTTTACAGATTACATTTTTGGCTTTTCTTTTTTTATACGGTGTATCATGAATTTAGAGGCCTTGTCTCCATGGGCAAAATACTTAACTTATGAATGTAAGAAATACTTAGCTGAGGTAGTGTTGAGGAGATGTTTTAGTTCGGAACGTAGTGTATTGAGTTGGGGGATGTGTGATTCTAAAAGGGATTGTTTGTGTAATCTCTCAATTCTCTGAAATTCGGATAGTAATGATTCAACACGGGACGTTCTTAGTTTCTTTTGGTGGGATCCTATACTAATAAATTGGCAACGCATATAAGCCTTGTGGGTGTCCCACACCACATGGGGTGAGGTGGTTGAGTGGACCTTTAAAAGGGAGAAGTCATCAATGAGTCGGGTTTTTTTTTTCTATGAGTTCAGGTGATGATATTAATTGTTCATTGAGTCGCCACTTGAAGGTTTTAGGGGGTATGTGTGGAGTGGAGATGGACATTCTGATGGAGGAATGGTCCGACAGGTGGATGGGGTCGATTATAGCTTTTGAGCAAAACTGTAGATGTTCTTTTGAAATCAAGATATAGTCAAGGCGTTGGTAAGACCCATGTACATTGAAGAAGAAGGTGTAGTCTCTTACAGCGGGACTTAGTGTTCTCCAAACATCTACCAAATGAAGGTCATGTGGAGTCTTTTACGCAGAAAGCTCAGGGCTTTGTGTGAAAGAGATGATCTTTTTGATGAGGAATCTATATTAGGTTCCATGGTAAAGTTAAAATCACCTCCCATAATGACCACACCCTCCTTAAAGGGCTCTATTACTTGAAAGAGAGTTTTATACCACAAAACCTGGTTATTATTTAGTGCATAGATGTTAATGAATGTGTAAACTTGGTTCGCTATGGTACCTTTAAGGAGAAGGTACCTACCATCCACATCTTGTATATGAGCACAATAATGAAATGGGATATTCCTTTGGAATCCCACGCTCACTCCCCTAGAGGCCGAAGAATTGGATCCGCGGTGATACCATATAGAAAAATGAGAGTGGGATAAGTTGGGATATTGATTTAACTTAAAATGTGTCTCTTGTAAAAAGAGAACTGAGCAATTATTCTTTTTCAACTGGGAAAAGATTTGGCATCTTTTAGAGGGTGCCTTAAAGCCTTTAACATTAAAGGAGGCTATTTGTAGGTTAGCCATTACTAATCCTGAATGTGACTAAGGGGTTGCATTTAAGTTTACTGCAAAAGTGACTCGCTATGTGGGGGGAGTTGTACCAGTAGGGGAAAGTTCCCCTAGACAGAAAATCATAAAAACAACATTTAACCCATAAAAACAACGTGGTATATAACTGGTTAGTGAGAACGGCATGTTTGTGCCGTCTAAGTAAAATAGGTAAAGGAAGAAAAGGGGTGACCGATTTGTGAATCATCACCCAGTATGAGTAGTGAACCACAATGGAAAGGGACAGAAGAGGTAAGATGTGTTTAGCATCTAGTGAGATAGGCGTCAGTAAATGGCGGGAAATAAAAGAAATAACATAGGAAGTCCATTGAAAAGGTAGACAAGATTGACCTATTGCTTAACCTTATGTGATCATGGGTGTAGATTGGCCTCACTCTCCCATGGGAAGTCTTTTGAGAGTAGCTCCCTGGGTTCCTCTCCTCGGCTTGTGCGGGGTGGCTTGTCTGTCCCAGGGTTCATATGGAGGGAGTGGAGGGAGAGATGTGAGATCCTGTATGGGGTCCCAATTCTGGATGTCCAAAGGTTTGATCTTCAGATGCTCATATATTGGGTCTAAGTCCAGATATGAGGTTAGTGACAATCTTCGGCCCTCATACATAAAAGATAGGCCAAATGGGAAAGACCACCTATACGGGATATTATGTGATCTGAGCCAATCCGTCAAAGGCTTTAGTGCCCTCCTTTTTCTTAAGGTGGATTGGGCTAGGTCCTGAAAAATCAGGATATCATGGCCGTCCCAGACTATAGAACCTGTGTCTCGCGCCTTGGCAAGTATGGCTTATTTTACTGGAAAGCTTAGCAGCTTGCATATAACATCTCTGGGAGGAGCGTTAATAGCTGGTTTGGGTTTTAAAGCATGATGAGCTCTCTCCAGAATCACTTCATGGACCGAGTCTGGTCCTAGTAGGGAGAGGCAGATTTGCATTACTGTGTTAGAAATGTCCCCTGCTGCAACCATCTCAGGGATGCCTCTGAAGCGTAAATTGTTGCGTCTCCCATGATTTTCCTGGACCTCCAGGGCACTGTAAAGTGTGTTTAGATTTAATTGAATGGTGTTCATTTGTTGGGAAACTGCGGTTTGATGTTGTATCAGGATGGTTTGTGTCTCCTCTAGGGACTCGGCCCTTCTCCCAATGTGGCGGACATCTCGTCTAATTGCCGCTAGGGCGGAACTCAGCGGCTCCAGTGCAGAGGCTAAGGAAGAGGATAAAGCCTCTCTCAGGTACGATCAGGATATGGGGAGATCCCCTGTTTCGTCCTCACCCCCGATCGTTTGATCTGACAGCTCCAACTGCTTTTAGTTAGTGACTTTCAGCGAGGTCGGCGCCATCTTTGTCTCTCTAGCCACATAAGCGGAGGCAGCCTTCTTAATGAATTTCTCCATTTCCCCACCGGTTGTGGCTGATTTGGGATGACCAGAGGAGTCACCAGCTTTAGAGCCACCGATCTTTACCATTTTAAGCTTAACAGGCTATAAAACCAGGCTTCTGGCGTGAATTCATACACGGAGCAGCAGCTTCACACAGCCATCCACTGCAAGCGCTAGCTCCACCCCCCACAAAATGAATCTTGAAGGCATATTATCTTTTTCTGCTTCTGTGAACACAAAATATATAACAGTTATATGACATCCAAAACATGATGCCACAGTAAATAACTCTGCTTTTGTCTTTAACACATAAACATAGGAACTTTATTAAGGTTATTAGCAGGTTTAGCTGTATACACATATAGGCTATACTAGCAAACTAGGACAGGTCCTAGCTGGCCAGCTACAAGCATCACTGTGGAAGAGATGCAAGCAGTATCAGCCAACATAATCCGATGTACCCAAAGATGCATAGATGTGTACAGGGACCACTTTCAGCATCTTTTGTGACCAGGGGCGTAACTACCAAAACAGCAGACCATGTGACTGCTATAGGGCCCAGGGCAAGAGGGGGGCCCAGTCTTAGTTGGTATTATCTCCTCTTCTACTGGAGTTGAAAACTTGGTCAGGGCTCTACCCTCTAAAGGAACAACTTTTAGCAAATGAGGCAGTAGAAAAATAGCCCAAGGGTCATTGAAAAGGGTTTAGGTGTCTGGTTTGATCCTTGCTATGGGGCCCATACTTCTCTATGAACGCCACTCTTTGTGACATTTGGGTAATAAAAAAAGGAGGGGGCCACCCTGTATAATTTCCTATTATATAAACAAATACATAAAAAAAAAAAAAAAAAAAAAACAGAATACCCCTTTAAAGGGAACCTGTCACCAGTTTTATGGTGTCCTATCTAAGGGTAACATAAATAAGTGACTGATTCTCTTAGTAAAATGCTGGGTCACTTTCTTTAATTGACCCAGTCAATCTGCCAACATCTTGTATTGAAAAGCTCCAGCTGATAATGATGAGTCACAAATATTCATGAGCTCCTGACTCTCCCCGCCCACCTGCTGCTGA
Organism: Bufo gargarizans; assembly: GCF_014858855.1. Classification (NCBI taxonomy): domain Eukaryota; kingdom Metazoa; phylum Chordata; class Amphibia; order Anura; family Bufonidae; genus Bufo; species Bufo gargarizans. Next base: position 446,265,892 of record NC_058081.1, read on the forward strand.
ATGACAGTTTGTTTCCAAAGGAATCAGCAGCAGGTGGGCAGGGGAGTGGCTATAGCTCTGAATTTAATATACGCTGGACTCAATGACATCACGCCGGACTCGAAACAGCTTATTAGCATGCGGCATGCAGCATCTTTGTGTGTATATCATGAGGTAACCATCTGTCACACCTTTAAGTGAATACATCTAAGGCACTTTTTAGTAGGTAATGAATGGATATAATTAGTTAGATTATAATCAAATATCCACATGACAGGTTCCCTTTAAGGGTACTTTCACACTAGCCTTTAAAGGGTTTCTGTCACCAGATTTAACCCTATTAAACTAGCTGACATTAGCGATGTGCTAATGTCAGATAAATCTAACTAGCCTATTCCAACTTTTATCTATGCCCCCGTTACGCCAGAAATCTAACTTTTATAATACGCTAATTAGCCTCTAGGAGCCAGGGGGCTTGTTCCTGTGTCACAGTAAATAACTTTGCTTTTGTCTTAAGGTTATTAGCAGGTTTAGCTGTATACAGATATAAGCTATACTAGCAACCTAGGACAGGTCCTAGCTGGTGATGGATCATGTGATGGACCATGTGATGAGCGCAGTGACGTCACCACAGGTCCTTTTCCTCCTGGTCATCAAATAAGAAGACAGAAGAGAAGCCGAGCTGCGTGAACAAGTGGATGAGGTGAATTAAATTATTATTTTATTTTTAACCCCTTCATCCCTATTTTACTAAGCATTCTTTATTAAGAATGCTATTATTTTCCCTTATAACCATGTTATAAGGGAAAATAATAAAATCTACACAACACCTAACCCAAACCCGAACTTCTGTGAAGAAGTCCGGGTTTGGGTACCAAACATGCCGATTTTTATCACGCGTATGCAAAACGCATTCAAACGCTTTGCACTCGTGCTGAAAAATCATGCATTTTCCCGTGACGCACCCGATTCCTATCTGGCCCTCACACACGACGCCCGCATGAAAGAGGCCTTAGATTTCTGGCGTAACGGAGGCATAGATAAAAGTAGGAATAGGCTAGTTAGGTTTAGCTTACATTAGCACATCGCTAATGTCAGCTAGCCTAATAGGGTTAAATCTGGTGACAAAAACCCTTTAAGTTTTCCGGTGTTGAGGTCCGTCATAGTGACTCAATACCGAAAAAAAAGCTTTAGTTTTGTCCCCTTCATTGTCAATGGGGACAAAACTGAACAGAATGGAATGCTCCAAAATGCATTCTGTTCTGTTTAGTTGCCTCCCCATACCGGAGCGAAAACCGCAACATGTTGTATTTTGCTTTCCGTCCTGGGATGCGGATCTGTCATGACCCCCAATGAAAAGTCAATGGGGACGGATCTGTTTTCTCTGCCACAAACTGCCACAATAGAAAACGGACCCGTCCCCCATTTACTTTCAATGGGAGTAAAGCTGGATCCATCTTGGCAATGTTAAAGATAATACAACCGGATCCATTCATAACGGATGCAGACGGTTGTATTATCAGTAATGGAAGTGTTTTTGCTGGACCCTGCTAGTGTGAAAGCAGCCTAAGGGTTTTCCATTCCATGGATTGCCTGTTGTTCTTTAACCTTCTGGATGGAATAGCAACTTGATTGAGGCTGACAAACAGCTTCAGAAGAGCACATAAATATTTCAGTCACTAGCTGGTAGAATGTAAATCTTTTATAAATGAAGTACCCCACTGACTGAAGTACTGTACCACTGTGTTATTGGGGTAGAAGATCGGTAGGTGGCGATGTATTGGTGTAAAGTCTGGATTTAATTCCCGAAGGCAAACGGATTTCGACATAAATCCATCTGCAGGTCTTACTTCATTATTCTGTAAGACCTTGCAAAAAAAAGAAAAAAAAATATTCCCATAAAACTTTCAGCACAGTCAGGTGTGGGTGGATTGCTTTGTAAGAGTGTCCATACAGTACAACTTGTTCCTGGCTTCTGACAGTGAGATAAGTGCAGGTCTTCATACACTTCATGCTCACAGACCTATTTTATACTAACATTTCTGATTAATGCTTCCTGATTAATATGTCTGCTCTTGTGACCAGTGAGAAGCCTGTGAATTGGGGGCTGCACAGTTAACAACGCCATTAAAAAGAAGGGGAAGGGGGAGATGGGAGAGATCTGAGGAATAGGTAAAGAAAGCTGCCGCAGAATCTGTGCTGTGACAAGGGAATGGAGAAAGAACATGACAAAAGCAAATAATATTTTTTAAGATCAGTAAAGACTCATACATAGACAATACTAGTCAGAGGAGTAATTGGAAGCCCCAGGGTTCCTTATGCAAAGTCTCTAACAGGGACCACCCATAGGCCATTTCTAAATTATTAAATGGTAGAAGGGTTTTTTGTGCACTCCTGGGCACAGAACCATCATTATATGACTAATTCTGCTGCCTTATAGTTATGGGTAGTGTTAAGCGAGCATGCTCGGACGAATACCAGCTCGGCTCGAGCATCGCTATGCTCGGCACATGGCGGGACTCGGCCTAGTACCGCATGTGCTCGAGTCTTCTCCCTCCACATTTTGCGGCTGCTAAGCAGCCAATAAACGTGCAAGTAAGTACTGCCCTCATTGTAATGCCAGTAGCCATGTTGGCAACTGGCATTACAGTGATTGGCTGGGCGGAACGTGTCATTGGGTGCAATATCGAACCCGATAACGCGTGTTCGGCTCATTCTAAGTCAGGGAGAGCTGAGCATAGGAAGGGACAGAGAGTGAAGGGAGCAGGGGCGGACTGACACAACTTATGGGGCCCCCGGGCAATAGGAGACTATGGGGCCCCTGTGTCCCCGCCCCACCCTCAAGCCACACCCACACACAGCCCCACCAACAGATTGCGCCGTGGGCTCCAGGCTCATGTGGGCCCTTGGGCGATAAAGTCTCAGTGGGCCCCCCTAAACAGTGATAACTCTCTGAGTACAGAAAATGTATTAGTGTTACCTGCAGTCCTATGTAAAACCACAGATAACACTAGTGCATATAATGTGGTAGTGTTACCTGCAGTCCTATGTAAAAACACAGATAATACTAGTCCTGATAATGTGGTAGTGTTACCTATGTCCTTAGTGTGCCTCCCTTTGTCTCTCCCATGGACTTCATGCTGGTGGTGCTGCCTTCTCTTCCATCTTCTTCTTCTTGCCACGCACAGAACGTCCCGATGCAGCTGTGTCAAGACATAGGAACACTGTGGGCAGGGTGATAGTGACACACACACACAGAGACACACATGGACAGATACACACACAGGGATAGACACACACACACAGGGACAGACACCCACACAGGGACACCAAAACAAGTCCAGCCGGCACTCACTGTTTTACCTGCCGTTGCAGTGGAAAGGAGCATCGCTCCATGAGTAACAAGTAAGAGATCCCAGCAAGCCGCAAATGTTTCAAAAATATATTTTTATTCTTTATTTCATATCTCAGTTAATTTTACGTGTTTCGGCATACAGCCCTCCATCTCAGGGTACAATGGGGACTAAACAGTAGCGAGTGGCGTTCATACATAAGTTTCATCCCTATAATGCGAATATAGACAATGTAGTCAGGAAACATTGGAGCATCCTAACTTAAGCTTATCCTAATGTGGAGGAGTTTAAAATCCACCATTGATCTGCAATAAAAAGAATCCCAGTCTTAGAGACAAACTGGTGCATGCAGATCTAGGTAGCAAAAGAGAAACATTGAGACAGAGCACATTGAGGACTGGGAAAAAAGGCACATTTCCGTGCCTACATTGTCTTCAATGTTCCCATATAATTAAAGGCTCGGAGGTTTGCCATCCCCACACAGCAAAAGCTTTTAAAATACAAGGATTTTTCACATGTGAGTCTAAAAATTTGATCTATTTGATCAAATGCCCATGTGGGCTTGCATATGTGGGAGAAACGATGCAGATGATGAGAGAAAGGTTATGTAAGCATGAGTCCACAATAAGGACAAAGAATTTATTATTACCGTTAACATATCATTTTGACAGATGTAAACATTCAGTGTCCCTGCTTAGGTTTCAGGTTCTAGAGCAGGTCACGAGACCAAGGAGAGGAGGTGATATAAAAAAAACTCCTACTCCGTAGGGAAACTTTTTGGATACACACTCTCAACACACTACATCCCAGAGGTCTGAATTGTGACTATGAGGTCGCAAGGTTATAGGATTGTAATGTTCTGATAGACATAGCATATGTACATATATTGCTTTTCTTAAGTGCCTTATTCTTTTCTTTTTATTATAGACATTATCGGCTCGTTGATCTCCTACTTTCGATTTGTGATATCCTTTCTGTTCGCGGTGTGTCCAGTGTGGAAGTGAAACTAAGTTGTGGGTTGGTGCTGGTATGCTCCTGCCCATAGGGGGGTGGATGATGTCACTTGTGTTTGATTAGATATACCTTATATAAAGTTGGTTTGAATCACATTATGTATCTATTGATAAAGGCTGCATGCTGAAACGTATAAAATATGAAATAAAGAAGAAGAATATATTTTTGAAACATATTGGCGGCTTGCTGGGATCTCTTACTTGTACACACACAGGGACCGACACACACACACAGGGACAGACACACACACAGGGACAGACACACACACAGGGACAGACACACACAGGGACAGACACACACAGGGACAGACACACACAGGGACAGACACATACACAGGGAGAGACGCGGACACACAGGGACAGACATACATCCCATGCCTAGCCCACTTGTTCAATCTTGTAGTTCAGCGGTTTCTCAAAATCTACCCCAATTTGCCTGAGCTACTGGTAAACGTGTGCCGTGTGTGTGCACATTTCCGCAAGCCACCGACAGCTTCAGCGGGTCTGTCAACGCTGCAGCAGCGCTTGAAATTGCCAGATCACTGGCTGTTGTGCGACGTGAGCACATGCTGGAACTCCACGTTCCACATGTTGGCCAGGCTTTGTGAGCAGCAGAGGGCAGTAGTGGAATACCAGCTGCAACATGGTTGGCGGTTGCCTCCGCTACAGAGGGTACTCTGGCACACATGGCTGACTTCATGTTAGGCTGCCTTTCCTGAGACCTGTGCGTTATAAACATTTTAGACAACACGGATTACTGGTTGTTCACCCTTCTCGACTTCTCGACCTCCGCTACAAAGAGAATTGTGGCGAGGATGAGCTAAAACGGTACAATACCAGAAGATCCTTGTTGAAAAATTGCTACAAAAATTTCTATCTGACAACACCGGCGGCAGAGTCCGTAGTTCCTTGGCCAACCGAGGGGAGACAAGGGGAACACACAGCAGTTCCAACAGAGGCAGGGCAACACTCTCCAAAGCCTGGGACAGTTTCATGACACCCCGCCAGCCCCTTCACCCTGATGCGCGGCCTAGTGTCACAAGGAGGGCCATTTTTTGGAAGATGATGAAGGAGTACATAGCAGACCGTGTCAGCGTCCTCAGTGATCCCTCTGTGCCTTAAAACTACTGGATGTCCAAGCTGGACACGTGGCACGAACTGGTGCTCTATGCCTTGGAGGTGCTGGCCTGCCCTGACGCCAGCGTTTTGTCTTCTGCTGGTGGCATTATAACAGATAAGCGTATCCGCCTGTCAACTGAAAATGCTGACAGGTTGACGCTTATAAAAATGAACAAGGCCTGGATTGACCATGACTTCTCGACTCCACCAGAGGAAAGCGGCTGAACAAAAAGGCACTTTACATGTGTTGCTTATAATGTACTGAATACACTGTATTCCCATGTACCCTTTCAACCACAAACAAGGGCATATGGTTGAATCTTCCTTTTCTCAGCTCACCAGCAGGCCCTTACCTACAATCATTTAACAGAGTCAGCTCACCTTCAGACCCTCACATATAATTTTTTAGAGGGTCAGCTCACCAGCAGGCCTTCACCTACAATCTTTTAATGGTTCAGCTCACCAGCAGACCCACACATAAAATATTTTACAGGGTCAGTTCACCAGCAGGCTCGCAGCAAAAATCTTTTACAGGGTCAGCTCACCAGCAGACCCACACCTAAAATCTTCTACAGGGTCAGCTCACTTGCAGGCCCGCACATAAAATCTTTTACAGGGTCAGCTCACCTTCACCTACAATCTTTTGCAGGGTCAGCTCACCAGCAGGCCCACACCTAAAATCTTTTACAGGGTCAGCTCAATCTGCAGGCCCACACCTAAAATCTTTTACAGGGTAAGCTCACTTGCTGGCCCTCAAATATAATTTTCTAGAGGGTCATCTCACCAGCAGGCCTTCACCTACAATCTTTTATAGAGTCAGCTCACCAGCAGGCCCACACCTAAAATGTTTTACAGGGTCAGCTCACCTGCAGGCCCACACCTAAAATATTTAGAGTCCCACTACATGAACAATTGTACCACAATGTGAATGAGGCCCTCCTTTATGTGATATACAGGTTGTATCAGAGTGCCTCTTCCTTATAATTTCTGGCAGCACTTGTACTTTATATACAAGTAAATATACAGGAAAGATTGTTTCCTATCAATTTTTCCTCTAAAATGTATTTATTTTTTTCTTCGGTTTTGTGCGTATTATTGTCAGTGGCGTACTATTCGGACAACATTGTTCCCATCAGCGACCTGCGAGTACAAGATGCATCCAGACATCCTCCCCATGCTGTTCCAGAACCATTTTGGTGGTGTTTCCATCAATTTCTGACATTTTCCTATCAACCAGGCACCTTCCCCTCTTCAGAGCAGGGGGTACCTGGTTTAATGCTCAGGTTCTCCCATTGACTTCGATTATACTCGGGTGCTCGATGTGTTCGGCCCAAGCTGTTGAAGATTGGGTGTCTTGTGTAAGCCAGTCAACTATTTTCTCAATTTTTTTTGGGTTCAGGGTACGTGGCCTCTGAACACTGGGCATTATTCCAGGGCCAGTGGAAATCACAGCACCACAACCACGACGGCCCCTTCGGGGTTGCTTGCCTCTGCCTGTTTTTTTTTAGATAAGTGGTACTATGCGTGCAAGGTACTTTGCCACCCTATATAAGTGGTGGGCACAGTACAGTCTGTGTGGACCTGACACACACGGGCTTGCAAATGTGATTATATCACAGAAAAGTTTTAAATATAATTTTTTTATCTGCAAGATATTTGAGTGAATGACAACCTGTAACGGTATGAGTGGAGGCCTAGCCACTAGCCAGTGGCCACAGTACAGTCTGTGTGGGCCTGACACAAATGGGCTTGCAAATGTGATTATATCACAGAAAATTTGTAAATAGAATTTTTTTATCTGCAAGGTATTTGAGTGAATGATACCCTGTAACGGTATGAGTGGAGGCCTAGCCAGTGGCCACAGTACAGTCTGTGTGGGCCTGACACACACGGGCTTGCAAATGTGATTATATCACAGAAAAATGTTAAACTGAATTATTTTTTATCTGCAAGGTATTTGAGTGAATGACACCCTGCAACGGTATGAGTGGAGGCCTAGCCACTAGCCAGTGGCCACAATACAGTCTGTGTGGGCATGACACACAGGGGCTTGCAAATGTGATATCACAGAAAATTTTTAAACAGAATTCTTTTTTATCTGCAAGGTATTTGAGTGAATGACACCCTGTAACGGTATGAGTGGAGGCCTAGCCTCTAGCCAGTGGCCACAATACAGTCTGTGTGGGCATGACACACACGGGCTTGCAAATGTGATTATATCACAGAAATATTTTAAATAACATTTTTTTTATCTGCAAGGTATTTGAGTGAGTGACACCCTGTAACGGTATGAGTGGAGGGCTAGCCACTAGCCAGTGGCCACAATACAGTCTGTGTGGGCCTGACACACACGGGCTTGCAAATGTGATTATATCACAGAAAAATGTAAAATATAATTTTTTTTTATCTGCAAGGTATTTGAGTGAATGACACCCTGTAATGGTATGAGTGGAGGCCTAGCCAATGGCCACAGTACAGTCTGTGTGGGCCTGACACACATGGGCTTGCAAATGTGATTATATCACAGAAAAATTTTAAATATAATTTTTTTTATCTGCAAGGTATTTGAGTGAATGACACCCTGTAACGGTATGAGTGGAGTCCTAGCCAGTGGCCACAGTACAGTCTGTGTGGGCCTGACACACACGGACTTGCAAATGTGATTATATCACAGAAAAATATTAAATATATTTTTTTTTATCTGCAATGTATTTGAGTGAGTGACACCCTGTAACAGTATGAGTGGAGGCCTAGCCACTAGCCAGTGGCCACATTACAGTCTGTGTGGGCCTTATCTTTTTTTTCTGTTACCGTTTTCATAAATATAGCCAGGGACATCTGCATGTTTTTATCCTTGTTTTTTCTCTTTTCTGTGATTTTTGCTTTTTATGTAGTATATGAGGGAGTGGCACCTTCAAGTGTGAATGTGATCCTATTTTATCTTAGGAGTAGCATTCTTGTGGACTTGTGTCCTTCCTATCAAACAGACTGCCTTGATTAGGTGATACATATAGGTGTGCTTGCCCCTCCTCTCATTGGTTGCTGGATGCACATGGCGGTGACTAGGTGCAGCACACCATATGGGTGGGGTCTGCGCTCCTGAATATAGATGCCCAATGGCATAGGTAGGTTTAGCGTAGGACCTGCCAGACCTGAGACCACCTTGGCGTGGGTAGGTTGGCACAAATGTGTTTTGATCAAAATATATTGGCTAGGAGTCTAAGATTGTATAACATCAGAGTGAGGGCTTAGTCCATATATAATGCTTGCATCTATTTTGTTGTGCATTATTATCTTTTTTTTCTGTGATTTTTTTCATAAATGTAGCTAGGGGCATCTGCATATTTATTTATCATATCGTGCAGGATGTTTTTCTCTTTTCTGTGATTTTTGTTTATTATGTAGTATATGCTTGACGGAGTGGCACCTTCAAGTGTGAATGTGCTCCTATCTTATCTTAGGAGTAGCATTCCTGTGGACTTTTGCCCTACCTATCAAACAGACTGCCTTGATTAGGTGGTACATATAGCTGTGCTTGCCTCTCCTCTCATTGGTTGCTGGATGCCCATAGCGTTGACTAAGAGCAGCACACCATATGTGCAGAATCTGCGCTCCTGAACATAGATGCACAATGGCTTAGGTAGGTTTAGCGTAGGACCTGCCTGACCTGAGACCACCGTAGCGGGGGTAGGCGGGCACAGATGTGTTTTGATCAAAATATATTGGCTAAGAGTCTCAGATTTTATTACATCAGACTGAGGGCTTAGTCTGCATCAATTTTTTACATACTGTACCTCCAAAAAGTAAATGTTGATCTAAATAGACACCTGCTGTCAAGAATAAAACAACCTAGGAAATTCATGTTTCTGCATATATTGTTCTTGTTATATCACAGGCTCTAAATGACATTCAATGCAGAAAAAAAAATCATCAAATGTTGTTGGCCAGTTCACAAATTACCTACTGCTTTCATCTTATCATGAGCACTTTATCAATGGTAAAATGCTTTGTGTTTTGGAGGGGTCGTCAAGTCTGGATGCAACTTTCCCTGCTAATTATCAGATGACAAATAATATCACTTACCAATTAACTCAGCACAATGAAGCAGTGCCCGAAAGAGAAGAGCATATGCCATTTGGTGAATGTATTCCTCCACCTTAGTCATCATGCTTTTCAGAATGACAGCCCCATATGTTTAGCAATAATCAACCTTTTCAGCTGCGAAATTCCTTTAAATTTGAAATGTGTAATTATATTGCAATGGCATACATACCAGAGAGGTAAACCATGCAGCTGCTATGGGGTCTTGGAGAATGGTGGTTCAGTCTTGGTCTCAATCCTTTCATGCTGTGTGACTCAATAGTGAAAAACAACTGCATGAATAATAAACAAGATGGTGGGTAATAGGCTCAAATGTCATAGAAAGTGAGAGGTCAAGAAACAACCTTCGTCCTGTGTGGTTAAATCGGGTGGCATCATAGTGGGAACCCATTTCGGTCCTTACCATGGGACCCTCATTTTTCATTAGATACTACGGAAACAAAAATGGTACAAGTAAATCAAGTTCAAGAGGGAAGGAGCTCGAAAGTGAAACATACAAAAAATAAAAATGGGAAGGGAATGATTCAAGAGATGGATAACATAAAAGAGGGAGAGACAAATAGCAAGGAAGAAATATGTGGGCACTGAGAGAGCAGAATGGAGATAAATGGCTCTGAACAACAAGCTGAGCTGAAAAGGACTTGAAAGAAAACATTCCTCAGGAAGGCATAAAATAAGTAAGAGAGACTTGAGAAGCAAAGGAGAAAATGAAGGGAAGGAGAACATACACAAGATGGATTATCTGCTAAATCAATGAATGATAGAGTGAATGACGGCAGATTGCTATAGCTGTGGTGTGTGATGCGGGATAACATAGTGCAGAGCTGAAGCCACTGCAGCATTGTGTACTTCTCTGTGAAATCTGTAAAAACAACTAATGCTTCCCACAGACTGACCATTTAGAATCTGTTGTAAATCCTCGTCCCATCCGGAATTTATTTTCTGCTATACAATGGAAGATTATCTTGACCTGCCCTCTCACCTTAGTGATAGAGGAAGTGGATGTATATTGGTGCGTGTCTCTGTAATATTAACCTGAGTATTGACCAAAGACAATAAAATAATTGAATTTTACTGAAAGTCAACAGTGAGAGAAATTGTACAGACAGAAGTAATGCACCAAAGGGAGGAACCTAACCAAGCTACAAGTATCTATTAACTCGAGGTTAAGAGTGAGGGACTGCAATATCTCAGGAAGTAGTTAAAACAGATGGCTTGTAAGGATTCAGGCTCTGCTTTCACCATAGCACTGAAGATGTTCTTCAATCATACAGCAGCACGGAACATAGAATTTCTCTAATACGGCATTAATGGGACCTAACAGGTGCCAGATTATATAGAAGCTCTAGTTTTGTGGACTTTTATTGCATCTGGTTTTATATTATGCTTCCAGAAATGATAGTAGACATAAAGATTCAGGAAAGCAGAGTTTGGACCATTGGTTGCCTAAATGTTGGAAGCTTCTGGATTTTAAGACCTACTGTATAAAATACTGACACATGATAGTTGATCCAAATTTATTTGTGGTGAATCACATTAAAAAACGTCTATTTCCTGGCTGCCGAGAGCCTTTATAGGGGTTTAGAACACTGTTCCTTGCAGTAACATGCATAGGGAGTCTTCTGTGGTAGTGAAATAATACTGTGAGTCCGTATGAAATGCAGATGACAGGCGTCGCTCTTAGAATCACTACATACTTCACTTATTTGGGCAGTCACGGGGCCAAAACTGACCAAATAGCTCAAGTATAAACTAAGCCTTACAGGTTGATGTTAGTGCCAAGAAGAAGCGCACTTCATTTACACCGTCGCCAGCTGATTCCACATAGATGTTATCAGAATCTGTTCTATTAACCGCCTCCGGACCGCCTAGCGCAGATGTGCGGTCCGGAGGCGGCAGCCCTGCGCAGAGTGACGCATATACGCGTCATCTCGCGAGACGTGAGACTTCCTGTGAACGCGCGCACGCAGGCGCGCGCGCTCACAGGAACAGAAGGTAAGCGAGTGGATCTCCAGCCTGCCAGCGGCGATCGTTCGCTGGCAGGCTGGAGATGTGATTTTTTTAACCCCTAACAGGTATATTAGACGCTGTTTTGATAACAGCGTCTAATATACCTGCTACCTGGTCCTCTGGTGGTCGCTTTTGTTTGGATCGACCACCAGAGGACACAGGTAGCTGTGTAAAGTACCACAAAACAAGTGTCACACATCTGGTATCGCCGTACTCAGGAGAAGTTGGGCAATGTGTTTTGGGGTGTCATGTTACATATACCCATGCTGGGTGAGATAAATATCTTGGTCAAATGCCAACTTTGTATAAAAAAATGGGAAAAGTTGTCTTTTGCCAAGATATTTCTCTCACCCAGCATGGGTATATGTAAAATGACACCCCAAAACACATTGCCCAACTTCTCCTGAGTACGGCAATACCAGATGTTTGACAGTTTTTTGCAGCCTAGGTGGGCAAAGGGACCCACATTCCAAAGTGCACCTTTCGGATTTCACCGGTCATTTTTTACAGATTTTGATTGAAAACTACTTCTCACACATCTGGGCCCCTAAATTGCCAGGGCAGTATAACTACGCCACAAGTGACCCCATTTAGGAAAGAAGACACCCCAAGGTATTCCGTGAGGGGCATGGCGAGTTCCTAGAATTTTTTTATTTTTATTTTTTGTCGCAAGTTAGTGGAATATGAGACTTTGTAATAAAAATAAAATAAAAAAATCATCATTTTCTGCTAACTTGTGACAAAAAATAAAAATTTTACAGCTGAAAGTGAAAAAATGTAATTTTTACAGCTGAAAGTGAAAAAATGTCATTTTTTTGCAAAAAAATCGTTAAATTTCGGTTTCAGCTAGCGGGGTTGAAGTGGTTAAATGCTTATACAAGTAGAATCGCCCCCAACAGAGTGGAGATGGTGTCAGCAGTAAGTTTGTGTTGACGTCACTGTTTAGTTTGCCCTTCCTCTGATCCAGGACTGGTGCAAGGATTTTTGCCACCCTAGGCAAAAGCTAATTTTGCTGCCTCCTTGACTCCGCCTATTAACCATGCTCTTTGACCCGCCCCTTTTTTGTCAGCCCCTTTTTTATCTATTTATTCAGACTGTACCCTTCATTGTGGTAAGGCCACGTTTTCTCCCTCCAGCTACATACCATGTCATCCACAGATCCCCATCAGTGTCATCCACAGATCCCCATCTGTGTCATCCACCACAGATCCCCATAAGTGTCATCCATCACAGATCCCTATAAGTGTCATCCATCACAGATCCCCATAAGTGTCATCCATCACAGATCCCCATAAGTGTCATCCACAGATCCCCATCAGTGTCATCCACAGATCCCCATCAGTGTCATCCACAGGTCCCCACAAGTGTCATCCACAGGTCCCCACAAGTGTCATCCACAGATCCCCACAAGTGTCATCCACAGATCCCCACAAGTGTCATCCACAGATCCCCACAAGTGTCATTCACAGATCTCCTCTCCGCCCAGCGCTGCCTCCTAGCTAATTTATTCACTTCACTTGCCTCTGTGTAATTGCAGAGAAGCACCTTAATTTCGCACAGGCGCACTGGCAGATGCATCGTCGAACGAGGTGCGCTGGAAGACGGCGCATGAGCACTTCGCTCGAAGATGCCTCTGCCAGTGCGCCTGTGCGAGATTACACAGAGGCGAGTGAAGTGAATAAATTAGCTAGGAGGCGGCGCACGGACCGGCGCCTCCAGCAAGAGTGCGCTCTACGCGGTGGCGTACCTTGCTTATGGGTGGCGCCAGCCCTGCAATGATCTGTCAGAACAATAACCCACAAAAAATGAATCCTGTGTCTGGAGCATATGCCTTCACTAGGTCAGTATTTGCTCAAAAATCCATCATTATTGCTAATGCCCAAAAAATAAATTAAACAGGACTGGATATAAAACAGAGATGACATGTGAATGGAATATTTGCATGTCTTCTGTGTTTTGTACCCACTCCTGCTTTTGGCTACCAAATCATACCCCAATTTTGATGGGACCATACAGGCCTTACAGCTGCTACAAAGACAGTATCCATTCACGTCTCATTTTTCCTTCCTTCTGACAGATCAGAAGCAGGGTCAAATAAATGATGATGTTAGCCAGGCTGAAAGGCAAAATAGTAGACCAGTCATGAAGTGTGGAGGGTCGGACCAGCATAAGAAGTCCACAGAGTGGACCTATGACATAGTGGTGAGATGGAATCAGCATGAGGAGACCACAGAGTGGCCCAATGACAGAGTGTGGAGGTGGCAGCAGTATGAGGAGGCCAATAAGTTGCACAATGACCGAATGTGGAGGTGGCAGCAGCATGAGGAAGTCACAGAGTGGCACAATGGCAGAGTCTGGAGGTGGCAGCAGTATGAGGAAGTCACAGAGTGGCACAATGACAAAGTGTGGAGATGGCAGCAGTATGAGGAAGCCACCATGTGGCACAATAACAGAGTGTGGGGGTGGCAGCAGCATGAGGAAGTCATAGAGTGGCACAATGGCAGAGTCTGGAGGTGGCAGCAGCATAATGAAGTCACAGAGTGGCATAGTGACAGAGTGTGGAAGTGGCAGCAGTATGAGAAAGCCACTGAGTGGCACAATGACCGAGTGTGGAGGTGGTAGCAGTATGAGGAAGCCTCCGAGTGGCACAATGACCGAGTGTGGAGGTAGTAGCAGTATGAGGAAGCCTCCGAGTGGCACAATGACAGAGTCTGGAGGTGGAGGCAGCAGCAGCAGTAGCAACATCAGGAGAAGACCACAGAGTGGCACAATGACAGAGTATGGAGGTGGCAGCAGCAGCATCAGTAGTAGTAGATCACAGAGTGGCACAATGACAGAGTGTGGAGGTGGCAGTGGCAGCAGCATCAGGAGGAGGCCACAGGGTTGCACAATGACCGAGTGTGGAGGTGGCAGCAGTATCAGGAGACCACAGAGTGGCAAGGTGACATAGTTTGGAGGTGGTGGCAGCATCAGGAGGCCACAGAGTAGCAAGGTTACATAGTCTGGAGGTGGCAGCAGCATGAGGGGGGCCACAGAGTCGCATGACGATGAGAGATTGTGCAGTTGGCAGCAGCATGAGGAGGTCACAGAGTGGCCGCTTCGTCTATTCATTTATAGGGAATATGGGACAGAACAGAAGGTTAAAATTTCTCAACTTTATAAAATATTGCTTAAAACACGATTTAATAATACACGTTCTCTGGCACAAAAGGCTTGGGTCGAAGATTGGGATGATATATTGGCTAATTTAAGTTTCCTTTTCTTATAATTTTAATCAAGTTTTTGTTCAATTCAATAATAAATATTTAATACATTTAATAATAAAAATTAAGTGTTGCGTAAGACAGGAGAGAATCCGCCAGTCTTCAGTTTATTTGACGAAGTCGTTAAGATGCAGAATGCATAAAAAAAAAAACAATTTCTCTCCACCTGGAGACAAATCCTGTCAAGAATGATGCAATTGTGGTATCGGCTGCTACGCAACTCAGATACTTCTGGGGGGACCTGCCAGGCATGAACAGGCCTCTAGTAGCTACAGACAATGAGAAGACAAAGCGCCAAGATAGCTTTGAGCCCGGAAGAGTCACGAAGTTCATCAAGATACATCACTAAAGATTTTACCGCATATAACCGCAGCGCTGAGCATGAAATAAATTAAGTTTTTCGACCAAAATACTTCAATAAAGATTTTACCACATAGAACTGCAGCGCTGAACGCAAAATATATATATTTTTTTGACTGAAATACGTCACAAAAGGTTTTACTACATAAAACTGCAGCGCTGAACGCTGAATAATTTTTTTTTTGCTACCGAAATATGTCACTAAAGGCTTGGGACTTTACACCTTGGCTCGCCACAAGCCGTCAGTTCTCTGAAAGGTGCAGAGTCCACCACTTGGAAAGGGAGGGACTGCAGCACCAGCAACTTGGACAGCAGCACGTTCAGCTTCTGCGCCGCTGGATGCGTGCACGCATACTGTTGTCTCTTGGCAATTGTTTTGGTGATTGATTGCTGAATTACTGACAAAGGAGTAGGAGGAGCAGTAGCATCAGGACTAGCAGACAATGGGAACGACAGACAGCTCTCTTTTCCTGAGGTGGTGGAGCCTTAACTGCTTGAAATCGGGTGCGGCGTGCCACTGGGTGATGCAGTGGTTGCTGCGGCAGGCTGGACCACCACATTGGAGCCACGGTTTTTCCAGGCCACTTTATGGTGACGCTGCATATGTAGACAACATTGGCACACTGGCCACGCTTCACCTTCTGCCCACAGATTCTACATATGCCATGTTCACCTCCTCCGGAGGCTGCACAAAAAACTGCCACACCGCAGAGTAGGTGATTTTGCCGATAACTCTACGCACTGACTGACTGCTGCCGCCGCTGATTCCGTGGATCCGCTGACCCCTCCTTAATAAGGATACATTTTTATAAGAATACATTTTTTGTTTTCTATTGAAATATGCAACTAAAGGCTTTACCACATATTACTGCAGCTCTGAACGCTAAATATATTTTGTTTTTCGAAACGAAATACGTCACTAAAGGTTTTGCCACATATAACTGCAACAGTGAACGCTGAATATATTTTGTTTTTCTACCGAAATACGTCACTAAAGGTTTTACCACATATAACTGCAAAACTGCTAAAGTGAACGCTGAATATATTTTGTTTTTATACTGAAATAATAATAAGTGCAGAAGTGAAATGCGTATATATATATTTTTTTGTACTAAAATAGGCGACAAAACTCTTTTACCACAAATAAATGCAACAGTGAAGTGCGTATATTATTTTCCTTTTTGTACTGAAATAAGACACTGAATGCTTTCAACACATATATCTTCAGAAGTAAAATGCTTATATATTTTTCCTTTTTGTACTGAAATAGGCCAGTAAACGCTTTTGCCACAAATAACTGCACCAGTGAAGTGCGTATATATTTTTCTTTCTGCAATGAAATAGGCCACTAAACGCTTTCAACATACATAACTGCAGAAGTGAACTGAGAATATATTTTTCTTTTTGTACCAAAATAGGCCAGTAAACGTTTTTAGCAGAAATAAATGCACCAATGAAGTGCGTACATTTTGTTCCTTTTTGTACTGAAATAGGACACTGAACGCTTTCACCACATGTAACTGCAGTAGTGAAATGCATATATATTTTTCCTTTTTTTACTGAAATAGGTCACCAAACTCTTACCATTAATAAATGAAAAAGTGAAGTGTGTATATTTTTTTACTTTTTCTACTGAAATAGGACACTGAACGCTTTTACCACATATCTGCAGAAGTGAAATGCATATATATATATATATATATTTCCTTTTTGTACTGAAATTGGCCACTAGACTCATTTTCCAGATATAAATGCACCAGTGAAATGCGCATATATTTTTTCTTTCAGCACTGAAATAGACCACTAAATGCTTTTGCCACAAATAAGTGCACCAGTGAAGTGCATATATTTTTTCTTTCTGTACTGAAAGAGGCCACTAAACACTTTCAACTCATATAACTGCAGAAGTGAACTAAGAATATATTTATCTTTTTGTACTGAAATAGGCCAGTAAACGCTTTTAGCAGAAATAAATGCACCAGTGAAGTGCGTATATTTTTTTCCTTTTTGTACTGAAATTGGACACTAAACGCTTTTGCCCCAAATAAGTGCACCAGTGAAGTGCGTACATTTTTTTCTTTCTGTTCTAAATTAGGCCACAAAACACTTTAAACACATTTACCTGCAGAAGTGAACTGAGAATATATTTTTCTTTTTGTACTGAAATAGGACACTGAAGGCTTTCACCACATATAACTGCAGAAGTGAAATGCATATATATTTTTCCTTTTTGTACTGAAAAAGGCCACTAAACTGTTTTACAAAAAATAAATGCACCAGTGAAGTGCGTATATATGTTTCTTTTTGCACTGAAATAGGCCACTAAACGCTTTCAACACATAACTGCAGAAGGGAATTAATAATATAGTTTTCATTTTGTACTGAAATAGGCCAGTAAACTCTTTTAGCAGAAATAAATGCACCAGTGAAGTGTGTATATATTTTTCTTTCTGTACTGAAATAGGCCACTAAACGCTTTTGCCAGAAATAAATACACCATTGAAGTGCGTATATTTTTTCTTTCTGTACTGAAGTTGGCCATTAAACACTTTCAACACATGTAACTGCAGAAGTGAACTGAGAATATATTTTTCTTTTTGTACTGAAATAGGCCACTAAATGTTTTTGCCACAAATAAGTGGACAAGTGAAGTTCGTATATTTTTTCCTTTTTATAGTGAAATAGGACAATGAACGCTTTCACCACATATAACTGCAGAAGTGAAATGTGTATATATTTTTCCTTTTTGTACTGAAATGGGACACTAGACTCTTTCGCCACAAAAAATGCATCAGTAAAGTGCATATATTGTCTTCCTTTTTGTACTGAATTAGAACACTGAATGCTTTCACCACATATAACTGCAGAAGTGAAATTTGTATATATTTGTCCCTTTTGTACTGAAATAGGCCACTAAACTCCTTCAACACAAATAACTGCAGAAGTGAAATGGATATATATTTTTCTTTTTCCACAAATATAAGCCACTAAAGGTTTTTCAACATAGCACTTGCAACCCAATAACAAGAACAAATTGCTAGAATGCCAGAGCTGTATAATGGCTATTTGGATCCCCAAATAATGTTACCCTGCACTTGTAAATCACTTTTTTTTTTCACAAAGAGGTTTTTCTAGCACTGTCCCTAGCGACTTCAGACGTCTCTCCCTGCACTAAGATGCTGTGAAATGATTCCTCCCTATCCTTTCCCTGCACTTGTAAATAGCTTTTCTAGCACTGTTTCTAGCGCCTTCTGACGTCTTTCCCTACACTAAGATGCTGTGAAAGGATTCCTCCCTCTCCTTTCCCTGCATTTATAAATTGTTTTTTCAGATTTTTTTTTTCACAATGAGATTTTTCCTATTGCTGTCCCTAGCGCCTTCTCACGTCTGTCCTTGCAGTCAGAACACTGGAAAATGTCTGACTCTAAGATGGCCATCGTATTTATAGGGCGGTGACATTAAAGGGCTGGCTGGCTGCTGATTGGCTGCATGCATGGCATTATGGGTCAGCCCGCCTTCACAGAGTTCCTTGCCCCATTTCCTTACTTGTGTAGCCGCCATTGTAGCTGCCATTTTAGGATAAATTGCTATTCATTCCCACGCATTTGTTGCAAATCAAATTTATCCTGAAATTCGTAACGAATTCCTTCGTCTGATTCGATTCGCTCACTCAACAGAATGGAGAGGGTGTCAGCAGTAAGTTTGTGTTGACATCTAGTGATGAATGAACATCAAATGTTCACGAATCACGCGTTTGCAGTGGGCCCCTATTCACTTTATTGGCAGACAAACCTGAAAAGCCTTCAGGTCATATTTGCAGCCAGCAAACACTTACTAGAAGTACACAAATAGTCCCACAACATGGACAGTGATCAGTGTGGGGGGGGGGGGGGGGGCGCACTGCCAATTAGGCAAAGTGAGGCGATCGACCAAGGCAGCGCGGCCCTGCTCACAAGTGGGGGGCGGTGGCAGGGCACAGCGAGATAAGAGCTTCCATTGTGGAAGCACTCATCCCCATAATCATCTGTATCGCTTTCCTTAGGACAGCGATACAGATGGCTTTGTTGTTGTTGGTCAGGGGAGAGAAAGGCGTCTCCTTTCCCCGTTCATCTGATAGGCTGCAGGTCTAGTGCCTGCAGCCTATGAGAGGCCGATGCAGGTGGCGCGATGATGTAATCGCACCGCCTGAGCTGTACAGCGCAGGACACAGGCCAAAAGAGGCCTGCATCGCATCGCTGCGATGCGTGTTTATTTTTTTATCTGGTACAATACTGGCTACCGGCACATGATTGGGGGGCCATCTATGGGGGTCATTTGTTACTGGCACACAATTGGGGAACACTTGTTAATGGCACAGGATTGGGGAACCATCTATGGGGGGAACTTCTCACTGGCACATGATTGGGGGGCACTTCTTACTGGCACATGATTAGGGGGCTATCTATGGAAGGCACTTCTCACTGGCAATTAGTGGGGGGCACATCTTACTGACATTATTGGGGGGCACTTATTATTGGCACATTATTGGGGGCATCTACTGAGGTCACAAAAAAGGAGTATTTTATATGGAGGGCTCTGTATAGGGGCATTTTATACTGTGGCACATTATGGTGGTATCACGATCGGCGTAACTGTCACATACGTGACACAGAGGGAGGAAAAGAGGGAGGCCCTGCCCTAGTGAGAGGGAAGGTGGTGACCCCTGACTCACCTTGCGACTGGCGCCTGGCTGCCCTGTCGTCCCTAGACGGGTTCCTCACCCGTACGCCGATCACGTGCCTAAAACCCTGGCTTTCCCTAGGATGAGCCCTAGATAGTGAACAGGGCGGTGGGAACACTAGTCCGCACCACTAGCTCTAAAGGAAAACACCAAGGGGAGGACAGACAATACAAACTAAACATATAATCCCAGGAGGGCAACAACAGGAGACAACAAAAGCCCAACAGGGATCCGGAGGGTAGCACTCTGGAACAACAACCAGATTCTCAGCTCCAGTGGGTCAGTATAGATGTCCAGGCAGGAAGCTCTATAACTGGCAACAAGAGAAGTGTGAGAGGAGAATATAAGGAGTTTGGGAGTGGCAGACAAGAAACAGCTGAGGAGGAGAAGCTACGGATCCCTGAGTGAGACAAAAAGGATAGCAAGGCAAACACAGAAAACAAACACTAAGAAACACCGTGATCTTTAGACAGAGCGCGCAGCCACCCGCTGCGACTTCCTGACCCCGGGTATAACGGAGTCAGACGTGGCTCTTGACACCCTCATGACAGTACCCCCCCTTTCACGAGGGGCCTCCGGACACTCAGGACCAGGTCTCTCCGGATGAGAGACATGGAAAGCCTGAATCAACCTGTTGGCGTTTACCTCTGACGCTGGAACCCACATTCTTTCCTCGGGACCGTAACCCCTCCAATGCACCAGATACTGAAGAGAGCGGCGGACCCGACGAGAATCAACAATTCTGGATATTTGAAACTCCAGATTACCATCCACAACAACAGGAGGAGGTGGCAGCGGTGATGGTTCTAGAGGTGGAACATACTTCTTGAGCAGCGACTTATGGAAGACGTTATGAATCTTAAAAGTCTGAGGTAGCTCCAGGCGAAAAGCCACAGGGTTAATGACGGCTACAATTTTATAAGGACCAATGAACCTAGGACCCAGTTTCCAAGAGGGAACCTTCAACTTAATATTCCTAGTAGACAACCACACATAGTCATTCACTTCTAGGTCCGGACCTGGCGACCGTTTCTTATCGGCCATGCATTTGTATTTACCACTCATATTTTTCAAGTTAGCTTGCACCTTCTGCCATACCGATGAAAGAGATGAAGAAAACCGTTCCTCTTCGGGAACCCCAGAAGACCCCCCCTCTTTGAAAGTACAAAATTGGGGATGAAAACCGTATGCACCAAGAAATGGTGACTTGCCAGTGGATTCCTGACGGCGATTATTTATGGCAAACTCGGCTAACGGTAAATATGATGACCACACCTCTTGGTTTTCAGACGCAAAACACCTTAAATATGTTTCTAGGTTTTGGTTGGTACGCTCAGTCTGTCCATTCGACTGAGGATGGAAAGCTGAGGAAAAGGATAAGTGTACCCCTAAACGGGTACAAAAAGCTTTCCAAAACTTAGAAATAAACTGGGTTCCCCGATCCGAAACCACATCGGAAGGGACCCCGTGAAGCTTCACGATTTCACTGATAAACACCTGAGCAAGAGTCTTAGCATTAGGAAGTGCGGGTAGCGCAATAAAGTGTACCATTTTGCTAAACCTGTCTACTACTACCACCAAGATAACTGTTTTACCCGCAGACAAAGGTAAGTCAGTGATGAAATCCATTGATAGATGTGTCCATGGTCTATTGGGGATGAAAAGTGGCAATAAAGACCCTGCTGGACGTGTATGAGAGACTTTCGCGCGTGCACAAGTAGAACAAGTAGACACGAAATCTATTACATCCTGACGCAACCTTGGCCACCAAAAACGACGAGACAATAGCTCCAAGGTTGCTTTACTACCCGGGTGCCCAGCAAGTGCCGAATTATGATGTTCCTTCAATAACTCAAGACGCAGGTTTAACGGTACAAACAATTTCTCTGAGGGGCAAGAGGCCGGGGCGTCCCCCTGGGCCTCTAACACCTTTCCCTCTAGAACAGAGTGTACAGCAGAGACAACCACTCCTCTTTGTAAAATAGGTACCGGATCACTAACATTACCTCCTCCAGGGAAACTACGAGACAATGCGTCTGCCTTGGTATTTTTTGCCCCAGGACGATAGGTGATTACAAAGTTAAATCTGGTAAAGAATAGCGACCACCTAGCTTGTCTAGGGGTGAGACGCTTAGCCGATTCTAGGTACAGAAGGTTTTTGTGATCCGTAATTACCGTGACGGGGTGGATTGCTCCCTCTAAGAAGTGACGCCACTCTTCAAACGCCAGTTTAATCGCCAACAGTTCCCTATTTCCAATATCATAGTTCGTTTCTGCTGCAGATAATTTTTTGGAAAAGAAAGCGCAAGGACGCCATTTGCCAGGAGACGGACCCTGAGACAATACAGCCCCCACTCCCACCTCCGACGCATCAACTTCAACAATAAAAGGCTGGGAGACATCAGGTTGAATTAGGACAGGTGCCGAGGTAAATCTCTCTTTTAGAGAGGAAAATGCAATTTTAGCGGCGTCAGACCATTTAGAAAAATCAGTCCCCTTCCTAGTCATGTCAGTAAGGGGTTTAACGATCACTGAATAATTTTTAATAAACTTTCTGTAGAAATTTGCGAAACCCAAAAACCGTTGTAGAGCTTTAAGGTTCTCAGGAAGATCCCAATCTAAAATTGCCTGGACCTTCCCAGGATCCATACGGAAACCTGAAGCAGATAATAGATATCCCAGGAATTGTATTTCCTGAACGGCGAAGACACATTTTTCAATTTTCGCATATAATTTATTCGTCCGTAGGACCTGCAGTACTTGCCTGACATGTACTTCATGTGTTTTCAGATCAGCTGAATAAATTAAGATATCATCTAGGTATATGACTACAAACCTGCCGATGAGATGACTAAAAATATCATTAACGAAATGTTGGAAGACAGCAGGGGCATTGGTCAGACCGAAAGGCATGACTAAATTTTCGTAATGCCCCTCAGGGGTGTTAAAAGCTGTCTTCCACTCATCCCCTTCCTTGATACGAATCAGATTGTAGGCCCCCCTAAGATCAAGTTTGGAGAACCACCTAGCACCCGCAATCTGATTAAAAAGGTCAGGAATGAGAGGAAGAGGGTATGGGTCTCAGATGGTTATCCGGTTTAGCTCACGGAAATCTAGGCAAGGACGCAGGCCCCCCATCTTTCTTTTTAACAAAGAAAAACCCTGCAGCCACGGGTGAAGAAGAGGGTCTGATGTGTCCCTTGGCCAGACTCTCGGAGATATAATCTTTCATGGCTTGTCTCTCGGGACCCGAAAGATTATACAACCTGGACTTGGGTAATTTTGCACCAGGAATCAGGTTAACCGGGCAATCATAAGGACGATGAGGTGGTAGCTTCTGACAACCCTTTTCAGAAAAAACGTCCTCAAAGTCCGAAATAAATGTAGGTAGGGAAGCTATGGAGGCGATTAAGCAATTGTTATTTAAGCAATTCTCTCTGCAATGCTCACTCCACTCCAATATCTCCCTGGCCTGCCAATCCACCACTGGATTGTGCGCTACCAACCAGGGAAGACCCAATACCACAGGAGAGGGAAGGCCCTCCAGAACGTAACATGAAAGACGCTCCTTATGGTGGTCCCCTACCCGAAGATGTAAGTTATGGACAACGTGAGTGAGATTTCTCTGAGACAGAGGCAGGGCCGTTTCTAGGGGCGGGCGGGACGGGCGGCCGCCCGGGGCGCTGTCAGCAGCAGGGGGCGCCCGTTGAGGTAAAAAAAAAAAAAAAAAAAAAAAATCGTTATGATGGTAAATGATCGGGCGGCCGGCCGGCGGCGCCCCTCATGCTGAGCCTCCTGAGCGGCCGGCTCAGTGCTGCGCAGCCTGCCTGCGCTGCAGACTGCTGAGTTATTAGTGTAGCGTGGCCGAGCTCTGTTCGGTCCGGGGTACAGGAGCATTTGTTTCTTGTACCCGGCCGGACTGAAAGGAAGTGCACACTAAGTGAGCACTTCCTGTCAGCCGGGTACAGGAAACAAAAGCTCCTGTACCGCGGAGCGAACAGAGCTCGGCCACGCTACATTAGAGGTGACAAGGGGGAGGAAATGAGAGGAGGGGGGGGGAGTAGAATGAGACTAGTGACAAGGGAGGGGGGGGGGAGTAGAATGAGACTAGTGACAAGGGAGGGGGGGGGAGTAGTAGAATGAGAGTGACAAGGGAGGGGGGGGGAGTAGTAGAATGAGAGTGACAAGAGGGGGGGGGGGGGAGTAGTAGAATGAGAGTGACAAGGGAGGGGGGGGAGAGTAGTAGAATGAGAGTGACAAGGGAGGGGGGGGAGAAGAGAGTGACAAGGGAGGGGGGGAGAAGAGAGTGACAAGGGAGGGGGGGGGAGAAGAGAGTGACAAGGGAGGGGGGGGAGAAGAGAGTGACAAGGGAGGGGGGGAGAAGAGAGTGACAAGGGAGGGGGGGGAGAAGAGAGTGACAAGGGAGGGGGGGGAGAAGAGAGTGACAAGGGAGGGGGGGGGAGAAGAGAGTGACAAGGGAGGGGGGGGGAGAAGAGAGTGACAAGGGAGGGGGGGGGGGAGAAGAGAGTGACAAGGGAGGGGGGGGGGAGAAGAGAGTGACAAGGGAGGGGGGGGGAGAAGAGAGTGACAAGGGAGGGGGGGGGGAGAAGAGAGTGACAAGGGAGGGGGGGGGAGAAGAGAGTGACAAGGGAGGGGGGGGGAGAAGAGAGTGACAAGGGAGGGGGGGGGGAGAAGAGAGTGACAAGGGAGGGGGGGGGAGAAGAGAGTGACAAGGGAGGGGGGGGAGAAGAGAGTGACAAGGGAGGGGGGGGAGAAGAGAGTGACAAGGGAGGGGGGGGAGAAGAGAGTGACAAGGGAGGGGGGGGGAGAAGAGAGTGACAAGGGAGGGGGGGGAGGACAAGGGAGGGGGGGAGAAGAGAGTGACAAGGGAGGGGGGGGGAGAGAAGAGAGTGACAAGGGAGGGGGGGGGGAGAAGAGAGTGACAAGGGGGGGGGAGAAGAGAGTGACAAGGGAGGGGGGGGAGAAGAGAGTGACAAGGGAGGGGGGGGAGAAGAGAGTGACAAGGGAGGGGGGGGGAGAAGAGAGTGACAAGGGAGGGGGGGGGGAGAAGAGAGTGACAAGGGAGGGGGGGGGGAGAAGAGAGTGACAAGGGAGGGGGGGGGGAGAAGAGAGTGACAAGGGAGGGGGGGGAGAAGAGAGTGACAAGGGAGGGGGGGGGGAGAAGAGAGTGACAAGGGAGGGGGGGGGAGAAGAGAGTGACAAGGGGGGGGGAGAAGAGAGTGACAAGGGAGGGGGGGGGAGAAGAGAGTGACAAGGGAGGGGGGGGGAGAAGAGAGTGACAAGGGAGGGGGGGGGAGAGAAGAGAGTGACAAGGGAGGGGGGGGGAGAAGAGAGTGACAAGGGAGGGGGGGGGAGAAGAGAGTGACAAGGGAGGGGGGGGAGAAGAGAGTGACAAGGGAGGGGGGGGGAGAAGAGAGTGACAAGGGAGGGGGGGGGAGAAGAGAGTGACAAGGGAGGGGGGGGAGAAGAGAGTGACAAGGGAGTCCGCAGAGCCAGACTGCAGCCAGAGACCAGATCATCTAATTGTCCTGGTGGTAAGTAGACAATGCAATATGTGTATTATTTAATTGTTTAGTTATTAATACTACATTTTGCGGACCGCACATTGCCGGCACTAAGAGAATATGCCTATTCTTGTCCGTTATTGGGGACAAGAATAGGACATGTACTATTTTTTTTCAGGTTCGGAATTGCGGATCCGGGTCCGCAATTCCGGATCTGATAAAGGGGGGGGGGGGGGCGGGGGTGCCAATTTTTATCTTGCCTAGGGCGGCAAAAATCCTTGCACCGGCCCTGGTCAGACTTACTGACGTCACGCGCCTGCTCCTCCCACTAGGCAGCGCAGGCGCGTGACATACAGTGACTGAGTGAGCGCCGCACTGCCTGCCTGTTACCGCCCGCCCTGAGCCCCTGAGCAGTGCTGATGCCTGCTGTGAGGCGAGTGATGGTCTGGGGGGGGCATTAATTACAATGGGGGGAATTAATTACAATGGGGGGGGCCACTGTGGGAGACATGAAAATGGGGGCCACTGTCACTGTGGGGGACATTAAGTTTAATAAGGATCACTATGGACATTATTTAGAATGGAGGCTGCTGTTGGTGTCATTACTCATTATAACTGTATAATGTCTGATAGGCCTAGCCCTGAGCTGAGTTATATTACCCTGCCCATGCCCTGTATAATAATGTACCCATCCCTGATACCCCTAAGGCTACTTTCACACTAGCGTTCGGGCGGATCCGTTCTGAACGGATCCGCTCATATTAATGCAGACGGAGGCTCCGTTCAGTACGGATCCGTCTGCATTAATAACTTTAAAAAAAATTCGCAAGTGCGCAAGTAGCCTGCGCGGATCCGTTCAGACTTTCAATGTAAAGTCAATGGGGGACGGATCCGCTTGAAGATTGAGTCAATTGGTGACATCTTCAAGCGGATCCGTTCCCATTGACTTACATTGTAAGTCTGAACTGATCCACACGGCCAGGCGGACACCCGAACGCTGCAAGCAGCGTTCAGCTGTCCGCCTGTCCGTGCGGAAGCGAGCGGAGCGGAGGCTGAACGCCGCCAGACTGATGCAGTCTGAGCGGATCCGCTCCATTCAGACTGCATCAGGGCTGGACGGCTGCGTTCGGGTCCGCTCGTGAGCTCCTTCAAACGGAGCTCACGAGCGGACCGACGAACGCTAGTGTGAAAGTAGCCTTAAGTTATATTACCCCGCTGGAGTAATATAACTAAGGGGTATCGGGGTACATTATTATACAGGGCAGGGTAATATAACGCAGGACTAGGCCTATCAGACATTATACAGTTATAATGACATCCACAGCAGCCTCCATTCTAAATAATGTCCATAGTGATCCTTATTAAAAATAATGTCCCCCCACAGGCAGGCAGTGCGGGCGGCGGCGCTCACTCACTGTACCTCACGCACTGCGTGACGTACAGTGAGTGAGGTCAGCACAGCCTGCCTGTCTGTTACCGGGGGGGGGGGGGGGGGGAGTTTTTTTGACACTCGCCCTGAGAGAAATTTTACCTAGAAACTGCACTGGACAGAGGAGCAGAGTCAATAGCGAATATGGGAATGGGTTTCTGCAGCGTACAGAGAGACAAACCCATAGTGCGGGCAAAATGGGCATCTATCAAATTTACCCCTGCACCACTGTCTAGAAAAAAAGAAATAGACTCCGTCTTAACACCAAAAACAATAACCGCTGGCAACACAAATTGAGATGTTCGTATGGAGGAAACGTATACACCCCGGCTGACATCCTCCGCACAGCCTGGGGTTAGTAGTTTTCCGACGGTCTTTTGTTTTTGGGAAAAGGAGGGACAGACATTAATGAAATGACCCTTCCCCCCACAGAAAAAACAAGCTCCCCACCTACGGCGAACCTCAGGAGGACGGACCTGACGAGAAGTTCCTCCTAGCTGCATAGGCTCATCCAAGTCAGTACAGACTAACTGCTGCTTGGGAGAGGTTACCGATTGCTCAGGAATTTTCGATCTCTCCCTAAGACGTCTATCTATCCTGATAGAGAGGGACATAACAGCATCAAGGGAAAGGGGGGTCTCATACAGCGCCAGCGCATCCTTAACCCTTTCAGATAACCCAGAGCAGAACTGACTCCTGAGAGCCGGGTCGTTCCACTGAGTATCCGTAGCCCACCTGCGGAACTCTGAGCAATATTCCTCTGCTGGCCGATCTCCCTGTAGGAGTCTCCGTAACTTCGACTCAGCCAGGGCGACACGGTCAGGGTCATCATATATGAGACCCAAAGCCCCAAAAAATCCCTCCACTGACCGGAGAGCCTGGGAACCAGGGGGTAACGAGAACGCCCAGGATTGCGGGTCCCCCTGAAGCAGGGAAATAACAATCCCCACCCGCTGTTCTTCATTACCTGAGGAGTAAGGGCGCAGCTTAAAATATAATTTGCAGGCCTCACGGAACAACACAAATTTGTCCCTTCCCCCAGAGAATCTGTCAGGAAGAACAACCTTGGGTTCTGTAACAACCTGGTTACCCATAGCAACCGCTGGGCTTACGGTCTGCTGCATTTGCTGCTGCTGTTGGAGGACAGACGCCTTCAATCCTGCCACCTCCAAAGACAGGCCTTGAAGCTGTTTTGCCAAAGCAGCAATAGGATCCATATTGGATTCTAAGTAGAGAAAAAAAAAAAATAAATTATATATATATATATATATATATATATATATATTTTTTTTTTTTAATAAGGGCCAGTTATAATATCACGATCGGCGTAACTGTCACATACGTGACACAGAGGGAGGAAAAGAGGGAGGCCCTGCCCTAGTGAGAGGGAAGGTGGTGACCCCTGACTCACCTTGCGACTGGCGCCTGGCTGCCCTGTCGTCCCTAGACGGGTTCCTCACCCGTACGCCGATCACGTGCCTAAAACCCTGGCTTTCCCTAGGATGAGCCCTAGATAGTGAACAGGGCGGTGGGAACACTAGTCCGCACCACTAGCTCTAAAGGAAAACACCAAGGGGAGGACAGACAATACAAACTAAACATATAATCCCAGGAGGGCAACAACAGGAGACAACAAAAGCCCAACAGGGATCCGGAGGGTAGAACTCTGGAACAACCAGATTCTCAGCTCCAGTGGGTCAGTATAGATGTCCAGGCAGGAAGCTCTATAACTGGCAACAAGAGAAGTGTGAGAGGAGAATATAAGGAGTTTGGGAGTGGCAGACAAGAAACAGCTGAGGAGGAGAAGCTACGGATCCCTGAGTGAGACAAAAAGGATAGCAAGGCAAACACAGAAAACAAACACTAAGAAACACCGTGATCTTTAGACATAGAGCGCGCAGCCACCCGCTGCGACTTCCTGACCCCGGGTATAACGGAGTCAGACGTGGCTCTTGACACCCTCATGACAGGTGGGTACTATGGAGAAGGGGAGAGAGAAGTACTATGGAATCATCTACGGGGGCACTAAGAAGGGGTATTTTATACTTGCTAATTATGGGGGAAACTGAGAGCATCTACTGGGGCACAATATATGGGGCATTTTATACTGGTACACTATGAGGGGCACTAGGAGAAAGGGGGGGAGGAGCACTATAGGGGCATTTACTGAGGACACTATATAGTTTAGGCTCAACTGGGGGCATTAAGGGGGGTATTTTTTGTACTGTCACATTATAAGGAGCATTATTTCTACTGGGGAGCATTATGGTGTGCTTTATTCCTACTGGGGGTCTAGTGGGAGCATGATTACTAGTATGGTTACTATGGGAGCATTATTACTTCTGGGGCACAGTGGGGACATGTTGGGGGCACTGTAGGGGAACTATTACAACCATATGTGCTCTAGCAGAGAATTATTCATATTGGTGGGACTTTTGGGAGCTGTGTGGGACCCTGGCACAGTCTCAGCTCACCACAATTATTTTTGGGGGATGATATGTTTACACTATTACTGTCAGGGGCACTATTTGCTGGGCGCAGTTATTTTAGGGCACTGTGTGCCAATAATTATTAAAGGGCACTATCTGCATGGTGCTACTATTATCAGGGGGTTTATCTGTTTCTGCAGTATAGTATTGGGGAGCACAGTAGCACAGTTTTGGGAATGGTAGGATGATTTGTCCAGAAGATGGGAGAATGATGGAAAATGAGTAAACAAAGAGACGAGAAATAGCTGAAAAATTGTGGTCTGGTCTGAAGATCCAAAAGGAGAAGATGAGGAAAGAGAGAAGGAACATCTACAGCAAAGAAACTTCACTGGATATAAGACGTATGTGCGCTGTATTACCCTGTATGTTCTGTAGTGATGGGAGGGTGGATATAGAATTTGGCCCACACTGTAGAAGCCTGACTCCAGACTTCATTATCCATCTACTACATTATCTGTACACAGAGAGTTATCACCGTGATATCTGTGGCGTTACATAGGACTGCAGGTGATATTCACTACATTATCTGTAAAAACGGGCATGGCCACAGGTTGGGGGGGGGGGGGCACAATACTTGGCTTGCCCCAGGTGCTGGCAACCCACGCTACGCCACTGACAGTGATATACCAGAGAGGGATCATTGGCAAAAACTCCCACAAAAAATATGTATTTTACTCATTGGCCATTTTTATGCATCTTAAAAGGAAACTCAAAAATGTGCCCTGCTGGAGCCTAGACACATGGTATTCCCTATCGGTTGGATGTATACAAATGTGCAGCACTCAACGTTTTTGTATCCTGCGGAGTCCATTAAAAAAAAAAGCATAAGTTTACCTACATTTTTTTTCTACCATGGAACTGTATGGTGAATGGACGCCACTGTATGGCATAAGTCTGATGAATCTGTTAACACATACATTTTTGGTATGCATTAAATGGATGGCAAAAATAGGATGTGAACCCAGCCCTAGTGTCAGAATAAGCACCAGTACACATCGGAGCAGCGTGGCGGAGAGGGGAGGCCGCCATGTACTGACAGAGCGCTACCTCGTCCTGGTGGTCAGGGATGAGGACTGTGTTTCCCAAGGATCATTTTCTACTGGGAAATACAGGGCACAGTATAATACAGTAGAATCTATATAATATAAAGATATTAGCCCTACCCCCGAATAATAATACAATTAGGTGGTCATTTATTATATAGAACTACGTCTATGTTAGGCGTATTTCTGACACAGATTGTGGCGCAAAGGTCCTTAGCCCTGCAATCTGCATATTTTTACCATTCATGCCAGGTCTAAAAAAGGATGGCATGGGCAGGGAAAGAGATACAGTTATGGCCATCCAGTTATTCGATACCACAGCCATACATTTACCGGATAACACCTCTGTACAGTGACCAGATAACACCGCCATACCTTGACCGGATAAAAGGGTATAAGAGGGCACAGTACAGGGAATGAATAGGGACACTGCAGAGGGCACAATGCAGGGTATAAGGGGGCACAGTATGGGGTGAGGGGCACAGTACGGGGTGGGTGGCACAGTCACATGACCCTTTAACATTAGAAGGTCCTTATGGTGAATGGAGTTCATATGCCACCATAATGAGAGGCAGAGAAGTGAGACAAGGGTGTGATTATATGGATAGAGATAAAAAATGTAACTGTCGGACAGTGCAGGCCCCAAAAATTAGGCAATAGGCATTCACCTGACAGCACAGAACTTTGGATTCTGTGGCTGGAGGTAAATTAGGCGGTCACGGGATAAATATGTAACTGTCGGCCAGTATAGGCCCCAAAAATTAGCCTATAGGCATTCACCTGACAGCAAAGAACTTTGGAATCTGTGGCTGGAGATACATTAGGCGTTCACAGGATAAATATGTAACTGTAGGCCAGTATAGGCCCCAAAAATTAGGCAATAGGCATTCACCTGACAGCAAAGAACTTTGTATTCTGTTGCTGGAGGTACATTAGGCGGTCACAGGATAAAAATGTAACTGTCAGCAAGTATAGGCCCCGAAATTTAGCCAATAGGCATTCACCTGAAAGCACAGAACTTTGGATTCTGTGGCTGGAGGTAGAGGTAGGCGATATAAACGATATACAATATTATCGTCATAAATTCCGGCCACGATATAGATTTTAGTTATATGGCCATATCACGATAGATGACCACAGAATGGTAGTGAATTAAAGAAGCTTCTCACTCACCGCTCTGTGGCCTCCCGACTCTGCACTGCGCTGCAGGGCTTTGTGTTCACACATCGTCAGCGCGCTCCCAGTGCATGCTTGGAAGAAGACGCGGTCCGTCTCCTGCGGACTCCATCAGCCAGCAGCGCACGCTTCAGGAAAGGTAAGTATATTAGCAGGGGCCCGAATATACTGCAGGGTTGATGGCTATGGCATGGGACTGATGGTGCTGGCTGGGGGACATGGTGATGGTGGCAATAGCACAGGGCGGATGGGGCTGCCTGGGGGACATGGATGATGATGGCCATGTAATTTGTATACATACAGAAGAAAATAATATATTGCAATATATCGTTATATCGCACATGCTTCAAATTATATCACAATATAGATTTTAGGCCATATCGCCCAGCCCTAGCTAGAGGTACATTAGGCAGTCACAGGATAAAACTGTAACTGTCAGCCAGTACAGGCCCCAATAGGCATTCACCTGACAGCCCGGAACTTTGGATTCTGTGGCTGGAGGTACATTAGGTGGTCACAGGATAAAAATGCAACTGTCGGCCAGTACAGGCCACAAAAATTCAGGCAATAGGCATTCACCTGACAGCAAAATAATTTGGGTTCTGTGGCTGGAGGTACATTAGGCAATAGGCATTCCCCTGACAGCACAGAACTTTGTATTCTGTGGCTGGAGGTACATTAGGCGGTCACAGGATAAATATGTAACTGTCGGCCAGTAGAGGCCCCAAAAATGAGGCATTCACCTGACACAAAAGGCCTTTTATGCCTCTGTATATACATAAGGCAAGGACCATTCTTTGTTCTGGGTGGTGGCGGATATGTGTGGTCATCACAGGTGTTGAATTCCTCCGAGATCCATGCCTCATTCATTTTTAAAAATGTGAGGTAGTCCACACTGTTGTGAGCTAGGCGAGTGCGCTTATAGGTCACGATCCCCCCTGCTGCGCTGAACGTCCTTTCAGACAGGACACTCGACGAGGGGCAAGCCAAGAGTTCCATGGCAAATTATGCCAGCTCTGGCCACAGGTCAAGCCTGCACACCCAGTAGTCAGGGGGGTCCTTGTTTCTGATAGCGTCCACATCAGCCGTTAACTCGATGTAGTCGGACACCTATCCGTCTAGGTGTTCTTTGAGGCTGGATCCGGAGGGCGGCTCTCGATGGGTTGGCTGCAAGAATGATCTCATATCTGAAGTGACCAACACTTCTTCAAACTTCCCCCTTTTTGCAGGCACGGTTGGATTGGTTCTGGGTAACTGTTTCGTTGTGGGTGGAAATTCCTCTTTCACAGCAGAATGCAGCATCTCTCACAGTAAGGTCTTGAAATGCTGCATTCTGACAGTTCTCTGTGATGGTGGTAACATGTCCACCATTTTGTGTTTGTACCGGGGGTCTAAGTACGTTGCCACCCAATACAGGTCCTTGACCTTTATGCTTTTTATATGGTCCCTCTTCAAACACTGGAGCATGAAGGCCCCTAGCTGTACTAAATTGGAAGTGGTGGAGCGCCATGGCTCCTGCTCATCACCCAGGATAATGTCAACCTCGGTCTCCTCCCCCCAGCCACTGACAACACCAGGGATCCCAGAAAAGTTTAAAGCCTGCTCTTCCTGCTCCTCCTTTTCCCAGCCACCATCCTTCTCTGACTCCTCTTCACACCCCTGCTAACTTGTCTCCGATGGAGTATCCCCCCCTTGGAATTCATTCAGCATTGCGACTTCCTCATCTTCCAGCTCCTGCTTCTCAACGGCTTGATCAATGACACAACGCTATGAAAGAAGGAGTAAGGTACGATGTCACTGATGGCGCACTGGCTGCGACTGACCAGTTTGGTGATCTCTTTGAATGGCCACAGAAGAATGCATTCATCGCGCATGAGCAGCCACTGGCGAGGTGAAAAAAAAACAAGCTCCCCAGAACCTCTCCTGCTGCAGAGTTAGTACAGGTAATCGTTAACGGCACGTTTCTGCTGGAGCAGCCTATCAAGCATATACAAGGTGGAGTTCCAGCGCGTCGGGAAGTCACAAATAAGACGTCTGACGGGCAAGTGCTGAACGTTAGCAAGGCGAGTCATGGCTGTGTAAGATCTTCTAAAATGCAAGACGTCCTGGACGCTGGGGTATTTGGCAACGAATCGCTGAACGACTAAGTAAAGGTCGTGTGTCATTTTGCCCTGTTTCAGCGTGCTCAGCAGATTGGCCCCGTTTTCGCACACTACTTTACCAACTGTCAAAGCGGGGTTAGCCACTGATCGGCCTGTCACCGCAGAGCTGAAAGGATTGCAGGACCGTAGTGACTCTTGGCTTCCAAGCACAACATCCGCAGCACAGCATGGCAGTACCTCACCTGGCACATCAAAAACGTTTTGGGGAGCTTGGGGGGTGCAGCGGAAGAGGAAAATGAGGAGTCAGCCAGGAAGAGACAAAGGATGGAGTAGGAGGAGGAGAACAAGGGGCAGGCCTGCATGAAATATGTGGGTGGTAACACCAAATCCACACGGGTGCCACAGGTTACATGCTTGACGGTCATGTCTGTGGTCAGATGTATTTTGGCACCGACACTGTGTACCAGAGATATATTAACTTGCTGCTGAAGGTGGCCATACAGCTCAGGGATGCCCTTCGGGGAGAAATATTTCCTTCCGGGAACCTTCCATTGCGGTGTGCAATGGCCACAAATTTTCTAAAGGCCTCCTAGTCCACCAATATATATGGCATTAGTTGGCGGGCTAGCAGCTCCAACAAGCCAGCAGTCAGCCGTTGGGCAAGAAGATTATCCAGCGTCATAATTTTTTACGCTCGAACATTTGGGCCATGAAAGCCTGCCGTGTGCCAGATGAACGCAAAGACGGCACGGTGGAAGGTGGAGTGGAGGACAAATGGGAGGAGAGAGGAGAAGGGGAAGGACGTGGAGCACTGGGTGTGTGGCTTTGTGTGCTCTGACGGTGTTGCTCCCACTGGGCACGGTGATGGGACGCCAGGTGCCTTCTTAAGGTGTTCGTCTCTCGGTGAGTTTTGGTTTTACCGCGACTTATGCATTGACAGCACAGGCTGCAGATGGCAACACTATTATCAGCAGCTGACATGTGAAAAAAAAGTCCACACTGCAGAGCCAAGTGCTGGAGTCCTGGGAGCGCAAGATGTGACAGTGAGTGGTGGATAGCTCCCTCCAGAAACATTTTCAGTCTGCTTTTTGCCTCTTGTGCACTGCGAGCTCTGCCTGCTTCTCCTCCTTCTCCTCCCTATCTGCTTCTCCGTCTCTCCCTCTGAACTCCCCTCCTCATCCTCTCTTGTGGGCACCCATGTGACGTCCATCAACAAGTCATCGTCACCTTCACCACCACTGACATTAGAGATCTCGGAGTAGGCAGCAACAGCGGGGACCACCCTCCATGGGCTGATCTGGGTACTGTCGTCAGACTGCTGGGTGGCGGCCGTTGATACCTCATCTTCCTCATCCAATGCCAAGAATATCTGTGCATCGGTAAGGTCTGGGAATGGATGGGAAAATAATTCCTCTCACTCGAGTGGAGGGGCTATGTGGGTGGTGGTGGTGGTGCTGGTGTCTTTGGAGGTGCACACAGAAGGGTGGGAGGGTGCAGATACAGAGGATGAGAAGGGTGCAGAAGCGGAAGGCTAAGTGAGCCACTCAACAAACCCTGGTGTGTCCTTTGATGTAATCACACGCACCTTCTCCAACTTCCCACTTAGGCTCCGGCCTGGTGCTCCTTTCCGACCCCTACCACCCCTGTGGAATGGCCTGCCTCTTCCTCTGCCTGTCATTTTTAAAATGACCCTGTGCCAAAGTATCTAGAAAAGAGAAGTATTTGTGGTAGCTGATATATGACAGGCCTCAATCAGTTGTTAGTCGAAGCTGGTATATCACCCTCAAGCAGCAATTTTGTGGACACAGGTATATGGAAAACCTCTATCACTATTTTGTGGAAGCTGATATATGGCAGGCCTCAATCAGTTGTTAGTTGAAGCAGGTATATAAAAACCCACAATCTGTATTTTATGGACGCAGGTATATGGAAAACCTCTATCACTATGTTGTGGAAGCTGATATATGGCAGGCCTCAATCAATTGTCAGTTGAATCTGGTATATCACCCTCAAGAAGTAATTTTGTGGATGCAGTTATATGGAAAAGCTCTATCGCTATTTTGTGGAAGCTGATATATGGCAGGCCTCAATCAACTGTTAATTGAATCTGGTATATGACCCTGAAGCAGTAATTTTGTGGACGCAGGTATATGGAAAACCTCTATCACTATTTTGTGCAAGCTGATAGATCGTAACCCTCAAATATTTTCTGGAAGCATTCAAATGCACTATAATATACTTTCTATGTTATAAAGTATATTATAAGTATATCACACCCCTCTGGGTATCACACCTATTGATAGCACAACATTACCAGTCCTTTAAAGGACTTTTGTGGTCCTATTAGTGTTTGGTGTCCCTAAGTTCCTAACAGTCTGTCCCTGCTCCAAAATGCAACCTCACCCTAAACTAGCAAAACACATAATGTAAAATAGCTGCCAGATCAGGTTCTGTTATAGGGTGTCCATGTGCTGAAACATCTCAATTGGCTGTACTGTCCCACCTGATGGATGTGTCATCGGTCAAAGTTTGGCGCAATGCAAAAAATATGGCGCATGAGGATATAACCATTTGTTCGCATGTTCGGTGGTTCGCAAACGCTCAAAGTTCGCCTCGAACCGACCGCCCGGCGAACCACAAGGCCATCACTAGTCACCGGTCACATTGCTGGTATGTAGCTCAGTCTCATTCAAATGAATGGACCTGGGCTACAATACTAAGCATAGCCGCTATCACACATACTGTGACTGTTCTGTACTTGGAATGTTGTGGGGAGCTTCGCAGCCTGTTTAAAGTTTAGGTTGATCGGTGGTGGCTCCAGTTTTCAGACACTCAACAATCAGATATTAATGACCTATGCTGAGGACGAGTCATCAATATTGTACTCCTGGAATACCCCTTCATATAGCATCACTATTAAGGTCCAATTGGTTATTTGTGCCCCTAGGAGCCTTTTCAGTTGCAGGAAGATGTGCTTTTTGGTCTACTTTTTATTACTATTGATGCTTATAGTGGCAAAAAACATGCTAAACATACTACCTCCAGAACATGCTGTTCTAAAAAACTCTTTACAAAACATTGCTAAAACACAGCAAAAAGGACTAAGTAAAGGGTGTGCATAAAGCCTACAATACATTTGTTTTAATTGGCATTGTTCAGAGATCGGTTGACTTTTCACTTTTTCATAGGAGCTGTTCCTGCAGTAAAATAGCCTTGTTTGCCATGTCCTGCACAACCCCTTTATCTGTCCAATCCATTAGCCCTACTACGAAGCAACCTTTGCAAAGGAAACATTTCTGCTCACTAGCATTGTCAAGTCACAATGGATGAAGACATATCTTCATCCAGCATGGCAGCTTTTTACATACATGTTTCTAATATATATATATATATATATATATATATATATATATATATATATATATATATTAGTGATGTGTACAGTATAAGTTCTGGGAGGCGTGTATATCCCACCCAGATACCTCCGCTGGGTGAGATAGCTGAAATCCAGAAAGCTACAGTGGTTTCAGCAAAGGGTAGTTTGCTGAGACAGTTTTGTCTATATGATGTTCTGGGCTGGATTTCATGTGGACTGAGGGATAGGTTTGGTAGCGGGATCTGCCAGTCCACACCCTTCCACTACATTTATTGTCTTTTGCCAGAGGTGATCGCAGGTGAGTCCTGCTGCTGTAATCAAGGAGGGATAAAACAACCCTCTGTGTATGAGAAAGAAGGAGAAAGGCTGAGGAAGCCTGAGAAGCTCTGTGTGGTTTCAGCCAGGAGGGCTGAGGGGCCACGAGGCTTTGAAAAGCCTGAAGTTTGGGGTGCCCAGCGATGCCAACTGAAAGAGGGTTGCACGTTCAGAGTCGGGAGGACTTCTGGACCATCTCCCCCTAAGGGTTTTATGTGTTCTTTACCCTGAAGGCTTTACAACCTTATGGACTTTATATCGAGTTCAATGTGAGTGGTATAGAGTAATTATACAGGTGATTGCATTTATATATTATATATACTGTATGTGTCCGATTCAGTATAGAGTTTGTTTCATTTTAATTTTATAATTGATTTTAACTTGTCACATTTTTATGTTAATTTTCTATAGGTGATGTGCGGAGCATAGTGGTCCAATCAAGACACCTTGATTCTATTTTTAATTACATCTGCAGTATATCCCTTCGGCAGTAATTTATCCCCATCACCCCTGTGAGTGTGTGTAATATTCCCATATTGGATAGATCTACATCATGTGGGTCTTTACATACGGGCATAGAGGATTCATTTTGTTTATATAAATGCGTCTCCATGGTGAGTAGGACGCTCGTCAGTTGATTATATCAGCGTGAATAGGCGGAAGTTAAATAGCGATCGTGTGATTATCACATGATCGTCATATGATGGAGTTTAATGACGTGGAACTGTGCGCCGCCTGGACTTGGGCGCGGAGTGATGTGATTGCTGACATCCGCAGTTGAGATGTAAAGATGCGGATGTGGAACCCAGGTCTCTCGACATGTGCACCACTGAATGCTACCGCCTCTGATAAGGTAGACACTTGTTTTAATTATACACAACTGTGATTGATATGGTACTTTATGATGGTTCACTATGGTTTGCTGATTTTTACAAAGTGGGGGTTGTGACACCCGTTTGATTGGCTCCCCATCTAAAAGGGAGGGGCTACATATACTATATTATAGAGAAAAAATAGACAATGCAACAGCACTCTGCATGTACCAGATAAAGTAAAATAATGCCATAGTCACAAAAAATATTATAGTGCTAATGCTACACTTATTTAGAAAGTGAGATGCTTGGCAATAACATTTTGTACAAAACCATCTGAGCCCATCTGCCGAACGTCAAGGCCAGCGGCGTAGCTAAAGGCTCATGGACCCTGTTGCAAGAGTTCAGCTTGGGCCCCCCTTCCCTCAGTGCTTTGTAGCCAGGGGCAGGGAAGCACATAGCCAAATTGTTGACCTAACCCCTTCCCTCCAGCCAGCGCTGTAACTTGACTAGCTTGCCATTTCTCTAGTACCGATGTCTTCTTATGTGGCACAAGGGTCTTTGGGGCCCCTCAGGCTCCTGGGCCCGGTAGCGACTGCTACCTCTGCACCCCCTATAGCTACGCCCCTGGTCAAGGCGATCTCTGTACTATATTATAGTTGCAAATATCACTTGTTATTTAGCTTGATAAAGACTACCATGTAGCTGAAACGTTACTCGCCTTTGAAGTACGATTATAGTGTTTCTGTCATCTTAAAAATGGTTATTAAGCTGAACATAACTATATTAGTGCTATCTCACTGCCTGAAGCCTTTATTGAGAAAAACTAACTTTTATAATATGCTAATTAGTCTCTAGGAGCAGGGGGGAGTTGCACCTGCTCCATTTGCCCACCTCTTTCCATGCCCTTCTTCTCTTGATTGACAGGGCCAGGGCAGCGCTGCTCTACTGCCGCCGGCCGTGTCTACTAAGAAAATATGCGCTGTCCCGTTCAGTATTCGGTGCAGGCACAGTAAGGGAAGGACACTCGACAGCTGCTGGCTTCCTCACTGCACCTGCGCTGAATAC
The DNA here is from genome assembly GCF_014858855.1 of Bufo gargarizans. Taxonomy (NCBI): domain Eukaryota; kingdom Metazoa; phylum Chordata; class Amphibia; order Anura; family Bufonidae; genus Bufo; species Bufo gargarizans. The sequence continues at coordinate 446,305,145 of NC_058081.1, forward strand.
GTCACAGTGAGGAAGCCGGCTGCCGGAGAACGTCCTTCCCTCACTGTGCCTGGGCCGAATACTGAACGGGACGGCGCAGGCGTGAGATTTTTCACAGAAGACACGGCCGGCGGGAGGAGAGCAGCGCTGCCCTGGCCCTGTCAATCGAGAGAAGTAGGGCGTGAAAAGAGGTGGGCAAACTGAGCCTCTAGGAGCAGGTGCAACACCCCCCCCCCCCCCTGCTCCTAGAGGCTAATTGGCATATTATAAAAGTTTGTTTTTCTCAATAAAGGCTTTAGACAGTGAGATGGCACTAATATAGTTATGTTCAGCTGACATTAGCACATCGCTAATGTCCGCCAGCTTAATACCCATTTTTCAGGTGACAGAAACCCTTTAATAAAGAAAGAATTGGAGATGCTGCCGTTGTTTCTTGTTGATTGTGTTCACAGCCTGGAGACTGCTGGACCATATATGACTGAAGAAGCCGGATCAAAACGTATATTAGGTAGAGCCCAAACGGGCAGGTGTTTATTTTTGATGTTTATGTGTGTGAGGGTGCTAAAGTGCCGAAATAAAGCACCTTTTGGACTTGAACCCCATTGTCAGAGGAGAAGTCTGTGATTGTAACTCCCTGAGAGGCGAGTAATCCCTTACAAAATATATGTGTGTGTGTATATATATATATTTGTGGTCATGGCTTGCCTCATGGGCTTCGAGACATGGTACCCTCTACCTGCCTGACTAACTAACTAAGCGGCTTGAGTTGTGCCGTAACCGCTGCATAGGGGGAAAGCCTAAAGTGGGCAAAATGTAATGGCCTGTAATGTTTAGATGAAAATGAGGGCGGGTTGGGAGGGTATGTTGCAATGGAATGTCAGGCTCAGGGGGAGGCGATAGCTGTGTATAAGTGAGATGCCGGCACCCCTCCCACAAATACAGGCCAATGAATCGGCCTTCACACTTGTGGTCATGGCTTGCCTGTGACGCATGGGCTTCGAGACATGGTACCCTCTACCTGCCTGACTAACTAACTAAGCGGCTTTAAGTTGTGCCGTAACTGCTGTGTAGGGGGAAAGCCTAAAGTGGGCAAAACACTGCTATCGAACATCACCTGACAGTTTATTCCCAAACAACATTACATAACAAGACTCTCAAACGTGAGGGACATTTCACGATCGGGACGAGGTATGTACCTGTTGAAACATGAGGAGCACCAGTGACCTAACTTCCGGATTACATGAGCCGGCACTTTATTCCTGAAGGCAGCCGAAGCAGCCCCTATCCGGAAAGAATGACGGGAAATAGACGCCGGGTTCAAACCTAAATTTGACACCAACATGTGGACGTGACTGACAAACTAGGAGATAGTGAACAAAGCTTTTGGAAATGGCAACAGATAGCTGCAAGGGTCTCAGCCTGCCAAAGATGCCAGTAACTGTTTGAAAATGCGGACCGGGCACCATGGGTGTGTCGTTGGGAAAAATTTGATTAGTGTCGGGGGTCCGGTTTGAGAATTTTTGGTGACCGGCAAGGACAGTGTGTATCCACCAGAGCACGGGCAGATCTGGGCGATGCTGACGTAGCTGCTGCTAGAGGCAGTACACGTGAACTCGCCTGGCCTCAAAAACCCGTAGAACCTTAAGTAAATGTCAGCCTTGAGCACGAGACTGGGAAGTGTACCAAAAGAGGCTCGGTCTAGTATGTCGGATAAGCCCCCTGAAGACTTCTCCAGTGATGGATTGTCGTTGTGGTTGGCTTGTCACGTGGCAGTTACCCATGCCCTTTATGGTTGCCTTAACAATGTGAAATGGAAAATAGGGACCCCGACTCCGGGTTGTTGATGGCCGAGAAATGTTGAACGCCTGCCAGGTAGGACCTGACGGTGTTGTGTGAGCGTTTCAGATTTGATTGGCAGTACCCTATAAAGGCCAAAACATAACCAATGAAGCTAGTGCTCTCTTGAGGATACTTCGCTTAGAATTTGAAGAACTTGTTCCATCCTGCCTTATAAGTCCTGTCTGTGTTAACCGAAAGAGACCTGGCTACCAGGGCATGTGCCGTAACTATGTAACTGATCAAACCAGAATCAACTGTGAGGAGGTATCACAGCCCCTACGTTGTCCGCTTCTGCCATGACCTCTTGGAAAAGGGAAAAATTTGCCCGTGACAGAGCATCAGCTGCCACATTCTGGGTACCCCTCATATGGGAACAGCAATAGCGGAAATTACACCGTAATGAGAGCCAAACTAGTCTCCTGGTGAAGGACATGACTAGTGGGGATTTGGATCTACCAGTTGTTAAAATATCCACCGTAGCTGCATTATCAGAGACTATTGTGACTGTGGAATTGGACCATGAACTACCCCATACATACGCCGTGGCCACTATGGGGTATAGTTTAAACAAGGCTGAAGACTTGAGAAACCCCGGGATCTTTCTGACTTCCTCTGGCTATGTACAGCCATCCAGTGGGTGCCAGAAATGGCTGCAAAACCTATACTGGAAGAAGCATCGAAAAAAACCACAGGAGATGAACTGGTAGCTGAGGGGATGAAAAAGGACATGTTCTATCTTTTTGCGGAACGGAAGTACGGGACGAAACCCCACGGAAGCACTCCGTAGTGCTTCCGTAGGTTTCCATTCTGTGCTTCCGTTCCGCACCATTCTGCATCTCTGGATTTGCGGACCCATTGAAGTTAATGAGTCCACATCCGTGATGCGGAATGCACACGGAATGGCGCCTGTGTATTGTGGATCCGCAATACGGCAACGGGCAGCACACGTTCGCGTGCAGGAGACCTTAGCGTTTATTATGTTGAGGACGTTAATACAAGATACTTACTGATGTACTGTGATTATCCACATTGCTTCCTTTGCTGGCTTCATTCATTTTTCTCACATTATATGCTGCTCATTTCCATGGTTACGACCACCCTGCAATCCAGCATTGATGGCAGTGTTTGCACACTATTGGAAAAAGCACCTACTTCCACTCCCATGGACCAGACCTATAGAGAGGCTGGCACTTTTTCCTATAGTGTGCAAGCATGACCACTACTGATGGGTAACAATATAAACAAGCAGTGTATAATGTGATGGAAAAATGAATACAGCCAGTAAACGAAGCAATATGGACAATCACAATACATTAGGAAGTGGCTTGTATTCATTTTCTCAACATAATACATTTGCCGAAGTGAGACAACCCTTTAATGAAAAGCTCATATATCATCCTGCACAAATACAAGATAAGGGTTGAAAAAATTCAGCGCAAACGACAGCTTTAGCTGTGTAAGGCCTCTTGCACAAGACTGTATTGCTTTTTCAGTATTTTGTGGTCCGCAAAAAACGGATCTGCAAAAAATATGGATGACGTCCGTGTGCATTTTGTTTTTTGCGGAACGGAACAGCTGGCTCCTGATAGAACAGTACTATCCTTGTCCGTAATGCGGACAATAATAGGACATGCTCTATATTTGAACGGAATGGAAAAACGGAAACAGAAGGCATACGGAGTACCTTCCTTTTTTTGTGGATCCATTGAAATGAATGTTTCCGTATATCAAATGCAAGAGGCCTAAATGTTAGCCCTGCTTTAGCACAATTTCTTTGTACCCTGAAGCTAAATCTATAACAGAGCCCCCAACCATCACGCTACATTTAGAGCACTGGTGTTTTCTTATGAGGCAGGGGGCCATCAGGTTCTCTTAGGCGCCTGGTCCCAGGTGCTTCTGCTTCCTCTGCATCCCTTATGGATCCGCCCCTGTGGTTTCGTCTATACTAATCAATTTGACTCCACTGCTGTTATTGTTGCTTTGGCTTCACTTTCGCCACTGCAGCAGCAATGTGTTCACATTGTCCTTTCATCAATCATTCTCTTTCCTCTCGCTTCCATCACTTTCTGTCATCTTGTCCCCTTTGCAGATTCTTTCTTCGAGCCCCTACTCCGTCTCTCTGGAAGCACTCCCTTTTCCGCTGGTTTGATTTTTCATTCCTTTCCCTTATCTCCGGCTAGTTCATTATTTGCAGAACACCTGTAATCTTCCTATTTTCTATCTGCTGTATGCTTTTCTTTAAAACAAGACTTTTCGCAGCGCATGGGGCAGTGGCGGCGTTTGTGCGTGACTGTGTGTCTGTCAGTCTGTAGCAGGGAGCAGCAGGAGGCTGACGCATCAATCTGAGCTCTGCTTCTGGATTTAATGAGAGCGCCACAGGTTCGAGCTGCCACTCATTCAAGTTTCATTTTGCTGTCTCCATATGGCACCAAGCCCGATATTCACACTTTCTGTTCCCGTGACAATTAAACACTCTTTGCTCCTAATTGACTGCAATGAGGCTGAGAAACTCATTAGATTAACCATTTCTTTGACAGTTGTGTTGCCCTATGTTACGTCACGTGACAGCGGTTAAATAGAGAAGAATATTACACATTGCATTGCAGGCGACTGGCAAGTCTTATTTCATTTTCAAGATGAGCGTGATTTTTTTTTCCATGTGACAAGTGAATCGGTAATTTGCAAGGGAAAATACAATGTTACTGTATTACTGTATGTGTATTCCATTTTTTTTCTTCAGCAAAGGTAGAGCATTTTAGTTGTATATAATCAGAGGTGTAACTTGAATCTTCTGGGCTCAATGAAAAATCTGCATCAAGTCCCCAGCTCTCATATAGTACTGGCCTCCTCATATAGGTTACCGGCTCCAGGGTTCAGGTGAAACTACAACTTGTGTCCCTATAAGGGCAGGTTCACATCACCATTTAGTTCCATCAGAAGGACAGAAAAATAAAGAAAAAAATCGGATCCTGTATTTAAAGCATCCGTTATGGACATTGGGCATTTGTTTTAGCCATTTCCGTTATTTTAGATATGCAGGACTTTTTTCCATTTAAAATAACAGATTTCAGACATAAATGGGTAACACGGATGCCAACTGTACATAACTGAGCATAATGGATGCTTAAAGGGTTTCTACCACCTCATTTGGACCTAATAAGCTGTCAGACACTAGCGATCTGCTAGTGTCTGCTCTACCTATCCATGCTATTCTAAGACCTTTGTGTGGAGCCGTTACACAAAAAAAACAACTTTTATTGCTATTAAAATGAGCCTCTAGGTGCTATGGGGGCGTCTTTTCAGCACCTAGAGGCTCCGTCTACTCAACCTGCATTCCGCCCCGCTCGTCCGTCAAGCCCGCCCATCTCCTCTAGATTGCCAGCCTCCATCTCATCCATCGGCCGAATCCTGCACCATGAGCATCTGTATTCGGCGCGGTGACTGTCTGACCGGACTGGTGTCGTCTGTTCCTTGGAGCACTCTGACGTAATCGGCGCAGGCGCAGTGGAGATGCCGGTGCAGGGAGCAGTCAGACAGTCACTGCACCTGCGCTGAATACAGACGCCTACGGTGCAGGTGCGAGAATTCGGCCGATGGATGTGATGGAGGCTGGCAATCTAGAGGAGATGGGCGGGCTTGACAGATGAGCGGGGCGGATGACAGGGTGAGTAGACACAAGATAGCAATTATGTTGATGTGATACTCAATATAACAATATAACCAAATAATAGCAAAGACAGGTGCACTCTGTGTTGTAGCAAAGCACATGGATCTTCAATATAGCTTTAAAAGGGTTTCCAGTAATATAAAAATGTGTGGCCGTGGGCAGCAAATGGTTAAAAAAATAAACAAGCTTATACTCACCTCACTGATCTCCTGCTGCTGCTGTTCCGATGATGCCTGGGTCCTGCTGTGCTCCACTTCCTGCTCCTGTCCTAAAACAGCAGAAAATGGCTTGGAATGCCACATAGCCAATCACTGGCTTCAGGGATGACCTGCCTCATATAACAATTGAAAGAACAGCATTCTCAGCCATCTACTACTGTGTCGGGATGCAGGAAGTGGAGCGCAGCAGGAACCCAGCCACCACTGGAATGGCAGTGCTAGGTGAGAAAGGTACAGGATCTATTTTTTTTTTTTTTAAACCATTTGCAGTTGACTGCTACTCTTATTATATGGCTGGACAACCCCCTTAATCTTAAAAAAGCATCTGTTTTCTCTCTTACTGCCCTCTCCGCATTGATTGACTGAGCCAGGCCCTGCCAATTAAAGTGGAGAAGAAGCGGCAGTTCCAGAGAGAGCAGAGGAGTAATGGCTACAGCCCCGTTGCTCCTGGAGGCTCATTTGCATATATTAAAACATAATTTTAATCAGCAATGTAAGCAAATATGAACATGGGATCAGCACAGATGACTTCAAGTGCCAAGTGCACATGTAACAGGTCAGCCAGTGTCATAGGTTCAAATCTGCTGACAGAAGTCCTTTAAAATCACAGCTTTTCATTTTCACTCTGTCACAGCTTCCCATGACAGTCTTAATTATTTTCCCTATGAAGTGGAAATTTCTGGGAGCAGGAACATCCTAGACATGAAATGGTAGACCAAGCAATAATACTAGTAATACTCTGATTTATAGAGTGGCAATATATTCTGCACCATTTTACAAATCAGAGGGTAAATGAAGACCAAATCAGACATCAGAGAATAACAAAACTAATCAACAATTCAGACATTCGTAGTGAGCTCATGAGAGATTATAATCTATGAGACAAATGAAGACTATCATACGCTGAACCACACAGTGATTAAACATTGACTGCTCCCACCTCGTTTTAAACTGCCCCTGGAAGCTGAAGAACATCATGTGTTGGGTTTCTATCAGTAAATATCTGTGAAAATTTTGGAGATCTCCATAATACCAAGCATGCCAGGAGTGATGTACCATATGGCACAAAGCAATTGGTCTCTAGAGCAAAGAAATGAGTTGTCATTAGTAATGTATAACACATGAGCTCCTAATAGTCTGATAGACAAATCTGAGCCTGATGAATGTCAGGAGCTGTCTGTTCCTAAACTAATCATTCACTGTAAATGTATCTAGTTATGCCGATCATAATGCATGCAATGGCGTTCTAGATAACTATGGACAACACAATTGATATTTGTTTGTATTGACTGCTTGGATAGGTGTGGCAACGTGACTAGTCTGAGCAGAACCTGCCCCCAACTAACCAGGTCTTATTACTCTACATGTTCATTCAACCTCACTATTGCTCTTTTGATTAAATAGATAGCAATCCTTAGGGTACGGTCACACAGAGTGGCTATGATGCGGTCAGGTTGCGGCCATGCTGCAGTCAAGAACCGTGCGTCCAGTTAGCCTCAGCTGCCTTTTATTTAACTAACGAGGACTGCACTGTGTAGTCAGTCTTCATTGTTAATGGCCGAATGGTATTGAAGGTTGCACGCAGCCATTAACAATGAAGACCGGCTATACAGTGCAGTCCTCATTAGTTATATGAAAGTCTCTTGACCGCAGCGCGGCCGCAACCCAACCGTAACTTTCCTGGGGGGCAAATTGATATTTGTAGCAATTGTTTTGTAATGAAATGTTTTTACAAGTAAATATAAATGTAATGTTCATATACATTCTTTTGACCATAAAATAGTAAGGTCATTTCTAACATCATTCTAAGCCACTTGACTTTCAAATAATGTTTCATTAAGGCCTGATGCACACAACCGTATTTTGTTTCCGTGTCTGATCAGTTTTTTTGCGAATAGGATGCGGAACCATGTGCTGTCCGCATCAGTATGTCCGTTCTGTTGCTCCCTCCAAAAAATAGTGCATGTCCTATTTTTTTCTAGTTTGCGGACAAGGATAGGCATTATTGCAATGGATCCGCAAAAAAAAGGATCCTCAAAAAAAACGGATGCTATATGGAACATCATCCGTTTTTTTTGCGGATCCGTTGGTCCGTTTTTGACCTAATGCAAAACTGTAACTTGTCATCAAATAACTCCACGTCCTTACCACAAAGCCCCCTGTTCGGCTCCTACTTGGACTAACCAACTCCCCAATCCACAACGCCCCAAAAAAGGCGAGATAAAAATCCAGCTTAAATAGCCCGACCTCCCCCACCGACACACAAATCCGCTCCAACTGTCCCATCATATCCACCAATAATGCAAAAGACACCAGTTGATGTTGATCCACCCCCAGTGCCCGCTTCCTCCAAACGCCTTAAGGCCTGCGCAACCCAAAACAATTTTGTCACATCCGCTGCCGCCCGACACCTACAACCAAAAGCCATCCCTGCCATAAACGTATTCACTCTGGAAACTGATAATCCCTCCTCCCTACAGTGCCCCACAAAAAGCAACATTAAAGCTCCTTCCTCCAACCCATTTCCTTGAAAAGGCTACCTCCATTCCTCCCATAAACCCCATGCCCTCTCATACTCCACCCAAAACCCCTTCGACAAGGAACCCCTCACCAGATCTTCGACCAAATGGCAGATTCCACAGATCCTGGGGAAAGCTCGTCCCTTCCATTTTCGCCTCTGGTGCCAACACCCAAAAACGATCCCACTGGAAACGAGACAAATCATCCGCAATTGAATTACTAACCCCAGGGACATGAGCCGCCGCTATCCATGCATTCAAGGATGAACAACACAAAACCAAATGCTGAAGCAAGCACACAACTGGCAGTGATGAAGCCGAAATGTGATTAATGGCCTCAACACCCCTCATATTGTAGCAATGAAAACACACCTTCCGGTTGCGAAAAAATTCACCCCAAATGGACACCGCCACCACAATGGGAAAGAGCTACAGCAACACCAGATTCTTGACTAGACCTTCCTCCTTCCATTTTGCCAGCCACACTCCCACACACCAACGACCCCCCCAAATAATCCCCAAAACCCCGACCCCACCGCATCCGTGAACAAATCCAAACTACTGCCAATACCCGTCCGCCATCCATAAAGACTGCTCGTTATACGTCTCCAAAAAGGACGCCGAGACCCTCAAATCATCCTGCTACTCCCGATTAAGCCGAACAAAATGATGTGGAGCCAGAACCCCCGCTGTCGGCTGTGCCAACTTCCTACAAAAGATCCGCCCCATGAGCATAATCTGGCACGCAAAATTTAGCTTTCCCAATAGGGACTGCAACTCGCGAAGCCGCATTTTTTGCGAACCGCACGCCTCAGACACCCCCTGCTGTAGATACTAATTTTTATCCTCCGGCAACCTGCACTCTATAGCCACAGTGCCGATGACTATCTCCAAAAAACTCAACTGTATCATAGGGCCTTCTGTCTTTTCAGATGCCTAAGGGACCCCGAAAAGGTGGGACATGGATTCAAACGAATGCAACATTACGGAACAGCAATTCCAACTTGGCGGCCCAATGAACAAAAAAAACATCCATATAATGGATGATAAAACCCCAACCTGACCAATCTCAAACTACCCACTCCAAAAAAGTACTGAACTTTTCAAAATAGGCACACAAAACCGAACAACCCATGGGCAAACACCGATCAACGAAAAAACCCCAGTCCCCAAAATACCCCAACAAGTGCTGATACTCCGGGTGTCATTAACCGAGCCCCCTTTCGGGAACAAAAGGTGTTGGATAAGGCAAAATTTATTAGGCTCCCTTTTTAGCACGACATCTAATAGCGACACCGTTAAATCCTGTATCTGAAATTCCCCAAAGGGCCCTGCCATGCGACCTAATTCCACTTTCTTCTGCAACTTCTCGGTCACCACTCCAGATAGCTCTGTAGATGACATCAAATTCCTCCCCCATGCCCAAACTCCCCTTAAACAAACAATATACGAAAACCTTCCCTAAAACCTGCAAATAAGAATTCTGCCGCCTCCGCATTAGGGTACCTATTTTGAAAAGGGTACCCGGATTGGCGTCCGCCCTCACCCCAACTTTTTCCTTTTCATCCTTTAAAGCTCCTCTGTGCCCCATGATTCTACCGCATGAAGAATACTCGTGCTTAAATTTGCACTTGTACCCATACTTGCATGCTCCTTAATTGAAGAGAAAACATAACCCCTTATGCAAGGCTGTTGAGTGCTTTGATTTCCCAAAACCCCCGGCACCCCCCAAAAAGGGCTGCCTTGCCCTAACCGATGCCATCACCCACATCCACAGATCAATGTCCTTATGGTCCCAACGGATACTAGGCCGAACCGCCTTTCGCTGCCGAAACTGCTCATAGTACCTCAACCACCCCTGCCCTCCATGCACTCTTTATGCCTCCCCTATTGCGTCCAGGTAACAGAAAAGCGCAGAACAATTTTCCGGCGCTTTCTCCCCGATGACACTAGCCAGGATCACAAATGCCTACAACCAGTTAGAAAAGGTCCACGGAATCAAAAGGTTCTGCCGCTTATATTCCTTGTCCTTCTCGTTATCCTCCCGCCTATCCCTATCTAAATTAAAACGTTCAAGTGGGAGTAACGAAAATATGTCAACGTACTCCCCTTTCTAGATTTTTTTCCTGACCTCGTGCTTCAAGTAGGCCCCCAGGGGCCCCTCAAAAGAAATATAAACTTCCCCTTTTGCCATGTCATCCACACACGGCTCCCCTCCATACCTCTCTTTGGTTCCTTCCCTCTCTTTTTCTCCGTCCTTATCCATCGATCCTTGTTGCGCCGCCCACATCCCCACCATTCCACGTCCCACTTGCTCTCCCTGCCGCACTAATACTCGTTGACCCTGATCCTTGTACACCCCACGCCACCAATGGTGCCCCGCCTCAGACCCCGTACCTACCAACCCCTTCACCAAATCCCGCAGCCCCAATAATAACTCCCCCAGCACTCCCATAATGGACACCCCTGAGCCCCCCCAAACCCCGGGAACCCCCCCAATACGAGCAATCGCTAATGAGGAATCCCTGCATATCTCACCTGGCTGCATGGACGCTGTGATTTAACCAGCCGGATCGTGAGGAAACACCACTGAAATGGTTCAGAAACAGCATGGCAAGGATGTCTGGATGTTTGGTTGAAGTTATTGCTGCCAAAGGAGGTTCAACCAGTTATTAAATCCCAGGGTTCACCTACTTTTTCCACCTGCACTGTAAATATTTACATTCTGTGTTCAATAAAACATGGTAACATTTAATTCTTTGTGTGTTATTAGTTTAAGCAGACTTTGATTGTCTATTGTTGTGACTTAGATGAAGATCAAATCACATTTTATGACCAATTTGTGCAGAAATCCATATCATTCCAAAGGGTTCACATACTTTTTCTTGCAACTGTATAGTCTTTAAAATGACTTTTGGGTCTCTAACAAGTTTTAGCAATTTAGTGCAGGTTGCACTAAAAATATATATTGCTGCCACACAAAATAATAGTCCTCAAAAGGACTTTTTGGTCTATAACAAGAATAAAAGCTAAACTATTCCTATTTCCCGCCCTACACTATCTCTCCCTTCTGCTCTCCAGCTCTCCCTGACTAATACTGATCCGAACACATGTCATCGGGTGCAATATGGCACCCGATGACGCATTCTGGACAGCTAATAACTGTAATGCCAGTAACCAACATGGCTATGGCATTACAGTGAATGGCAGTAATTACCTGGACGCGCTTGAGCACACGCAATATTCAGCCGAACACCGCGTTGTGCCGAGCATCACGATGCTCAAGCAAATATAGCGTTCGGCCGAGCATGTTCGCCCAACACTAGTAATAACCTGGTCCACCAGCACATGGCGGCAGCAACATTGGCAGTATTAGCTTCCCTGGAGAGGAACCTTCTGGCTTCCTTCCAGCCCTCTATAGCTACAGGGCAGGAGTTTAGTTAGTGAGTAGATCAGTCTAGCTTACCTCCTTTAAGGGGAAGGCAGCAGGCCTGGTCCTGTCTAGACAGGTTCTGTTAGGCCTACGCCAACCTTATCACTGGAGGTTGTGCACATCCAAGCTGAGCTGAAGCTTGAGGTACTCTAAAGCCAGGACAAGAAGTTCCTAGGATTATAAGACAGACTGCAGACTAGAGCTAACTTAAGTTCCAGCAATAGAGGAAGAGTTTCCTAGTTATACAGGCAAGTATAGCAGAGCTTAGAGAGTTAGCTCGAAACAGAGCTGAGATAGCTGCAGAGAAGTATTTGCCTGCCAAAGTTAAGACAATACTTGCTGATGACCAAGATATCGTTTGGAAACTGTTTGGATTACCCATTTATGCCAAGTAAAAGCAACTGTTCAACGTTACTAGAAAGTTTGGACTCCATTTATTCAACTAGTCCATCATCCAAGTTCACCTACCCCTTTTGCACTGCTTTGGACCACATCACATCTGGGATCCACGGATATCCAGGTAGGAACACCGTGACATGTGTACATAACATCTAGAGAGACTGTAGGCCACCCTGCCCCACTCTGGCAATCCTTCCTCTGGGTACCAACATTACCATCTACAAAGGGAGCCTTGGGCTTCCGCTGCTTAACCGCAGCTGACATCACGTTTACTTGCTCTATAAGAGGGACGCATTTCGTAGAAACCTCCTAAGGGGCGAGGGATATCCCAGACACTGCAACCCGTGGGCCCGTTGCACTAGCACCTCTATAGATTAAATGTTTACATTGGCATTGAAGAATATGTGCCAAACTAAATTCTCCAGGTGTTTAAGGTATGTCTGGAGATTGAAAACTTTAAGATTTAGGCTGATGCAGCTCTTTGTAAGGGTAAATGATGAAGCACTTCAATGTTTGGCAAGAAGTCTGTATTCCTTAGTTTGTAAAAAATAAAAATTGCTTATAGATAAAAGTAGGGAGAACTTTGTATTGATGCTGAATACTGTGCTTGCAGGGTAGACAGTCTGTTCCGATCCCTCAGAAGAGCTTCTGTTGAACAAATTGTTGAAAAAGGAATACTACTTATTATGATAGAGATGTGCCAGAACACACAGTATACTGCATTGCATGGCTACATAGCCCATGCTAAACCTTCACTACTAGTGTTGGATGAGCAAGCTCGTCTGAACAGCATTTTGACTCGAGCATCGCGAAGCTCGGCACATCGCGGTGTTTGGCCGAACACCTCATGTACTCGAGCACGATGCTCGAGTCTCCTCCCCGCACATTTGTTGCCTGCTATGCAGCCAATAAATGTGCGGGAGAGTACTGGACCTCACTGTAATGCCATAGACGTGTTGGTTACTGGCATTACAGTGATTGGTTGGCCGGAACGCGTCATTGGGTGCAATATTGCACTCAATGACACGTGTTTCGACTCAGTCTTAGTCAGGGAGAGCTGCAGAAGAAGGGACAGATAGTGTAGGGACAGGAATTGGTTTATTGTTGAAAGGTGTTAGAGACCCAATAGTCCATTTAAGGATAATTGTTTTATTTGGCTGCAATATATATTATTAGCACAACCTGCGCTAAATTGCATGCAATTGTTTGGCCCCTGCTGACAGTGACACAACCTCTGCTACATCTGTTGTGTTACATTTGCGCATCCTAAATATCTGTGACATTAGGCTCAATTGTTTGGCCACTGCTGACAGCGACATTATCTGTGCTACATCTTCTGTATAACGTTTGCGCATCCTAACTATCAGTGACTTTCAGTGTAATTTTCTTTGCTGCTGGTGACAGCGACATTACCCACGCTACATCTCCTGTATAACGTTTGCACATCCTAAATATCCGTGACATTCAGTTGAATTTTTTTGCCCCTGGTGACAGCGACATTACCTGTGCTACACCTCCTGTATAACGTTTGCACATCCTAAATATGAGTGACATTCAATACAAGTTTTTCGCTGCTGGTTACAGTGACATTACCTGTACTACATCTTTTGTATAACGTTTGAGCATCCTAAATATCTCTGACATTCAGTTTAATTTTTTCGCCACTGGTAACAGCGACATTACAGTACCTGTGCTACATCTCATGTATAACGTTTGCACATCCTAAATATCTGTGACATTCAGTATAATTTTTTCACTGGTGGTGACATTACCTGTGCTATATCTCCTGTATAATGTTTGAGCATCCTAAATATCTGTGACATTCAGTTTAATTTATTTGCACATACACTTACAAAACCTGTGCTACTGTACATACTTGCAAGCATATATACAATTTCATATGCTCAAGGCAAACAGTAAGGGACGGGGAAATAGCCGTGCTGCTGATGGTGCATGCAGAGGCTGTGGCCCTGGGCGCGCCGAAACTGTGCCTGCTGCCAGAGCACAAGAAAGACACTCATCCACCATACTTAGCTTCATGTCCCAGTTTACAGGACGGCGCAGGACACCACTCTCAAAGTCACATTAGTGTGACCAGGTGGTCGGTTAGATTGCAGCAGATAATGCAGCTCTTTTCATTGCATTCCTTGATTTGGCCCTCTCGTCAAGCCCGCTTTAAAAGGGACAAGAGGAGATGATGATGGTAATGGAGAGACACAGTTGCCAATAAGTCAACCGCAAGAGGTTCATGATGAGGATGAGACAGTTGTCAATAAGTGAAGTTATTGTTAGGTCAACAAGTCAGGAGGATGACCAGAGTGAGGAAGTGAAAGAGAAGGTGATGGATGATGAAATCACTGACCCAACCTGGGAAGGTGGCAAGCCGAGCGAGGACAGCAGTACAGAGGGGGAGGGATCCGCAGCACCGCAACAGGCTGGAAGAGGCAGCGGAATGGCAAAAGGGAGAAGGCGGGCCACACCAAACAGGCCCGCAACTGTTCAAACGAGCACCCCCTTGCGGCAATCTCCTTTGCCAAGTGATAGGTGTTCCGCAGTCTGGCGCTTTTTTGAGGAAAGTGGGGACGATAAAAGAATTGTCATTTGCAACCTGTGCCATACAAAAAACACTAGCAACCTCACCACCACCAGCATAATTCGCCACATGGCATCAAAGCACCCTGGGCTGAACATTTGGGTCCACAATCAGTGTCTGCGGGTCACACCACTGCCTTCTCTTCCACTGTGTTAAGTGCTGACCAATCCCCTGTCCAAGACACAGGTCCGGACTTCTCCCGCCCTGCACCTGGACCTTCGAAAGCACCATCATCTAGCACATCCACGTCTGTGTCCCAGCGCAGCGTAAAGATGTCCATACCCCAGGCCTTTGAACAAAAGTGCAAACACCCAGCCACCCACCCACAGGGCATAGCACTAAATGCACACCTTTCCAAATTGCTGGCCCTGGAAATGTTGCCATTTAGGCTAGTGGACACCGAGGCTTTCCGGCGGTGGCCGTCCCTCGTTTCTCAGTCCCCAGCCACCACTATTTTTCCTGGTGTGCCGTCCCCGCCTTACACTAGCATGTGTCCTATAACATCACCCGTGCCCTGACCAACACAGTTATTGGGAAGGTCCACTTAACGACTGAAACATAGACAAGTGCTTTTGGCCAGGGACGTTACATTTCCCTGACGGCAAATTGGATGAACATTGTGGAGGCTGGGAGTGAGTCGTAACCTGGGATGGCACAGGTGCTACCGACGCCAAGGATTAAGGACCCTACTTCCATCAGGATTTCCACCGCCACCTACATTAGAGGCTGCAACCCCCCCTTCTCCTCCTCCTCCTTCTCCGCCACTTCCACCTCTGAATTCTCATCTTGCAGCACCAGTCAGCTATCAGTCAGTAGCTGGAAGTAGTTTAGCACTGCAGTGGGGAAGCGGCAACAGACCGTGCTAAAACGAATTTTCTTAGGTGACAAGCAGCACACCGCTGTAGAGCTGTGGCAGGGTATAAGGGACCAGACTGAGCTGTGGCTCTCGCCACTCATTCTACAACCAGGCATGGTTGTGTCTGATAATAGTCGTAACTTGATGGCGGCTTTGGAGCTCGGCAAGATCACACACATACCATGCCTAGCCTACATGTTCAACTTAGTGGTTCAGCGGTTTTTCAAAACCTACCCCAATTTGCCTGAGCTACTGGTGAAGGTGCAGGTGCGCCACGTGTGTCCCCATTTCGAAAAGTCGTCTAGAGCTGCCGCCGCTTTGGCAACACAGTGCTTGAAATTGCCAGCTCACCGACTGTTTTGCAATGTGAGCACTCGCTGGAACTCGACGATCCACATGTTGGCCAGGCTTTGTTAGCAGCAGAGGGCAGAAGTAGAATGCCATCTGTAACATGGTCATCGCCTTTCCAGTCAGCTTCCGCTCTTCAAAAGTGACGAGTGGGCATGAATGGCTGACCTCTATGAGTTTTACGCAACTTTGAGGAATTAACACAGACAGTGAGCGGCGATAAAGCTTTTATCAGCGTAACCATCCCACTTCTGTGTCTACTGAAACACTCGCTGCTCACAATGAAGGCAGACACTTTGCATGTGGAAGAGGTGGAAATGGGCGAAGACAGTACACAGGGTGATAGTCAGACCACCATCAGTTCGTCTTCTCAGCGAGAACTGGATGAGGAGGAGGAGCAGGAGATGGTTTCCTCCGCTACAGAGGGTAGTACCCATAGCAGGTTTATTCCATCTGTTCAGCGTTGATGGGCCGAAGAGGAGGAATAGGATGAGGAGATTGAGAGTCATCCTCCTGATGAGGACAGCAAAGTCTTATCTGTTGAGACTCTGGCACACATGGCTGACTTTATGTTATCCTTCCTTTCCCGGGACCCTCCTGTTATACGCATTTTGGCCAAAACCGATTACTGGTTGTTCCCCCTTTTCAACCCCCACTACAAAGAAAACTTCTGTGGTGGAGTAGACTAGAAAAATAGTGCAATACCAGAAGGTACTTGTCGAAAAAAATTGCTCCAAAAATTTCCAGCTGACTACGCTGGCGGTAGTTATTTGGGCAACCGAGAAGGGGAGACGAGGGGAACACACAGCAGTTCCAACAGAGGCAGGGCAACACTATGTATTTCTGGAGTGTAATAATATTGCAGGCTATAGCTACTAGAGAGGGGTCGTTGATCCAGGGAGTTATTCTGATTTCCTTTATTGGAGTCAGGTAGACATTTTTAATTTCCCTGGAGAAATTGGCTTCTCACGTTTAGATTTTTTTTGCCTTCTTCTGAATCAACTTGCAGGATGACAGGCCGAACTGGGTGGATAAATGTCTTTTTTCGGCCTTATGTACTATGTTACTATGTTACTAGGGAGAGGTTGCATTTTGGAGAAGGGACAGGACAGGGAACTTAGGGACACCAAATGCTAGCTAATAGGGCTACAAAAGTCCTTTTAAGGACTGGTAACGTTGTGCTATCGATAGGTGTGATACACAGAGGGGTGTGATATACTTTCTAACATAGAAAGTATATTATAGTGCATTTGTATGCTTCCAGGAAATACTGATTGAGGGCTGCGATCTATCAGCTTCCACAAAATAGTGATTGAGGTTTTCTATATACCTGCATCCACAAAATTACTGCTTGAGGGTGATATACCAGCTTCAACTAACAACTAATTGAGGCCTGCCATATATCAGCTTCCACAAAATAGTGATAGAGGTTTACCATATAACTGCGTCTACAAAATTACTGCTTGAGTATGATATACCAGCTTCAACTAACAACTGATTGAGGCCTGCCATATATCAGCTTCCACAAAATAGCGATAGATGTTTTCCATATACCTGCGTCCACAAAATTACTGCTTGAGGGTGATATACCAGCTTCAACTAACAACTGATTGAGGGCTACCATATATCAGCTTCCACAAAATAGTGATAGAGGTTTTCCATATACCTGCATCCACAAAATTACTGCTTGAGGGTGATGTACCAGCTTCAACTAACAACTGATTGGGGCCTGAACTATATGGCCACATTCAACGGCAAGTGAGAAACGTGCCGTTAACAACTTCCTGTACGAACTCTGCGGCAGGAGAGGTTCTGGGGAGCTTGGTTTCTTTTCACTGTGCCAGTGGCTGCTCATGCGCAATGCATGCAGACTTCTGCGGCCATTTGATGAGCTCACCAAACTGGTCAGTGGAAGCCAGGGCGCCATCAGTGACATCTTACCTTATGCCTTCTATCTGGAGTGTGCATTGTGTCATGTCATTGAATAAGCCGTTGAGGAGCAGGAGCTGGAAGATGAGGAAGTTGCAATGCTGAATTAATTCCCAGGGGGGCTACTCCATCGGAGACAAGTCAGCAGGAGTGTGAGGAGGAGTCAGAGGAGGGTGGTGGCTGGGGGGAGGAGGAGGAGGAGCAAGAAGAGCAGGCTTTAAATTTTTTCAGGGTTCCCGGTTGTTATCCATGGCTGGGGGGTGGAGACTGCGGATGACGTTCTCCTGTGCAATGAACAGGAGCCAGGGCGCTCCACCGCTTCTTATTTTGTGCAAATGGGGGCCTTCATGCTCCAGTGTTTGAAGAGGAACCCCCATATAAAAAGCATAAAGGTCAAGGACCTGTACTGGGTGGCAACGTACTTAGACCCCCGGAACAAACACAAAATGGCGAACATGTTACAAGCATCACAAAGGGCTGTCAGAATGCAGCATTTCAAGGCCTTGCTGCGAGAGATGCTGCATTCTGCTGTTGCGGGCACTGGCAGAGGAATTTCCACCCACAGCGAAACAGGTGCGGGTACCAATCCTACTGTGCCTGCAAAAAAAGGGCGGTTTGAATATGTGTTAGTAACTTCAGATATGAGATCACTCTTGCAAACAACCCATCGAGAGCCACCCTCCGGATTCAGCCTCAGGGAACGCCTAGACCGACAGGTGTCCGACTACATCGGGTTAACGGCCAATGTGGATGCTCTGAGAAGCGAGGAACCCCTTGACTACTGGGCGTGCAGGCTTGACCTGTGGCCAGAGCTGGCACAATTTGCCATGGAACTCTTGGCTTGTTCCTCGTCGAGTGTCTTTTCTGAAAGGACGTTCAGCGCAGCAGGAGGGATCATGACCGATAAGTGCACTAGCCTAGCTCACGACAGTGTGGACTACCTCACGTTTTTAAATATGAATGAGGGATGGATTTCGGAGATATTCAACACCTGTGATGTCCAAGTATAATTGAATTTCCTCATGCCCACGCATATCCGCCACCACCCAGAACAAAGAATGGTCCTTGCCTTATGTATATACAGCGGCATAAAAGGCCTTTTATGTCAGGTGAATGCCTAATTTTTGGGCCTGTATTGGCCGACAGTTACATATTCATCCTGTGACCGCCTAATATGCCACATAATCCAAAATATTTTGCTGTCAGGTGAATACCTATTACCTAATTTCTGGGGGCCTCTACTGTCCGAAAGTAATTTTTTTTTTATCTCTAGCCACATAATCACACCCTTGTCTCACTCCTCTGCCTCTCATTATGGTGGCGTATGAACTGCATTCACCATAAGGTCCTTCTAATGTCACAGGGACATATGACTGTGCCTCCCCACCCCGACCCGTGCCCCCTCACCCCGTACTGTGCCTTCTTATACCCTGCACTGTGCCCTCTGCAGTGCTCCTAGTCATTCCCTGCACTGTGCATCTTATACCCTTTTATGCGGTCACGGTATGGCTGTGTTATCCGGTCACTGTACAGAGGTGTTATCCGGTCAATGTATAACGGTGGTATCCAATAACTGGATGGCCATAACTGTATCCCTTTCCCTGCCTACGCCATCCTATTTTAGACCTGTGGGGGGTTCAGGCCACACAACCCTGTATGCAGGTGCACATTGCTATGGCGAAATACAGATACAAATGCAAAAACACAAATGCAATCACACTCTGCAAACCAGCACTCTGCCCTGCCCCTATTTTAGACCTGGCATGAGCGGGAAAAATATGCAGATTGCGGTGCTAAGGACTTTTGCGCCACAATCTGTGTCAGAAATACGCCTAACATAGATGTTTTTCTATATAATAAATGTCCACCTAATTGTATTATTATTAGGGGTAGGGCTAATAACTTTATATTTAGATTCTAGTTTATTATACTGTGCCCTGTATTTCCCAGTAGAAAAGAAACACAGTCCTCATTCCTGACCACCAGGACCAGTTAGCGCTCTGTCAGTACATGGCGGCATCACCTCTCCGCCACGCTGCTCAGCTGTGTACTGGTGCTTATTCTGACACTAGGGCTGGGTTCACATTCTATTTTTGCCATCTATTTAATGCATACCAAAAATGTATGCGTTAACAGATGTCTCTGACTGATGCCGTACAGTGGCGTCCGTTCACCATACAGTTCCATGGTAGAAAAAAAAAATGTGTGTTAACGTATGCATTTTTTTATAGACTCTGCAGGATACAAAAACATGGAGTGCTGAACATTTGCATACATCAAACAGATAGGAAATAACATTTTTCTAGGCTCCAGCAGGGCACATTTTTGAGAGTTTCCCTTTAAGATGCATAAAAATGGCCCCTGATTAAAAATACATATTTGTTGTGGGAATTTTTGCCAATGATCCCCTGCTGTCCATGTTGTGGGACTAATTGTGTACTTCTAGTAAGTGTTTGCTGGCTGCAAATAGGACCTGAAGGTTTTTCAGGTTCGCCTGCCATTAAAGTGAATGTGGCCCGCCACGAACACACGGTTCGCAAACATTTGATGTTATTGGCCTACGAAAAGGCCACAGTGTTCATGAGAGCACAAACAGCTGATTTTGATGATCTGATATTGATGATCTGTCCTGAGGACATATCCTGGAAGTCCCCTCAAAATGAATGTTCGAAAACCATGGCAAAAATGTTATAACCACATCTTAACCATTAAAGGGGTTGTCCGGGTTCAGAGCTGATCACGGACATACCCATAATTTCACCCAGGCAGCCCCCCTGATGTTAGCATCGGAGCATTGTATCCTCTGATGCTCTCCCTTACCCTGCCCTGGATCGCGCATGGCAAGTGTTCTTTTATTTACAATAACACCCTGCCGGGCGGATGCCTCCGCCTGGCAGCCCTATGAAGAGCCCAGTTAGTCACCGGAACTCCAGAAAATGCCTTTGCCCTGCGCAATAAAAAAACATTACTCACCTTGTCCCATTCCCGAAGCTCACATACCTCTCTTCCCTTCAAGCACAGATCGCTCTGCAGAACTGTGTGGGCAGAGCCTATGCAGATTTTTGGGCTGCAGGCTTCACCCACACAGGCCTACAGGCTGAATGGTAGAGCAGGGAGAAGTCTTGCTTCACCATTCTGTGCGTCGCCGGCCTGAAGGAGGGGAGGAGCGCCAGGAACTGAGCCGTGTGGGACAGGACTGCAGCTCCCAGCGCTCCAGGAATGAGCGCTTCCACCTGTATTGATGGAAGCACTCATTGCTTGTGGCACACCCTGAGATCCGGCTCCCGAGGTGGACCACCCCATATGCCTGCCCCCTTAGTACACCACTGTTTCATCAAATGTTCGCAAACCGTTCATTCGCAGCGGACCCCATTTACTTTAATGGCAGGCAAACCTAAAAAAATCTTCCGGTCATATTTGCAGCCACTAAATACTTACTAGAAGTGCACAAATAATCCCACAACATGGACAGTGACATACCAGAGGGGGATCAATGGAAAAATTTCCCACAAAAAATATGTATTTTAATAAGGGTCCATTTTAAGGAAACTCTTAAAAATCTGTCCTGCTGGAGCCTAGAAAAAATTTATTTTAGGCCACGGGAGTACGGGCCCCAATAATTAGGCATTAAACTGACAGAAAAGAACAAGTGATTATGTGGCTGGAGGTATATTAGGCAGTTAGTGGATAACAATTTTACTACAAGCCAGTGGAGTATGGGCCCCAAACATTAGTCATTCACTGTACAAAAAGGAAAAAGTGATTATGTGGCTGGAGGTATATTAGACGGTCAGTGCATAACAATTTTGCTGAAGGCCAGTGGAGTACAGGGCCAAAACATTAGGCATTCAGCGGACAGAAAAGAACAAGTGATTATGTGGCTGGAGGTATATTAGACGGTCAGTAGATAACAATTTTACTACAGGCCAGTGGAGAACAGGTTCCAAAATTATGCATTAACTGGACAGAAAAGAACAAGTGATTATGTGGCTGGAGGTATACTAGGCGGTCAGTGGATAACAATTTAACTGTAGGCCAGTGGAGTGCAGGCCCCAAACAATAGCCATTCACCGTACAGAAAAGAACAAGTGATTTTGTGGCTGGAGATATATTAGATGGTCAGTGGATAACAATTTTACTGCAGGCCAGTGGACTATAGGCCCTAAACATTATGCATTCACCAGACAGAAAAGTACAAGTGAATATGTAGCTGGAGGTATATTAGGCGTTCAGTGGATAACAATTTTACTGCAGGCAAGTGCAGGGCCCAAAAATGATGCATTCAGCTGACAAAAAAGAACTAGTGATTATGGGTCTGGAGGTACATTAGGCAGTCATTGGATAAAAATTTTACTGTCGGCCACTGAAGTAGAGGCCCCAAAAGATAGGCATTCACCTGACAGAAAAGGCCTTATATGCAGCTGTATCTACATAAGACAAGGACCATTCTTAGTTCTGGATGGTGGAGCTAGGAGACTGCGCTTATCGGTCACGATCCCACCTGCTGCGCTGAATGTCCTTTTGGACAGGACACTGGACGAGGGGCAAGCCAAGAGTTCAATGGCAAATTGTGCTAGCTCTGGCCACAGGTCAAGCCTGCACACCCAGTAGTTCAGAGGTTCCTCGCTCCTCAGAGCATCCACATCGGCTGTTAACGTGATGTAGTCGGACACTAGTGAAGAGCGGCATAGGCAATATTCAAATTTGTGATATTTCGCTAATTTTTGGCCGAATATTCATCATAAATACGCAAATTCGAGAATTTGTGATCTGCAGTCATTGTTTACTTGATTTAGAAAATGGGCAATGTAATATATTTGCGATAAATTCGCTATAAATTCGCAAATTGAATATTTAACACTATTCGCAAATACGAATATATAGCACTATATTCAAAATACCACTGTGAAAATTTACGATTAAAATTTGCAATTCGAATATTCGCGCTCAACACTATTAGACACCTGTCAGTCTAGGCATTCTCTAAAGCTGGATCCGGAGGGCGGCTCTTGATGGGTTGGCTGCAAGAATGATCTTATATACGAAGTGACCAACACATCTTCAAACCGCCCTCTTCTTGCAGGCGCGGTAGGATTGGTACCCACACCTGTTTTGCTGTGAGGTGGAAATTCCTCTGCCAGCGCCCGCAACAGCAGAATGCAGCATCTCTTGCAGCAAGGCCTGGAAATGCTGCATTTTGACAGCCCTCTGTGATGCTGGTAACATGTCCGCCATTTTGTGTTTGTACCGGGGGTCTAAGTACGTTGCCACGCAGTAATGGTCCTTGCCCTTTATGCTTTTTATACGGGGGTCCCTCTTCCACCACTGGAGTATGAAGGCCCCAATTTGCACTAAATTGGAAGCGGTGGAGTTCCCTGGCTCCTGCTCATCGCCCAGGTGAATGTCTTCCTCAGTCTCCGCCCCCAGCCACGGACAACATCAGGGATCCCCGAAAAGTTTAAAGTCTCCCTCAAAGCCTGCTCTTCTTGCTCCTCTCCCCAGCCACCATCCTCCTCTGACTCCTCTTCAGACTCCTGCTGACTTGTCTCAGATGGAGTAGCCCCCCCCTTGGAATTCATTAATGATTGCGACTTCTTCATTTTCCAGCTCCTGCTCCTAGATGGATTGATCAATGACTCGACACAATGTACGTAAGGCGTAAGGTACGATGTCACTGATGGCGCCCTGGCTGCGACTGACCAGTTTGGTGATCTCATCAAATGGCCGCAGAAGTCTGCATGCTTCACACATGAGCAGCCACTGGAGCGGTGAAAAGGAACCAAGCTCCACAAAACCTGTCCTGCTGCAGAGTTCGTACAGGTAGTAATTAATGACATGTTGCTGCTGGAGCAGTCTATCAAGCAAATACAAGTTGGAGTTCCAGCGCGTCAGGCTGTCACAAATCCGACGTCTGACGGGCAGGTGGTGTCGACTCTTAACGTCAGCAAGGCGAACCATGGCCATGT
Organism: Bufo gargarizans; assembly: GCF_014858855.1. Taxonomy (NCBI): domain Eukaryota; kingdom Metazoa; phylum Chordata; class Amphibia; order Anura; family Bufonidae; genus Bufo; species Bufo gargarizans. The sequence continues at coordinate 446,328,891 of NC_058081.1, forward strand.
AAGATCTTCTAAACTGGCCAGAGATTTTCCTGGCCTGCTGCAACACGTCCTGGACCCCAGGGTATATGGCAAAGAATCGCTACACGAAAAAGTTAATGACGTCTGCCTTGCACGGCACGTGTGTCGTTTTGTCTTGTTTTCAGCGCGCTCAGCAGATTGGCACCGTTTTTGCACACCACTTTGCCAACTGTCAAATTGAGTGGGGTTTGCCACTGATTGGCTTGTGACCGCAGAGCTGAAAGTAGTGCAGGACCTGTGTGGCTCATGGTTTCCAGGCACAACAGCCACAGCACAGCATGGCAACGTCTCACCTGGCACGTCGAATAGGTTCTGGGGAACTTGTGGGGTGCAGCGGATGAGGCGGTAGCAGTGGAAAAGGAGGAGTCAGCCGAGGAGGAGAAGGAAAAGAAGAGGCAGGCCTGCATGCAATCCGTGGCGGTAGCACCAAATCCACACGGGTGCCACGAGTTACATGCTTGACGGCAGTCATAAGGTTCACCCAGTGGGCAGTAAAAGTTATGTACTTTACCTGCCCGTGTTTGCTACCAACACTGTGCCAAAGATATATTCAATTGCAGCTGAACGTGGCCATATAGGTCTGGGATGCCCTTTTGGGAGTAATATTTCCTTCCGCGGACCTTTCATTGCAGTGTGCCAATGGCCACAAATTTTCTAAAGGCCTCCGAGTCTACCAGTTTATATGGCAGTAGTTGGCCGGCTAGCAGTTCCGACAAGCCAGCAGTCATCCGTTGGGCAAGAGGGTTATTCAGCATCATCAACTTATTACGCTCAAACATTTGGGCCACGGAAGCTTGCCTTCTGCCAGATGAGCGTGACGATCAAACGGTGGAAGGTGGAGTGGAGGACAAATGTGAGGAGAGATGAGAAGGAGAAGAGGCAGGACGTGTAGCACAGGGAGTGTGGCTTTGTGGGATCTGACGGCGTTGCTCTCACTGGGCTCGATGATGGGAGGACAGGTGCCGTCTGAAGGCGGTCGTCCCTAGGTGTGTGTTGAGCTTACCGCGTCTTATGCGTTGACAACACAGGCTCCAGAAGGCAACACTATTGTCAGCAGCTGACATTTTATAAAAAGCCCACACTGCAGAGTCATGTCCCGGCATCCTGGGACCGCAAGATGTGACCGTGCATGGTGGATGTCTCACACCAGATACATTTGCAGTCTGCTTTTTGCGTCCTGTGGACTGCGAGTTCTGCCTGCTTCTCCTCCTTTTCCTCCCTATCTGCTGCTCTGTCTCTGCCTCTGAACTCCCCTCCTCCTCCTCTCTTGTGGGCACCAATGTGACGTCCAGCGACACCTCATCATCGTCACCTTCACCACCACTGACATTAGAGATCTCAAAGTAGTCAGCAACAGTGGGGACCACACTCCTTGGGCTGATCTGGGTACTGTTGTCAGACCGTTGGGTGGTGGCCGTTGATACCTCCTCTTCTTCATCTGATGCCAAGAATGGCTGCGCATCGGTAAGGTCTGGTAATGGATGTGAAAATATTTCCTCAATTGGAGGGGCTATGATGGTGGTGGTGTCTTTGGGGGTGCACACAGCAGAGAGTGAGGAGGGTGCAAATTCAGAGGATGAGGAGGGAGCAGAAGCGGAAGGCTGAGTGAGCCACTCAACCAACTCTGGTGCATCATTTGACTTAATCGCACGTACCTTCTCCAATTTCCCACTTAGGCACCGGCCTGGTGCGCCTGCCCGACCCTTACCACCCTTACGGAAAGTCCTGCCTCTTCCTCTGCCTGTCATTTTCAAAATGAGCCTATGCCAAAGTTTCTAGATAAGAGCAGTATTTGTGGAAGCTGATACATGGCAGGCCTTAATCAGTTGTTAGTTGAAGCTGGTATATCACCCACAATCTGCATTTTGTGGAAGCAAGTATATAGAAACCCTTAATCAGTAATTTGTAGAAGCAGCTATATCGCACCCCTCAATCAGTATTTTGTGGAAATAGGTATATAGAATGCCTGAATCAATATTTTGTTGAAGCAGGTATATCGCACCCCTCAATCTAAATTTTGTGGAAGCGGGTATAGCACACCGCTCAATCAGTATTTTGTGAAGACAGGTATATAGAACACCTGAATCAATATTTGGTGGAAGCAGTTATATCGCACCCCTCAATCTATATTTTGTGGAAGCAGGTATATCAAACCCCTAAATCAGTATTTTGTGGAAGCAGGTATAGAACCCCTCAATCAGTATTTTGTGGAAGCAAGTATATAGAATCACTTAATCAGTATTTTTAGAAGCAGGTATATCCCACCCCCTCAATCAGTATTTTGTGAAAACAGATATATAGAACCTCTTAATCAGTATTTTGTAGAAGCAGATATATTGCATCCCCTCAATCAGTATTTTGTTGAAGCAGGTATATAGAACCCCATAATCGGTATTTTGCAGAAGCAGGTATATCACACCCCTCAATCAGAATTTTGTGGAAACAGGTATATAGAACACCTGAATAATTATTTGGTAGAAGAAAGTATATCGCACCCCTCAATCTAGATTTTGTGGAAGCGGGTATATCAAACCCCTTAATCAGTATTTTGTGGAAGCGGGTATATCGCACCCCTAAATCTGTATTTTGTGGAAGCAGGTATATCGCACCCCTCAATCAGTATTTTATGGAAACGGGTATATATAACCCCTGAATCAATATTAGGTGGAAGTAGGTATCTCTAGGCAGGTGTCCCTAACAGTCTGTCCGTGCTCCACAAAGCATCCTCTCCCTACACTGGCAAAATCCAGAATGTAAAATGGCTGCCAGATTGTTGTAGGGTGCTGGTGTGTCCATGTGATGAAAGGTCTCAATTGGTTGTCTTGTCCCACCAGATGGATGTTTCATGGGTCAAAGTTCAGCGCAATGCAAAATATTATGGTGCATGTGAACATCGCCATAGGTTTGCATGTTCCGCGATTCGCGAACGAGCAAAGTTTGCTGCGAAACAACTGCTGGGCGAATCGCAAGGCCATCTCTAATTACAGGTCTCGACTTTATTCTCTGTATCATATGTTGCTCACAGATAAGGTATCAAACATCACTTTGAGGTTAGCTTTTAGTGAAAAAAGTGGTTTGTTAGCAACCCCAAGTACCCGTGGGACATTTTCAATCCTTTGCATAACAGACTGTGTTTGTCTAGTATTTGTAATCTGCAATTAATAGTCCTGCACTCTCTCTTTCCTGCTGCAATAGGCCTCTCTATACACCATTTACAGGTTGCCATCTTAATCTTTTCTGAGGGATCTATAAGGTCAAGACACAAAATGCACTTGCGGGATCATCTTCAGAAACCAATTTGAATTCTCCATCCTACGTTCAATGGCAGCCATGCATTAATGTACATTGGAAAAATAACAGTGAATTTCCAGTCAAAGTGAGAGGTTCTCAGAATAAGCAATTCTATGATCAATACATGGCTCTCCTTTCCATAATGATGTTCTGATGGGGAAATGTGGAACACCTATTTAATAAGGTTGGATGAGCAAAAAAAAGTTTCCATAATATTCCCCAGTGTTCCAAAAAAATCACTTAAAGCAGCTCTGTCACTAGGAACAACCCTATTAAGCCAGACATACTGCTCATCATGCTGATTAACCACTTCAGCCCCGCTAGCTGAAACCCCCTTCATGACCAGAGCACTTTTTACACTTCGGCACTACACTAATTTCACCGTTTATCGCTCGGTCATGCAACTTATCACCCAAATGAATTTTACCTCCTTTTCTTCTCACTAATAGAGCTTTCATTTGGTGGTATTTTATTGCTGCTGACATTTTTACTTTTTTTGTTATTAATCGAAATGTAACGATTTTTTTGCAAAAAAATGAAATTTTTCACTTTCAGCTGTAAAATTTTGCAAAAAAAACGACATCCATATATAAATTTTTCGCTAAATTTATACTTCTACATGTCTTTGATAAAAAAAAAAATGTTTGGGCAAAAAAAAAAAAATGGTTTGGGTAAAAGTTATAGCGTTTACAAACTATGGTACAAAAATGTGAATTTCCGCTTTTTGAAGCAGCTCTGACTTTCTGAGCACCTGTCATGATTCCTGAGGTTCTACAATGCCCAGACAGTAGAAAAACCCCACAAATGACCCCATTTCGCAAAGTAGACATCCTAAGGTATTCGCTGATGGGCATAGTGAGTTCATAGAACTTTTTATTTTTTGTCACAAGTTAGCGGAAAATGATGATGATTTTTTATTTTTATTTTTTTCTTACAAAGTCTCATATTCCACTAACTTGCGACAAAAAATAAAAAATTCTAGGAACTCGCCATGCCCCTCATGGAATACCTTGGGGTGTCTTCTTTCCAAAATGGGGTCACTTGTGGGGTAGTTATACTGCCCTGGCAATTTAGGGGCCCAAATGTGTGAGAAGAACTTTGCAATCGAAATGTGTAAAAAATGACGGGTGAAATCCGAAAGGTGCACTTTGGAATATGTGCCCTTTTGCCCACCTTGGCTGCAAAAAAGTGTCACACATCTGGTATCGCCGTACTCAGGAGAAGTTGGGGAATGTGTTTTGGGGTGTCATTTTACATATACCAATGCTGGGTGAGAGAAATATCTTGGCAAAAGACAACTTTTCCAATTTTTTTATACAAAGTTGGCATTTGACCAAGATATTTTTCTCATCCAGCATGGGTATATGTAAAATGACACCCCAAAACACATTCCCCAACTTCTCCTGAGTACGGCGATACCAGATGTGTGACACTTTTTTGCAGCCTAGATGCGCAAAGGGGCCCAAATTCCTTTTAGGAGGGCATTTTTAGACATTTGGATCCCAGACTTCTTCTCACACTTTCGGGCCCCTAAAAAGCCAGGGCAGTATAAATACCCCACATGTGACCCCACTTTGGAAAGAAGACACCCCAAGGTATTCAATGAGGGGCCTGGCGAGTTCCTAGAATTTTTTATTTTTTTTGCATAAGTTAGCGGATATTGATTTTTTTAGTTTTTTTCTCACAAAGTCTCACTTTCCGCTAACTTAGGACAAAAATTTCAATCTTTCATGGACTCAATATGCCCCTCACGGAATACCTTGGGGTGTCTTCTTTCCGAAATGGGGTCACATGTGGGGTATTTATACTGCCCTGGCTTTTTAGGGGCCCTAAAGCGTGAGAAGAAGTCTGGAATATAAATGTCTAAAAATGTTTACGCATTTGGATTCCGTGAGGGGTATGGTGCGTCCATGTGAGATTTTATTTTTTGACACAAGTTAGTGGAATATGAGACTTAGTAAGAAAAAACAAAAACAAAAACAAACAAAAAATTTCCGCTAACTTGTGCCAAAAAAATGTCTGAATGGAGCCTTACAGGGGGGTGATCAATGACAGGGGGGTGATCACCCATATAGACTCCCGGATCACCCCATTGTCATTGATCACCCCCCTGGTAAGGCTCCATTCAGACGTCCGTATAATTTTTACCGATCCATGGATCGGATCCGCAAAACACATGCGGACGTCTAAATGGAGCCTTACAGGGGGGTTATCAATGACAGGGAATGATCAGGGTGATCACCCCCCTGTCACTGATTACCCCCCCAGTAAGGCTCCATTCAGACGTCCATATGATTTTTACGGATCCATGGATACATGGATCGGATCCGCAAAACACATGCGGACGTCTGAATGGAGCCTTACAGGGGGGTTATCAATGACAGGGGGTGATCAGGGTGATCACCCCCCTGTCACTGATCACCCCCCTGTAAGGCTCCATTCAGACGTCCGTATGATTTTTACGGATCCATGGATACATGGATCGGATCCGCAAAACACATGCGGACGTCTGAATGGAGCCTTACAGGGGGGTTATCAATGACAGGGGGTGATCAGGGTGATCACCCCCCTGTCACTGATCACCCCCCCTGTAAGGCTCCTTTCAGACATCCGTATGATTTTTACGGATCCATGGATACATGGATCGGATCCGCAAAACACATGCGGCCGTCTGAATGGAGCCTTACAGGGGGGTTATCAATGACAGGGGGTGATCAGGGTGATCACCCCCCTGTCACTGATCACCCCCCCTGTAAGGCTCCATTTAGACGTCCGCATGATTTTTACGGATCCATGGATACATGGATCGGATCCGCAAAACACATGCGGACGTCTGAATGGAGCCTTACAGGGGGGTTATCAATGACAGGGGGTGATCAGGGTGATCACCCCCCTGTCACTGATCACCCCCCCTGTAAGGCTCCATTCAGACGTCCGCATGATTTTTACGGATCCATGGATACATGGATCGGATCCGGAAAACACATGCGGACGTCTGAATGGAGCCTTACAGGGGGGTGATCAATGACAGGGGGGTGATCAGGGAGTGTATATGGGTGATCACCCGCCTGTCATTGATCACCCCCCTGTAAGGCTCCATTCAGACGTCCGCATGTGTTTTGCGGATCCGATCCATGTATCCATGGATCCGTAAAAATCATTCGGACGTCTGAATGGAGCCTTACAGGGGGGTGATCAATGACAGGGGGGTGATCAATGACAGGGGGTGATCAGGGAGTGTATATGGGTGATCACCCGCCTGTCATTGATCACCCCCCTGTAAGGCTCCATTCAGACTTCCGCATGTGTTTTGCGGATCCGATCCATGTATCCATGGATCCGTAAAAATCATACGGACGTCTGAATGGAGCCTTACAGGGGGGTGATCAATGACAGGGGGGTGATCAATGACAGGGGGTGATCAATGACAGGGGTGATCAGGGAGTGTATATGGGTGATCACCCGCCTGTCATTGATCACCCCCCTGTAAGGCTCCATTCAGACGTCCGCATGTGTTTTGCGGATCCGATCCATGTATCCGTGGATCCGTAAAAATCATACGGACGTCTGAACGGAGCCTGACAGGGGGGTGATCAATGACAGGGGGGTGATCAATGACAGGGGGGTGATCAGGGAGTTTATATGGGGTGATCATGGGTGATCAGGGGTTCATAAAGGGTTAATAAGTGACGGCGGGGGGTGTAGTGTAGTGTAGTGTAGTGTTTGGTGCAACTTTACTGACCTACCTGTGTCCTCTGGTGGTCGATCCTAACAAAAGGGACCACCAGAGGACCAGGTAGGAGGTATATTAGACGCTGTTATCAATACAGCCTCTAATATACCTGTTAGGGGTTAAAAAATTCTTATCTCCAGCCTGCCAGCGAGCGATCGCCGCTGGCAGGCTGGAGATCCACTCGCTTACCTTCCGTTCCTGTGAGCGCGCGCGCCTGTGTGCGCGCGTTCACAGGAAATCCCGGCCCTCGCGAGATGACGCATATATGCGTGACTCTGCGCAGGGCTGCCACCTCCGGACCGCACATCTGCGTTAGGCGGTCCGGAGGTTGTTAAAACTTCACCCTTCTTTTGTCCGGATGCTAAACAGCTGCAGAGATGTCTGCATTTTTATTTATATGCAAATGAGAAGTTCAAGCAGGCTGAATCCTTTGAGCACTACTTCGTAACACCCCTAGTGCTCTTCATACTCCCTCCTCCCCTTGATTAACATGGCTAGACATGTTGAGGGCAGAGCTGTGTCCTAGCATCCACATATCATATGCTCTATGTACTATAACTTCACCACACTGAGATATGCTCAGAAAGCTAATATATATATTACTGCTTTATTCACAGGCACAAAATAGGATTATACAGACACCAGTAAATATGTGTTAGCTTATGAGCATAGAAAATACATGTATCTCTATGTGGTAATGCCAGGGGTGCGCTTAGCCTTTCTGCTGCCTGAGGTGAAAGCTGAAATGGTGCCCCAGCCCCCCAATGCCAATTTCTTAACCTAACCCCTTCCCTCCAGCCCTACTTTTAAAGACATACTTGGAAAACATTACATACAGGGCTACAAAACATACAGGGTAATACAGCACCAAATACTGTACCCACTGTGCTTCCCAACACTATACTGCAGAAACAGACAATCCCCCTTCCACTTCCCTCCTCTTGCCCCTACCTGGTGCTGCCTGAGGCAATTGTCTCATCTCGCCTCATTGGTGGTGCACCCCTGGGTAATGCTGTCCCAGGACAGATTTATATAAACTTTTTTCTTTTTTTTCCTTTTATTTAACCCATAATAAAAGGCTATATTATAATAAATGATATAGAATCATATAGGAATAACAAGAATAAAAAGGCCTTACTATATTGAGAATAGTGTATTTTTAGTAACCTGAAACCTATTACCGTTTTATTCACAGGCACCATATGATTATAAAGAAACCAGCAATGTTTATAAAAAAATAAATAAATATATATAACATTATTCTCCATATGATAAGGAAATATATAGGGGGTAATTTCACATTCGGAAATATTCTAAATTAGGCATATTTCAGGTGCAGATTGCGGCACAAGAGCTAGTTGCACCGCATTCTGCAACTTCTCCCTGTTCACGCCAGGTCTTAATAAGTGGGCATGGCGTGGAAGGGGACTGTTTCAGGCGTAAAAAAAGTTCTAAATGTAAGACAGCTCGGAAGTTGTCATACATTTAGAACTGGCGTTGGATGCGCCAAAGTTATGGAGTAATCTGCACCTCTTCATAACTTTGGCGGATCCACCGCCGGCTCAGGGCTTAATTAAGACCGGCGTCTAAAACGCTGATCTTAATAAATGTGCCTATAGACTTTTCTGAAGAAAATAACCTGGCAGTCTCTTCCAATATCCAAACCTGGGATCTCTACATGCAAAAGCAAGTACATGCCATCAAGCTATAGGATTAACACATAAAGGTGCATGTTTTTTTTTTTTTTCCTATGCTTTGAAGCTAGCACATATGCATTACTGGTGTCTTTCTAATCATACAGTATCTCACAAAAATGAGTACACCCCTCACATTTTTGTAAACCTTTTATTATATCTTTTCATTAGACAACACTGAAGATATGACCCTTTGATATAATATAAGGTAGTCAGTGTACAGCTTGCATAACAGTGTAAATTTGGTGTGTCCTCAAAATAACATAAGCGCACAGTCATTAATGTCTAAACCACCGGCAACAAAAGTGAGTACACACCTAAGTGAAAATGGCCAAATTGTGCCCAAAGTGTCAATATGTTGTGCGGCCACCATTATTTTCCAGCACTGCCTTAACTCTCTTGGGTATGGCGTTCACTAGAGCTTTACAACTTGCCACTGGAATCTTCTTCCACTCCTCCATGACGACATTACAGAGTTGGTGAATGTTAGAGACCTTGCATTCCTCCATCTTCAGTTTTGAGGATGCCCCATAGATGCTCAATAGGATACACCATAAAAGTCTAATGGATGTGAGCCCCGACTCTGGAAAGCGGGCCTCGTTTGCTGACTGCAAATAATGGAGAGGTGATCATGCATGTGCAGCTTTCTCCATTCACTTCTATGACAATTCTATGGGATATGCTGTGGATATGCCCCAAAAGTTCAAGATGGGGAGAGCCGTATCCCATGACTAATGCAAAGAACCAGCCCTGTACCTCACATGGATCCAGGGATTTCCCCATTTATTGCTCTGCTAGATTTATATCAACTGACAGCTCAATGGGAGTGTATTTTCTGCTACAGCTCAGGAGGAGTGTCCATGCTCACCCTATCACAACTCAGGAGGCTGTTAAAAGATGAAACTGAGCATGTGCGGCCTTCTCAGTGAGCCAAGCACCCAAGCACAATGGAACTCAATGCGAGAACCCGAGCATTAAACCAGGCACCCTCTGCTCTAAAGAGGGGAGGGTGTCTGGTTCACATGAAAAGATCAGAAATGGATGGAAACACCACTGAAATGGGTCGGGAACAGCATGGGGAGGATGTCTGGATGCATCTTGGACTCCCAGGTCGCTGCTGGGAATAATATTGTCAGAGTAGTAAGCCACTTTTACAGACTGATAATAATATGCACAAAACCGAAGATAAAATCGATTTTAGAGGAAACATTTTTAAGAAAACATTTTTGCAAGTGCTGCCAAAAATTGCAAGGAAGAGTCACTCTGATAAAACCTGTATATCAGATAAAGGAGGTCCTCAGGTAGTGGGACTCCTACACTCATAAAACCTATGCACTAAGTGAAAGGGCTGCCAAAAATTACAAGGAACCGGCACTACAATACACTCTTTAATACACATAAAGGAGTGCATCATACACACCCTTGAAAAATTATGACTATTAGGAACAAGGGCCTGCTGATCTAACCATCTAAAACATTAGGAATGAGGGCCTGCTGATGAGCTGACCATCTAAAACATTAGGGATGAGGGACTGTTGCTGATCTGACCAAAAGCACTTGTCCATGTGTCAGTCGTTAAGTGGACCTTCCCAATATCTGCATTGGTGTCACGGATGAGTTATAGGAGGAAACACCAAACTGACAACCATGAGGGAATGGGAAAGCCACTAGGCCTCAATGCTAGGGACCGGAAAAGGTCACCTCCTAGTAACCCTACTCCTGGCCCTGACTCCTAACCGTATGTGCACCCCTTGAAGGTAGAAATGCCTATACCCTGGAACCTTGGACCCTGGAGAACCTAGAGAGCCCTAGGAATATTGTCAGGGCTGAGGCAACCAGTTCTTTTCCCGATGAAGGAACAGGCGCCTGTCTCCCTGAGGCCTAGTAACAACAAGCAAGGAAGGGAAAACAAAACACAAGCAAACGCGACACTTAACTTCTGTAGTGATGGACGAGCAGAAACACCAGAGAAGACCTCACACCAGCTCAGCCAAACCCAAATGAAGCTATCTACCACACAGTCAGAAGGGTGGGGAAACACTAAATGGGGTAAAGTAATGAATACTAAGCTATACCTGAAACGGTATGAAGTTACAAACAAACACTTAATAAAGAGTAATCAAAGAGGCTGTTTTCTGATTTCTCCACTCTCCTGACATCTGTCACAGAAGGGACTTTGACAGTACCCCCCCTTCTACGGGTTACCTCTGGGCATCCAGGGCCGACCTTATCAGGATGAGCTCTGTGAAAGGCCTTCACAAGACGATTAACATCGGCCTCTCTATTAACCACATTCTCTCCTCTGGTCCGTACTCTTTCCAGTGGACGAGATACTGGAGGGAATCTACGGAGAACTCGGGAGTACACAATACTGTTGATCTGAAATTCTAAATTACCTTCCACCATGACAGGAGCGGGAGGCAAAGAGGGCCGCTTAACAGGTTTGACACATTTTTTCAACAATGACTTATGAAACACATTATGAATTTTCAAAGCCTGAGGAAGTTCAAGATGGAAGGCTACAGAGTTAAAGGGATTCTGTCACCTCCCCTAAGCCAAAAAACGATTTTAAAGCAGCCATGAAGCACAGCTTACCTGGATTAGGCTGTGCTCTTTGATCTTGAAATCCGTCCAGCAGTTACTGCAAAAAACTACTTTGATTGATATGTAAATGAGTCCTGAATGTGCCCAGAGGGGCGTTTTGTTCCTCTTAGAGAGCCCAGTACCTAGTGTAGTTTTACAATGTTATCAATGAAACCTATGCAAGAGTTTTGGCATTAGGTAGAGCAAATAGTGCTATAAAATGCGCCATCTTACTAAAATGAGCAACTACCACCAGAATCATGTTTTTTCTCGCAGAATTCAGTAAATGCATGATAAAATCCATGGAAAAATTAGTCCAAGGTCTGGACGGGATGGGTAACGTGAGAAAGGATCCGGAAGGCCGAATATGTGTCACCTTAGCACAAGCACAGATACAACAGGCTGACACATAGTCCTTAACACACTTACGCAAACCCGGCCACCAATATCTACAAGAGATGGGATCGACAGTGGATCTGCTCCCAAGGTGTCCAGCAAACACCGTACAATGATGTTCCTCGAACACCTTGTGACGTATGTAATTCGAAGGAAACAAACAATTTCCCCAGAGGACAAGAGTCCAGTGCATCCTCCTGGGCCTCTAACACCTTGGCCTCAAGATCAGGACATAGGGCGGAAATGACTACCCCTACAGACAAAATAGGACTATAATCTTTAGAATCACCCCCACCCCAGGAAAGCTGCATAACAAAGTATCCGCCTTGACGTTCTTAACCCCAGGGCGTTAAGTGACAATGGAGTTAAATCTGGGGAAAAACAACATTTATCTGGCCTGCCTTTAGTTGAGTCATTTAGCCAACTCCAGGTAAGCCAGATTCGTATTATCAGTAATCACAGTAATAGGATGAATTGCTCCTTCTAACGAATGATGCCATTCCTCAAAAGCCAACTTAATGGCCAGCAATTCTCTATTTTTCTCAACAGTCAAGAGTTTTTGGGAGAAAAAAGCACATGGGCCCTATTTACTAGGTGAAGGAACCAGCAACAAAACTGCTCCCACCCATACCTCGGATGCGTCAAGCCCTACAATGAATGGCTATGACACGTCCGGTTGCACCAGAATAGGGGCTGAAGCAAAACATTCCTTCACAGCAGATAAGGCTTGTAATGCCACATCAGACCAAACAGCAACATCGGCACCTTTCCTAGTCATGTCTGTTAAAGGTTTAACGACAGTCGAATAGTTCAAGATGAATTTAGGGTAGTAGTTGGTGAACCCCAAAAACCGCATAAGTGCTTTCAGATTTTCGGGTCAATCCCAGTCCAACACAGCATGGACTTTCTCGGGATCCATACGAAAACCTAAGGATGAAAGCAGGTAACCCAGGAATTACACTTCCTGAACTGCAAATACACGTTTCCATCTTAGCATACAACTTATTCTCCCTTAGAAACTGTAACACCTGTCTCATATGATCCTGATGAGTTTCCTTAACTTCTATAGTGATGGACGAGCAGAAACACCAGAGATGACCTCACACCAGCTTAGCCAAAGCCAAATGAAGCTATCTACCACACAGTCAGAAGGGTGGGGCAACACTAAATAGGGTAGAGTAATAAGTCCTAAGCTACATCTGAAACAGCAGATGAGGTCACAAACACTGAATAAAGAGTAATCAAAGAGGCTGTTAGAAACCTCCACTCTCTGCCAGTCTCCTTGATCTCCTGACATCTATTACAGAAGGGACTGTGACAATTGGTCAGGGCACAGGTGATGTTACGGGACACATGCTGGTGTAAGGCTGGGACTGCACACCGTAAAAAATATTGGCTTCTGGGGACAAAGTAATGCTGGACGGGCACCACCATCAGGCTGCGGAAAGCCTTAATGTCCACAAGACTAAATGGCAGCATTTCCAGGGCCAGCAATTTGGTAAGGTGCGCATTTAGTGCTATGACCTGTGGGTGGGTGGTTGGGTATTTGTGCTTTCGCTCAAAGGCCTGGGGTATAGACATCTGTACGATGCGTTGGGACTAGGGATGAGCGAACTCGAACTGTATAGTTCGGGTTCGTACCGAATTTTGGGGTGTCCGTGACACGGACCCGAACCCGGACATTTTCGTAAAAGTCCGGGTTCGGGTTCGGTGTTCGTCGCTTTCTTGGCGCTTTTGTGACGCTTTCTTGGCGCTTTTTGAAAGGCTGCAAAGCAGCCAATCAACAAGCGTCATACTACTTGCCCCAAGAGGCCATCACAGCCATGCCTACTATTGGCATGGCTGTGATTGGCCAGAGCACCATGTGACCCAGCCTCTATTTAAGCTGGAGTCACATAGCGCCGCCCGTCACTCTGCTCTGATTAGCGTAGGGAGAGGTTGCGGCTGCGACAGTAGGGCGAGATTAGGCAGATTAACTCCTCCAAAGGACTTGATTAACTGATCGATCTGCAGCTGTGGATCATTGAGCTGCTGATCCTCAATTGCTCACTGTTTTTAGGCTGCCCAGACCGTTTGTCAGTCACATTTTTCTGGGGTGATCGGCGGCCATTTTGTGTCTTGTGGTGCGCCAGCACAAGCTGCGACCAAGTGCATTTAACCCTCAATGGTGTGGTTGTTTTTTGGCTAAAGCCTACATCAGGGTGAAGCTGTCACACCAAGTGCATTTAACCAGCAATAGTCTGTTCATTTTTTGGCCATATACAAAATCAGGAGCAAGCTGCGCCTGTCACCAAGTGCATTTAACCCTCAATGGTGTGGTTGTTTTTTGGCTAAAGCCTACATCAGGGTGAAGCTGTCACACCAAGTGCATTTAACCAGCAATAGTCTGTTCATTTTTTGGCCATATACAAAATCAGGGGCAAGCTGCGCCTGTCACCAAGTGCATTTAACCCTCAATGGTGTGGTTGTTTTTTGGCTAAAGCCTACATCAGGGTGAAGCTGTCACACCAAGTGCATTTAACCAGCAATAGTCTGTTCATTTTTTGGCCATATACAAAATCAGGGGCAAGCTGCGCCTGTCACCAAGTGCATTTAACCCTCAATGGTGTGGTTGTTTTTTGGCTAAAGCCTACATCAGGGTGAAGCTGTCACACCAAGTGCATTTAACCAGCAATAGTCTGTTCATTTTTTGGCCATATACAAAATCAGGGGCAAGCTGCGCCTGTCACCAAGTGCATTTAACCCTCAATGGTGTGGTTGTTTTCTGGCTAAAGCCTACATCAGGGTGAAGCTGTCACACCAAGTGCATTTAACCAGCAATAGTCTGTTTATTTTTTGGCCATATACTACATCAGGGGCAAGCTGCGCCCGTCACCAAGTGCATTTAACCCTCAGTAGTGTGGTTGGTCAAGCTGTGACACCAAGTGCATTTAACCAGCAATAGTCTGTTCATTTTTTGGCCATATACTACATCAGGGGCAAGCTGCGCCCGTCACCAAGTGCATTTAACCAGCAATAGTGTGGTTATTTTTTGGCCATATCCCAGTCTAATTCTGTCACTAAATCCATACCGGTCACCCAGCGCCTAAATACTAGGCCTCAAATTTATATCCCGCTAAATCTCTCGTTACCGCTGTCCTGTTGTAGCTGGGAAAGTTATTTAGTGTCCGTCAAAGCACATTTTTTGTTCTGGGTTGAAGTACAATTCCCAATTTAGCAATTTCATAATTTAGTGGTTTCTGCTATATCAGAGCTATTTGAAATCTATCCCTAAAAGGGTATATAATATTCAAGGTGCACATTGGGTCATTCAGAATAACTTCACACACACCCGCTACTGTGTATTTTCAAGTCTAATTCTGTCACTAAACCCATACCTGTCACCCAGCGCCTAAATACTAGGCCTCAAATTTATATCCTGCTAAATCTCTCGTTACCGCTGTCCTGTTGTAGCTGGGAAAGTTATTTAGTGTCCGTCAAAGCACATTTTTTGTTCTGGGTTGAAGTACAATTCCCAATTTAGCAATTTCATAATTTAGTGGTTTCTGCTATATCAGAGCTATTTGAAATCTATCCCTAAAAGGGTATATAATATTCAAGGTGCACATTGGGTCATTCAGAATAACTTCACACACACCCGCTACTGTGTATTTTCAAGTCTAATTCTGTCACTAAACCCATACCTGTCACCCAGCGCCTAAATACTAGGCCTCAAATTTATATCCTGCTAAATCTCTCGTTACCGCTGTCCTGTTGTAGCTGGGAAAGTTATTTAGTGTCCGTCAAAGCACATTTTTTGTTCTGGGTTGAAATACAATTCCCAATTTAGCAATTTCATAATTTAGTGGTTTCTGCTATATCAGAGCTATTTGAAATCTATCCCTAAAAGGGTAGATCATATTGAAGGTGCACATAGGGTCATTCAGAATAACTTCACACACACCCGCTACTGTGTATTTCCAAGTCTAATTCTGTCACTAAACCCATACCTGTCACCCAGCGCCTAAATACTAGGCCTCAAATTTATATCCCGCTAAATCTCTCGTTACCGCTGTCCTGTTGTAGCTGGGAAAGTTATTTAGTGTCCGTCAAAGCACATTTTTTGTTCTGGGTTGAAGTACAATTCCCAATTTAGCAATTTCATAATTTAGTGGTTTCTGCTATATCAGAGCTATTTGAAATCTATCCCTAAAAGGGTATATAATATTCAAGGTGCACATTGGGTCATTCAGAATAACTTCACACACACCCGCTACTGTGTATTTCCAAGTCTAATTCTGTCACTAAACCCATACCTGTCACCCAGCGCCTAAATACTAGGCCTCAAATTTATATCCTGCTAAATCTCTCGTTACCGCTGTACTGTTGTTGCTTGGAAAGATATTTAGTGTCCGTCAAAGCACATTTTTTGTTCTGGGTTGAAGTACAATTCCCAATTTAGCAATTTCATAATTTAGTGGTTTCTGCTATATCAGAGCTATTTGAAATCTATCCCTAAAAGGGTATATAATATTCAAGGTGCACATTGGGTCATTCAGAATAACTTCACACACACCCGCTACTGTGTATTTTCAAGTCTAATTCTGTCACTAAACCCATACCTGTCACCCAGCGCCTAAATACTAGGCCTCAAATTTATATCCTGCTAAATCTCTCGTTACCGCTGTACTGTTGTTGCTGGGCAAGATATTTAGTGTCCGTCAAAGCACATTTTTTGTTCTGGGTTGAAGTACAATTCCCAATTTAGCAATTTCATAATTTAGTGGTTTCTGCTATATCAGAGCTATTTGAAATCTATCCCTAAAAGGGTATATAATATTCAAGGTGCACATTGGGTCATTCAGAATAACTTCACACACACCCGCTACTGTGTATTTTCAAGTCTAATTCTGTCACTAAACCCATACCTGTCACCCAGCGCCTAAATACTAGGCCTCAAATTTATATCCTGCTAAATCTCTCGTTACCGCTGTACTGTTGTTGCTGGGCAAGATATTTAGTGTCCGTCAAAGCACATTTTTTGTTCTGGGTTGAAATACAATTCCCAATTTAGCAATTTCATAATTTAGTGGTTTCTGCTATATCAGAGCTATTTGAAATCTATCCCTAAAAGGGTATATAATATTCAAGGTGCACATTGGGTCATTCAGAATAACTTCACACACACCCGCTACTGTGTATTTCCAAGTCTAATTCTGTCACTAAACCCATACCTGTCACCCAGCGCCTAAATACTAGGCCTCAAATTTATATCCTGCTAAATCTCTCGTTACCGCTGTACTGTTGTTGCTGGGCAAGATATTTAGTGTCCGTCAAAGCACATTTTTTGTTCTGGGTTGAAATACAATTCCCAATTTAGCAATTTCATAATTTAGTGGTTTCTGCTATATCAGAGCTATTTGAAATCTATCCCTAAAAGGGTATATAATATTCAAGGTGCACATTGGGTCATTCAGAATAACTTCACACACACCCGCTACTGTGTATTTCCAAGTCTAATTCTGTCACTAAACCCATACCTGTCACCCAGCGCCTAAATACTAGGCCTCAAATTTATATCCTGCTAAATCTCTCGTTACCGCTGTACTGTTGTTGCTGGGCAAGATATTTAGTGTCCGTCAAAGCACATTTTTTGTTCTGGGTTGAAATACAATTCCCAATTTAGCAATTTCATAATTTAGTGGTTCCTGCTATATCAGAGCTATTTGAAATCTATCCCAAAAAGGGTATATAATATTCAAGGTGCACATAGGGTCATTCAGAATAACTTCACACACACGCTTCTGTGCATTTCCAAGTCTAATTCTGTCACTAAATCCATACCGGTCACCCAGCGCCTAAATACTAGGCCTCAAATTTATATCCCGCTGAATTTGAATACAATACATTGGGCCAAATAATATATTTGTTGTTGTGGTGAACCATAACAATGAGAAAAACATCTAGTAAGGGACGCGGACGTGGACATGGTCGTGGTGGTGTTAGTGGACCCTCTGGTGCTGGGAGAGGACGTGGCCGTTCTGCCACATCCACACGTCCTAGTGTACCAACTACCTCAGGTCCCAGTAGCCGCCAGAATTTACAGCGATATATGGTGGGGCCCAATGCCGTTCTAAGGATGGTAAGGCCTGAGCAGGTACAGGCATTAGTCAATTGGGTGGCCGACAGTGGATCCAGCACGTTCACATTATCTCCCACCCAGTCTTCTGCAGAAAGCGCACAGATGGCGCCTGAAAACCAACCCCATCAGTCTGTCACATCACCCCCATGCATACCAGGGAAACTGTCTCAGCCTCAAGTTATGCAGCAGTCTCTTATGCTGTTTGAAGACTCCGCTGGCAGGGTTTCCCAAGGGCATCCACCTAGCCCTTCCCCAGCGGTGAAAGACATAGAATGCACTGACGCACAACCACTTATGTTTCCTGATGATGAGGACATGGGAATACCACCTCAGCATGTCTCTGATGATGACGAAACACAGGTGCCAACTGCTGCGTCTTTCTGCAGTGTGCAGACTGAACAGGAGGTCAGGGATCAAGACTGGGTGGAAGACGATGCAGGGGACGATGAGGTCCTAGACCCCACATGGAATGAAGGTCGTGCCACTGACTTTCACAGTTCGGAGGAAGAGGCAGTGGTGAGACCGAGCCAACAGCGTAGCAAAAGAGGGAGCAGTGGGCAAAAGCAGAACACCCGCCGCCAAGAGACTCCGCCTGCTACTGACCGCCGCCATCTGGGACCGAGCACCCCAAAGGCAGCTTCAAGGAGTTCCCTGGCATGGCACTTCTTCAAACAATGTGCTGACGACAAGACCCGAGTGGTTTGCACGCTGTGCCATCAGAGCCTGAAGCGAGGCATTAACGTTCTGAACCTGAGCACAACCTGCATGACCAGGCACCTGCATGCAAAGCATGAACTGCAGTGGAGTAAACACCTTAAAACCAAGGAAGTCACTCAGGCTCCCCCTGCTACCTCTTCTGCTGCTGCCGCCTCGGCCTATTCTGCTGCTGCCGCCTCGGCCTCTTCCTCCGCCTCTGGAGGAACGTTGGCACCTGCCGCCCAGCAAACAGGGGATGTACCACCAACACCACCACCACCACCTCCGTCACCAAGCGTCTCAACCATGTCACACGCCAGCGTTCAGCTCTCCATCTCACAAACATTTGATAGAAAGCGTAAATTCCCACCTAGCCACCCTCGATCCCTGGCCCTGAATGCCAGCATTTCTAAACTACTGGCCTATGAAATGCTGTCATTTAGGCTGGTGGACACAGACAGCTTCAAACAGCTCATGTCGCTTGCTGTCCCACAGTATGTTGTTCCCAGCCGGCACTACTTCTCCAAGAGAGCCGTGCCTTCCCTGCACAACCAAGTATCCGATAAAATCAAGTGTGCACTGCGCAACGCCATCTGTAGCAAGGTCCACCTAACCACAGATACGTGGACCAGTAAGCACGGCCAGGGACGCTATATCTCCCTAACTGCACACTGGGTAAATGTAGTGGCAGCTGGGCCCCAGGCGGAGAGCTGTTTGGCGCACGTCCTTCCGCCGCCAAGGATCGCAGGGCAACATTCTTTGCCTCCTGTTGCCACCTCCTCCTTCTCGGCTTCCTCCTCCTCTTCTTCCACCTGCTCATCCAGTCAGCCACACACCTTCACCACCAACTTCAGCACAGCCCGGGGTAAACGTCAGCAGGCCATTCTGAAACTCATATGTTTGGGGGACAGGCCCCACACCGCACAGGAGTTGTGGCGGGGTATTGAACAACAGACCGACGAGTGGTTGCTGCCGGTGAGCCTCAAGCCCGGCCTGGTGGTGTGTGATAATGGGCGAAATCTCGTTGCAGCTCTGGGACTAGCCAATTTGACGCACATCCCTTGCTTGGCGCATGTGCTGAATTTGGTGGTGCAGAAGTTCATTCACAACTACCCCGACATGTCAGAGCTGCTGCATAAAGTGCGGGCCGTCTGTTCGCGCTTCCGGCGTTCACATCCTGCCGCTGCTCGCCTGTCTGCGCTACAGCGTAACTTCGGCCTTCCCGCTCACCGCCTCATATGCGACGTGCCCACCAGGTGGAACTCCACCTTGCACATGCTGGACAGACTGTGCGAGCAGCAGCAGGCCATAGTGGAGTTTCAGCTGCAGCACGCACGGGTCAGTCGCACTACAGAACAGCACCACTTCACCACCAATGACTGGGCCTCCATGCGAGACCTGTGTGCCCTGTTGCGCTGTTTCGAGTACTCCACCAACATGGCCAGTGGCGATGACACCGTTATCAGCGTTACAATACCACTTCTATGTCTCCTTGAGAAAACACTTAGGGCGATGATGGAAGAGGAGGTGGCCCAGGAGGAGGAGGAGGAGGAGGAGGAGGAAGAGGGGTCATTTTTAGCACTTTCAGGCCAGTCTCTTCGAAGTGACTCAGAGGGAGGTTTTTGGCAACAGCAGAGGCCAGGTACAAATGTGGCCAGCCAGGGCCCACTACTGGAGGACGAGGAGGACGAGGATGAGGAGGAGGTGGAGGAGGATGAGGATGAAGCATGGTCACAGCGGGGTGGCACCCAACGCAGCTCGGGTCCATCACTGGTGCGTGGCTGGGGGGAAAGGCAGGACGATGACGATACGCCTCCCACAGAGGACAGCTTGTCCTTACCCCTGGGCAGCCTGGCACACATGAGCGACTACATGCTGCAGTGCCTGCGCAACGACAGCAGAGTTGCCCACATTTTAACCTGTGCGGACTACTGGGTTGCCACCCTGCTGGATCCACGCTACAAAGACAATGTGCCCACCTTACTTCCTGCACTGGAGCGTGATAGGAAGATGCGCGAGTACAAGCGCACGTTGGTAGACGCGCTACTGAGAGCATTCCCAAATGTCACAGGGGAACAAGTGGAAGCCCAAGGCCAAGGCAGAGGAGGAGCAAGAGGTCGCCAAGGCAGCTGTGTCACGGCCAGCTCCTCTGAGGGCAGGGTTAGCATGGCAGAGATGTGGAAAACTTTTGTCAACACGCCACAGCTAACTGCACCACCACCTGATACGCAACGTGTTAGCAGGAGGCAACATTTCACTAACATGGTGGAACAGTACGTGTGCACACCCCTCCACGTACTGACTGATGGTTCGGCCCCATTCAACTTCTGGGTCTCTAAATTGTCCACGTGGCCAGAGCTAGCCTTTTATGCCTTGGAGGTGCTGGCCTGCCCGGCAGCCAGCGTTTTGTCTGAACGTGTATTCAGCACGGCAGGGGGCGTCATTACAGACAAACGCAGCCGCCTGTCTACAGCCAATGTGGACAAGCTGACGTTCATAAAAATGAACCAGGCATGGATCCCACAGGACCTGTCCGTCCCTTGTCCAGATTAGACATTAACTACCTCCCCATAACCATATATTATTGGACTCCAGGGCACTTCCTCATTCAATCCTATTTTTATTTTCATTTTACCATTATATTGCAAGGCTACCCAAAGTTGAATGAACCTCTCCTCTGCCTGTGTGCTAGGCCTAAATATATGCCAATGGATTGTTGCAGTGGTGGCTGACGTGAAGCCTCATTCTCTGCTATGACATGCAGACTGATTCTCTGGTGACATGAAGCCAGATTGTCTGTTACGGGACCTCTCTCCTCTGCCTGGGTGCTGGGCCTGAATTTATGACAATGGACTGTTGCAGTGGTGGCTGACGTGAAGCCTGATTCTCTGCTATGACATGCAGACTGATTCTCTGCTGACATGAAGCCAGATCCTCTGTTACGGGACCTCTCTCCTCTGCCTGGGTGCTGGGCCTAAATTTATGAAAATGGACTGTTGCAGTGGTGGGTGACGTGAAGCCTCATTCTCTGCTATGACATGCAGACTGATTCTCTGCTGACATGAAGCCAGATTGTCTGTTACGGGACCTCTCTCCTCTGCCTGGGTGCTGGGCCTGAATTTATGACAATGGACTGTTGCAGTGGTGGCTGACGTGAAGCCTGATTCTCTGCTATGATATGAAGACTGATTCTCTGCTGACATGAAGCCAGATTGTCTGTTACGGGACCTCTCTCCTCTGCCTGGGTGCCGGGGCCTAAATATCTGAGAATGGACTGTTCCAGTGGTGGGTAACGGGAAGCCAGATTCTCTGCTATGATATGAAGACTGATTCTCTGCTGACATGAAGCCAGATTGTCTGTTACGGGACCTCTCTCCTCTGCCTGGGTGCTGGGCCTAAATTTATGAAAATGGACTCTTACAGTGGTGGGTGACGTGAAGCCTGATTCTCTGCTATGACATGAAGACTGATTCTCTGCTGACATGAAGCCAGATTGTCTGTTACGGGACCTCTCTCCTCTGCCTGGGTGCCGGGGCCTAAATATCTGAGAATGGACTGTTCCAGTGGTGGGTGACGGGAAGCCAGATTCTCTGCTATGGAACCTCTCTCCAATTGATTTTGGTTAATTTTTATTTATTTAATTTTTATTTTAATTAATTTCCCTATCCACATTTGTTTGCAGGGGATTTACCTACATGTTGCTGCCTTTTGCAGCCCTCTAGCCCTTTCCTGGGCTGTTTTACAGCCGTTTTAGTGCCGAAAAGTTCGGGTCCCCATTGACTTCAATGGGGTTCGGGTTCGGGACGAAGTTCGGATCGGGTTCGGATCCCGAACCCGAACATTTCCGGGATGTTCGGCCGAACTTCTCGAACCCGAACATCCAGGTGTTCGCTCAACTCTAGTTGGGACACAGAAGTGGATGTGCTAGCTGATGGTGCTTGCGAAGGTCCAGGTGCATGGCGGGAGGCATCCGGGCCTGCGTCTTTGACAGGAAATGAGGAGACAGTGGTGTGTCCCATAGACACTGATTGTGGACCCAGGCGTTCGGCCCACCTATTACGGTGCTTTGATGCCATGTGGCGAATCATGCTGGTGGTGGTGAGGTTTCTAGTGTTCACGTCCCTCCTCATTTTTGTACAGCACAGGTTGCAAATATCAATTCTTTTATCGTCCGCACTTTCCTAAAAAAAGCGTCAGACTGTGGAACACCTACCCCTTGGCAAGGGAGATTGCTGCAAAGGGATGCTCTGGGGAACAGTTTTGGGCCAATTGTGGTGCTGTGGATCCCTGCCCCTCTGTACTGCTGTCCTCGTTCGGCTTGCCACCTTCCCAGGTTGGGTCAGTGACTTCATCGTCCACCACCTTCTCATCAACTTCCTCATTCTAATTATCCTCCTGACTTGTTGACCTAACAAAAACCTCAGTTACTGACAAATGTGTTTCATGCTTATCATCAACCTCTAGAGACACTAATTGCAGTTGACTTATTGGCGACTGTGTCTCATTATCATCATCCACCTCGTGAAACCCTAATTGGCATTCCCCACCATCATCTTTTTGTGGTGGTGCTTAACCGACTGGAAGCATTATCTGCTTCAATCCAACCGACCACCTGGTCGCACAGATCTGACTTTGAGAGTGGTGTCCTGCGCTGTCTTGCAAACTGGGACATGAAGCTAGGTATGGTGGATGAGCGTGTTTCTTGTGCTCTGGCAGCAGACACAGTTTCACTGCAGCCAGGGCCACGGCCTCTGCGTGCACCATCGGCAGCAATGTCACTTCCCTGTCCCTTACCGATCGCCTTGTTCATATTAAATGGTATATTTGCTTGTAAGGCTACTTTCACACTGCCGTTTCTGGGTCCACCTGTGAGATCCGTTTCAAGGCTCTCAAATGTACGCGCAGATTTTGTAAGTGTATGTGCAAATAAAATACACAGAATGTCACAGTTATTTTTAGGATGCGCACACGTTATACAGAAAATGTAGCACAGCGTCTATGAAAAAGTACATTAAATGTCACAGATAATTTTAGGATATGCAAACGTTATACAGGAGGTATAGCGCAAGTAATGTCGCTGTCACCAGTGGCTAATAAAAAATTACACTGAATTAATGTCCCTGATATTTAGGATGGGCAAACGTTATACAGCAGATGTAGTGCAGGTAATGTCGCTGCCACCAGCAGAAAAAAAATTAGACTGAATGTCACTGATATTTCGGATAGGCAAACGCTATACAGAAGATGTAGCACAGCGGACGCCATCTACGGAAAAGTACACTGGATGTCACAGATATTTTTAGGCTGCGCACATGTTAGACAGGAGATGTAGTGCAGATAATGTCGCTGTCTGCAGGGGCCAAGCAATTGCAAGCTATTTAGTGCAGGTTGCGCTAAAAATATATATTGCTGCCAGATACAACTATAGTCCTTAAAAGGACTTTTGGGTCTCTAACAAGTTTTTTCAATAAAAATATTAGTATTTCACTTCCTACACTATCTGTCCCTTCTTCAGCACAGCTCTTCCTGACTAAGACTAAGGCCTCTTTCACACTTGCATTGTTAGGATCCGGCATGCACTTCCGTTGCAAGTGAACTGAAAGCATTTGAAGACGGATCAGTCTTCAAAATGCGTTCAGTGTTACTATGGCAGCCAGGACGCTATTAAAGTCCTGGTTGCCATAGTAGTAGTGGGGAGCAGGGGAGCAGTATACTTACTGCCTGTGTGGATCCCGCGGCGCTCCAGAATGATGTCAGAGCGCCCCATGCGCATGGATGACGTGCCATGCGATCACGTCATCCATGCGCGTGGGGCGCCCTGACGTCACTCTGAAGCACCCCGGGAGCCGCACGGACGGTAAGTATACTGCTCCCTTGCTCCCCACTACACTTTACCATGGCAAACAGGACTTTAGCGTCCTGGCAGCAGCCATGGTAACCTTTCAGAAAAAGCTAAACGTCGGATCCGGTAATGCGCCAAAACGACGTTTAGCTTAAGGCCGGATCCGGATTAATGCCTTTCAATGGACATTAATTTCGGATCCGGCCTTGCGGCAAGTGTTCAGAATTTTTGGCTGGAGCAAAGAGCGCAGCATGCTGCAGTATTTTCTCCAGCCAAAAAACTTTCTGGTCCTGAACTGAAGTCCTCCTGATGCATCCTGAACGGAATTCTCTCCATTCAGAATGCATTGGGATTCTTCCGGCATAGAGCCCCGATGACGGAACTCTATGCCGGAAAAGAAATACGCAAGTGTGAAAGAGCCTTTAGCCGAACACGTGTCATTGGGTGCTATATAGCACCAAATTAGGTGTTCCGGCCAGTCAATCACTGTAATGCCAGTATCTAACATGGCTACAGCATTACAGTGAATGGCAGTACTTACCTGCACTTTTATTGGCTGCGTAGCAGCTAACAATCGTGCGGGAAGGAGACTCGAACATCGATGTTTCATTAAATGTAAATGATCCTGTAGGAGCAACAGGGCGTTTCTGTAACACCTAGAGCAGGCATCTTCAAACTGCGGCCCTCCAGCTGTTGCAAAAGTACAACTCCCAGCATGCCCGAACAGCCTACAGGTATCAGCCTACAGAAGGGCATCGTGGGAGTTGCAGTTTTACAACAGCTGGAGGGCCGCAGTTTGAGGATGCTTGACCTAGAGGCTCTGCTCTCTCTGCAACTGCCACATCTTCTCCACTTTGACTAACAGAACCAGGTGGTGGAAAAATCATCACGTCTTGCCCTGTCAAAGTGGAGAGGGCATGTCACCTGCGGAAAAAGCAGACCCTCTAGAAGCATATATTAAAACATAATTTTTCTCAGCAATGCGGGCACATATGAACATGGGACAACACAGATGTCTTCAGCTGCCAAGCGCACATGTAACAGGTCAGCAAGTTTTATAGGTACAAATCTGCTGACAGATGCTCTTTAAGAACATGAATGGAAGACCAGAGCTCTTCTGACAGTCTTCCCGTATGCAATTAGCTAATCATGGTGTCTCTTGGTAAATGGAGATTCTCTTGGGGTGCCCTTCTTCAACTATGACTTCAGGCAACTAAAATGGTAAAGAAATATAAAAGCAACATACTGTAGCACTACATCTCTACCACCCAAGGCAATCTGCAGTCTAAGTATAAAATAAAGCATAGTTAATGTTAGTCCATTCCAGATGATGGCTATACAAACGAGTGTGAGTATGGAAAACTGATTACTATCAGATTTTACCCATTTGGGCACGTATAATGAATATATTTTACTCCAGAAAGGTCTCTGTCTTGCAAAATAAACTACAAATATATAAGAATAAAATCTGAGACACATCACTTATTATTTAACGACAGGGGTTATTTTGGCTTGTTTTCTTCCCAAATCCTTAGTGGCAAAATAAGCTGCTATGGGCAAGCAAACAGGTTTTGATCTTGTGCGTGTGCCCCTGGCTGTTACTGCTCTGATTTTGCAGTACATAGTGCAGGCCGTCTACTCTAGCTTTCTAATGACTACAGAAAATTCAAGGCACTTTCACACAACCAGCAGATTATGTTTAAACAAACACCACTGATGTCCAGTTTAGCACCATATATTAAACCACCAGCCTTAATTCATAGCCATCATAATGCCATTTCTGTGACAATTTAGAACATGACAATGCTGTATACCTAACAGTCACTTAGCACATTCTTTTTTTTTTTTTTTTTTTTTTACATTTCCATCTAAATAACACAAGATGGATGTAGTTATTAGGTGGGAGAATACATTTTTCACATGAAAATAAACACAAAGCAAAACATTTCAAAGGAAACCAAAGAGTTGAGCTCAAGCATCAAATAAATCATAGGTCTGCAAGATTTGCATCACCGTATATTGTAAGTGCATAAGTGCAGCGGGAGGGCTAAGAAAAACACTTTTCAGGCCACAAATGCCAAGGAAACATATTCTCTCAGCTGTCTGGAAACTTCTATTAGGGAGGTACAGATTAAGAGAAAAGCCTGAAGTTCGAAGAAATGGACGATTATGCAGAGGAATAGATTGATGAAGATGAATATACGATTTGTGGAATTAGGTATTTTATGATTATATAAAGGAGTCAGCTGTTTAGAATTAGGGAACTTATGACCTTTTTGGTAGAAGTGGAATGAAATCTGGCTGACATATTTTTAAGGGGTGTTAAAATTGAGGAAAGCCTCATGCACACGTCCGTGGAACACGGACCGTGAGATACTGGCCTGGATTCCTGCTGAGTAGAATAGGACCTGTGATGACATCACTGCGCTCATCACACATCACATGATCTTTTTTACCATGGTGATGGATCATGTGATGAGTGCAGTGACATCATCACAGGTCCTATTTCTGTGAACAGCAAAGAAGAAGACAGAAGAGAAGCCGGGCTGCGCGATCAAGTGGATTAAGGTGAGTTAAAAATATACTTTTTTTTTAACCCCTCCAGCCCTATTGTACTATGCATGCTGTATTAAGAATGCTATTATTTTCCCTTATAGCCATGTTATAAGGGAAAATAATACAGTCTACAAAACACCTAACCCAAACATGCCGATTTTTCTCACGCGTATGCAAAAAGCATTACAAAGTTGTGCACTCGCGCGGAAAAATCGTGCAATTTCGCGAAACGCAGCCGTATCTTATCCGGGCAAAAAAACATGATGCCCGTGTGAAAGAGGCCTTAAGGATCAGGTTATATGCTGCCTGTAGGAAGGGGATAGAGGGAAGAAGTGCAGAGAGCAAGTGACCCTAAAAATAAAAAAAATAAAAGTGACCCCATGTTTTAAGGAGATTCAAATTTAATGAAGACGGCACAAGTTTGCAGAGAATCCCAGATGTTTGTCTCCTTTTCAACAAGTAGGCAGGTTCAGTGACACCGTATAACAACACAAAATACATTCCAATCAGAACCATATACCACAATGGAGCACAATATACTGCCCTGGCAGTAAAAAAAATCTCCTCAGAAGCTGCTACTCTGTGGTGGTCAGTAGATATGAGCGAATCGCAGTTGACGAAGTGGTATTCGCACCGATTTCGAATTTCCTCACAATTCGTGATAATGAATCACATTTTATGTGCACGTGTTAGGACATGGTACAAAGATCTCTGGGAATGAAGGACCACCAACAATGCCATGCATGCAGCCAATAAGCAGCCAGCCAGCCCCTGTGATGTCACAGCCCCTATAAATAGCCTCAGCCATCTGGGATTCTGCAATTTCCCAGTGTGTTTATTACAGGGAGAGACATCAGCAGGTGCTATGGACAGTGCTAGGAAAGACTTCATTGTGCTGAAAAAGTGATTTACAAGTTCAGGGAAAGATTATTCAAGGTGTAGTAAAAGCATAGGGAGGCATCATCCACCAGTGGTGTAGCGTGTGGGGCCGGGGGGGGTCGTTGCCCCGGGCGCAAAATTTTAGGGGGCGCCAGCAGGGTCGCAACGCCAATTAAGTAAAGTGAGGTGATCGCCCCAGGCGGCGCGGCCCTGCTCACAAGTGGGGGACAATGGCAGGGCACAGTGAGATGAGCGCTTCCATTGTGGAAGCGCTCATCCCCAAAGTCATCTGTATCGCCGTCCTCAGGACACCGATACAGATGGCTGTGTTGCGGCAGGGCAGGGGAGGGAGAGGCGTCTCCTTTCCCCGTTCCTCTGATAGGCTGCAGGCCTAGTGCCTGCAGCCTATCAGAAGCTGGTGCAGGCGGCGCAATGACGTCAGCCATACATCCAGGACACAGGCCGGAAGAGGCATGCATCGCATCGCTGCCATGGAGGTAAGTATAAGAGTTTTTTTTTATATATGGTACAATACTGGCTACCAGCATGATTGGGGGGCACTTGTTACTGGCACATGCTTGGGGGGCCATCTATGGGGGGCACTTTTCACTGGCACATGATTGGGTGGCCATCTATGGGAGACACCTCTCACTGCAACATGATTGGGGGCATATATGGGGGCACATCTTACTGGCATATTATTGGGGAAACTGTGGGGGGCATCTATGGGGGCTCTTCTTACTGGCACAATATTGGGGGGCACTGTGGGGGCATCTATGGGGCACTTCTTACTGGCACATTATTGGGGGCACTTCTTACTGGCACATTATTGGGGGCACTTTTTAATGGCACATTATTGGGTGGCACTATGGGGGCACTGATTACTGGCACATTATTGCGGGAATCTACTGAGGCCGCAAAGAAAGAGTATTTTATATGGGGACTCTGTATAGGGACATTTTATACTGGGGCACATTATGGTGGGTACTATGGAGAAGGGGAGAGAGGAGTACTATGGGGTCATCTACGGGGGCACTAAGAAAGGGTATTTTATACTGGTACATTATGGGGGGCACTAGGAGAAAGGGGGAGAGGAGCACTATGGGGGCGTTTACTGGGAGCACTATATAGGGGTATTTTAGACTGGCACATTATGGGGGCACTATGGGGACATTAGCTCAACTGGGGGCATTAAAAGGGGTTGTTTTTTTCTAATGTCACATTATAAGGCCACATGCACACGAACATTGTTTGCTTCCATGTCCGTTCCATTTTTTTTGCGGATAGGATGCGGACCCATTAATTTCAATGTCCGCATCAGTATGTCCGTTCCGTTGTCCTGCAAAAAAAATAGGGCATGTCCTATTTTTTTCTAGTTTGCAGACAAGGATAGGCATTATTGCAATGTATCAGCAAAAGAAAAGAGGATCCGCAAGAAAAAAACGGATGACATACGGAACGTCATCCTTTTTTTGGAGGATTCACAATTTGCAGACCGCAAAACACATACAGTCGTGTGCATGTAGTCTAAAGATAATTATTTCTATGGGGGCATTATGGTGGGCTTTATTACTACTGGGGGTCTAGGGGGGAACATGATTACTAGTATGGGCACTATGGGAGCATTATTACTTCTGGGGTACAGTGGGGACATGTGGGGGGCACTGTAGAAGCACTATTACTACCATGTGTGCTCTAGCAGAGAATTATTCCAATTGGTGGGAGCACTATTACTGTGGGGAAACCTTGGCGCAGTCTCAGCTCACCACAGTTATTTTTGGGGGACGTTATGTTTCCACTATTAGTGTCAGGGGCACTATTTGCTGGGCGCAGTTATTTTAGGGCACTGTGTGCCAATAATTATTAAAGGGCACTATCTGCATGGTACTACTATTATCGGGGGTTTATCTGTTTCTGCACTATAGTATTGGGGAGCACAGCGGCACAGTACTGCAGAGACAAGAAATGGCTGAAAAATGGTGGTCTAGTCTGAAGATCCGAAAGAAGATGAAGAAAGAGGGTACGAACAACTACATCAAAAATACGTCACTGGATGTAAGAGGTATGTGCGCTGTATTACCCTGTATCTTCTGTAGTAATGGGAGGGTGGATATAGAATTTGGCCCACACTGTAGCAGCCTGGCCCCAGACTTCAGGTCACACTGTGCGTTTTCTGAAATCTAGGGCATCACACCCATCTACTACATCTTATCTGTACACAGAGGGTTATCGTGTTATCTGTGGTGTCACATAGCACTGCAAGTGATATCCACTACATTATCTGTAAAAAGGGGCATGACCACAGGTTGGGGGGGCGCAATACTTGGCTTGCCCCGGGTGCTGGCAACCCACGCTACGCCAACGTCATCTACACTATTAAAGGAGAACAGGGTGCATTAGGGGAGTGTACAGCCTGGGTAATAGGAGCAATTCTATTACACCTTGCTGCACTTATTGAGGATCCAAATTGCTATTATACTGCTGCTTTTCGGTTTGCACTAGATGATACCTCTGTAATTCCAGGAAACCTTGCTTGTTATTAGGGTGCTAGTGCTGTGTTGCAGGGTGCATTTATAGGAAATATACGTACGTCATATTAACCGTTCTGTGGTGCATTTAAATTGTTCTACATTTTCTTTTGGGGTATATTAGTGCAAAAAAAAATTATCATTTGCCGTTGTGCGGTGCAGTTAAATTGTTCTACAGCTTTTTTTTGCGTGTATTAGTGTAAAAAAAAGGATATCTTATTTACCATTCTACGGTGAAGTTACACTGTACTACACACTTTTTGGGGGGTTTTAATAGTATAAAAAGTATGCATTATTAGCCATTCTGTGGTGCAGTTACATTTTACTAAAACCTTTTTTGGGGTGTATTAGTGTAAAAAAAGTACATCTTATTTGTCATTCTGCTGTGCAGTTACATTGTACTACAGCCTTATTTGAGGTGTATAAGTGTAAAATAAAAAAAGTACATCTTATTTGCAGTTCTATGGTGCAGTTACATTGTACAGTCGTGGCCAAAAGTTTTGAGAATGACACAAATATTAGTTTTCACAAAGTTTGCTGCTAAACTGCTTTTAGGTCTTTGTTTCAGTTGTTTCTGTGATGTAGTGAAATATAATTACACACACTTCATAAGTTTCAAAGGCTTTTATCGACAATTACATGACATTTATGCAAGAGTCAGTATTTGCAGTGTTGGCCCTTCTTTTTCAGGACCTCTGCAATTCGACTGGGCATGCTCACAATCAACTTCTGGGCCAATTCCTGACTGATAGCAACAAATTCTTTCATAATCACTTCTTGGAGTTTGTCAGAATTAGTGGGTTTTTGTTTGTCCACTCGCCTCTTGAGGATTGACCTCAATGGGATTAAGATCTGGGGAGTTTCCAGGTCATGGACCCAAAATGTCAATGCTTTGGTCCCCAAGCCACTTAGTTATCACTTTTGCCTTATGGCACGGTGCTCCATCATTAGATTGTTGGAAGAAGTTTCTGTTGGAGGGTGTTTTGGTACCATTCTTTATTCATGGCTGTGTTTTGGGGCAAAATTGTGAGTGAGCCCACTCCCTTGAATGAGAAGCAACCCCACACATGAATGGTCTCAGGATGCTTTACTGTTGGCATGACACAGGACTTTTCTTCTCCGGACAAGCCTTTTTCCTGATGCCCCAAACAATCGGAAAGAGGCTTCATCTGAGAATATGACTTTTCCCCAGACAATTACTGAAATGATCTCAGCAAGTCCTTTAATGACAGCAATGAAATGCAGTGGAAATTTTTTGGGGGGGGATTAAGTTAATTTTCATGGCAAAGAAGGACTATGCAATTCATCTGATCATTCTTCATTACATTATGGAGTATATGCAAATTGCTACTATAAAAACTTAAGCAGCAACTTTTCCAATTTCCAATATTTATGTAATTCTCAAAACTTTTGGCCATGACTGTGCTAAAGCCTTTTTTTATTAGGTGTATTATTGTAAAAAAAAAAAAGCACATCTTACTTGCCATTCTGCAGTGCAGTTACATTGTAATAAAACATTTTTGTGGTGTTTTAATAGTAAAAAAAGCATGTGTATTTGGGGTGTATTAATTTCCTTTTAATTATTTTATCTAACAGTATGTCAGACAGACAAGTGACAGGCACTTCAAAGGGAATGAGCAGTGGCCAAAATCTTTCTAGGGCAGGCATAAGTAGAAGCAGAATAAGGTGGTATGGCAGCAGGAGTCTCAGCGAGAGGCCTGATCTCCCAGTGTTAGCTAGTGGTTGTGTCTTGACCAGCAACCCAGTAGTGCTTGAATTGTTGACTCCGTCTTCTACTTGGTCGCAAGTAACACCTCCGTCAAGAGTCGGTGGGTTCTTCCGACACAAAGCTTAGTTGGCATGGCCAGGGAGCAGGCCCTGTACCCTCTGCTAGAGAAGAATTATATGCCGTATTATATGCTGTAGGCTCCACTCCACTTTTCAGTGAGGGCGAGCTACTAGAGGACAGTCAGCAGCTACTAACCAGACAAGATCTGGAGGAGAGATCCCCTGGTAGGCGGGCAAGTGCTGATGATGAGGGTGGCATGAGAGATGATATTGCGAGAGGTCAGGCTCCTGGCCCTAAGACCATTGAAGGGGACATCAGCGACATGCAGACACCAGTGGATGAAGATGAAGCTGATCTGGGTGAAGAAGGGGCTTCATCATCAGGAGAAAGAGATGGCAGCATGCATGTGAGGCAACGGCTGAGCCAGCAAGGCGGTAGAGTTTGTTAAGGCGCCGAATGGAGGTGAACAAGGCCTTTTGCTGAATTTGTGGGCAGAAGGTTAAGCGTAGCCAAGGTGCCAATGTTGGCACCACTCTCCTGCATCAACACATGCAGCGTCACCATAAAGTGGCCTGGGAGAACCGTGGCTACATCAAGGAGGGCTGAGCCATGCGCCCTGCATGGCGCACGTGTGGAATCTGGTTGTAAAGCGGTGCCTGAAGTCATCCGCCCATCTGCAAGACATCCTGAAAATGGCCAGGAAACTTTGCATGCACTTAAGCCACTCATACACAGCAAAGCACACCCTCCTGGAGCTGCAGAAGCAGAACGGCATCCCCCAACATAGGCTGATATGCGACGTTTCAACTAGTTGTAATTCCACCCTCCATATGTTGGACCGATTATATGAACAGAAAAAGCCCATAAACGATTTCTTGATGATACAGGCGGACAGAGGTACTCCCCTGTGTAACTTTCATGTTAGCCAGTGACCCTTTGAGCAGGCCACTTTATTTGTCAGTCGCCAGGATTACGGGATGAACAACATCATTCCACTGATTCATGTCGTGGAACAGATGCTGCTAAATCTGGCCAGCCAGGGAACAGGAGACCTGGCAACTACATCTCACGGCCACATGAGCCCTGTGGCGGATGAACTAGAGGAGGAGGAGCACAAGCAATGTGTAGAAAAATGGGTGTTTTTTTCTACACAGGCGACAGGAGAAGGAGCAGCAAGAGGAGCTACAGGGCGATGAGGAAGATGAGGCAGAGGACCCAGACACACCGTGGCAGTATGCAGTAGAGATGGAGGCAGGGTCCTTCCGAGTTACTTGTGCAAATGGCCCAATAACAGCCGAATATGCACCATTCGCCAGAGGGATGACTACTGGCTCTCCACAATGTTAGACCCTCGCTAACGGTCCAAAATGGAGGCCCTTTTTACACCCGCTGAGAGGGAGGATAAACTGAACTATTATTGAGACATCCTTTGTAGTCAGTTGTCAGCTGCCTAGGTGCGCCATCGCCAATCCTCATGCAGGTCTGCCCGAGGAGGCCCTCTGTGCTCACATTCCACTGCACTGGCTGCTGGGGGAGGGGGCAGGAGCCGTACCAGTACCAGCTCCATCAGCAGCAACTTAAGTCTAAAGTAGCTGATGAGCAGTTTTCTTCACCCGCCTACTGAAGAAACTGAATAAACTACTCGCCAGCAGCAGCAAGTAGACAGAACAGAACCTGAAGATAATTCAGGCATGGATCAGCCAGGATTTTAAAACACCAGTGCCTGATACATCAGACTAGATCATCCATGTGCCACACCTACATTTTGACAAAAGAGGCCTGTTTCTTTTGGCTACCTTCTTTAGCTACTGTTCTGATGCTGCCACCTGCCAGATGCCACACCTGATGCCAGGTGATCCTACTGCCAGCCATCATCTTCAGCTGGTAATGGTATTGGTCCCTACCTCCCCACTCTGTCACCGTGCCACTCTGTGGTCTCCTCATGCTGCTGCAAATCAAAACTTTGTCTATGGGCCGCTCTGTGGTCTCCTCATGCTGCTGCCACCTCACCACTCAGTTGTATCCTTATGCTGCTGCCACCTCAACACTATGTTACTTGGCCACGCTGTGATTTCCTCATGCTACTGCAACATCACTACTCTTTGGTCTCCTCATGCTGCTGCCACATCACTACTCTGTGGTCTCCTCATGCTGCTGCAACCTCAACACTCTGTTTTCTCCTCATGCTGCTGCCATCTCAACACTATGTCACTGGGCCACTCTGTGGTCTCCTCAAGCAAATGCCACATCACTACTCTGTGGTCTCCTCAGGCTGCTGCCACCTCAACACTATGTTACTTGGCCACGCTGTGATCTCCTCATGCTACTGCAACATCACTATTCTTTGGTCTCCTCATGCTGCTGCCACATCACTACTCTGTGATCTCCTCATGCTGCTGTCCCCTCAACACTCTGTGGTCTCCCCATGCTGCCGCCACCTCAACACTATGTCACTGGGCCACTCTGTGGTCTCCTCATGCAAATGCTGCATCACTACTCTGTGGTGTCCTCATGCTGCTGCTACATCAACACAATGTCTCTGGAACACTATATCTCTGGGCCGCTCTGTGTTCTTCACATGCCGCTGCCACCTCACCACTCTGTGGTCTCCTCATGCTGCTGCTACATCAACACCATGTCTCTGGAACCCTATGTCACTGGGTCACTCTGTGGTCTCCTCATGCTGCTGCAATATCACTACTGTTTGGTCTCATCATGCTGCTGCCCTATAACTACTCTGTGTTCTCCTTATGCTGCTGACACCTCAACACTTTGTGGTCTCATCATGCTGCTGACACCTCCACACTATGTCACTGGGCCACTCTGTAATCTCCTCATGCTTCTGCCTCCTCAACACTCTGTGGTCTCCTCATGCTGATGCCACCTCAACACTATGTCACTGGGCCACTCTGTGGTCTTCTCATTCTGCTGCCACATCACTTCTCTATGGTCTCTTCATGCTGCTGCTATATCAACACTATGTATATGGGCCACTCTGTATTCTCCCCATACTGCTGCCACCTCAACACTCTGTAGTCTCCTCATGCTGCTGCCACATCACTACTCTGTGGTCTCCTCATGCTACTGCAACCTCAATATTCTGTGGTCTCCTCATGCTGCTGCCACCTCAACACTATGTCACTAGGCCACTCTGTGGTCTACTCATGCTGCTGCCACATCACTTCTCTGTGGTCTCCTCATGCTACTGCTGCATCAACACTATGTCTCTGTGCTGCTCTGTGGTCTCCTGTCACCACCAGACATCTGAGAAGCTCTGACAGACATCCTTCAGAACCTCCTCCCTGAGGTTCCTTTTGTTTTGCTTTCATTTTCTCATCTTGTTAGCCTCTCTCAGCTGTCATGTAGTTGCACTGATTTCATCCCTTTAAATCCCTTCCCATACTGCATCATTTTGCGGTTTATATTGCTTCCTGGAGTGTGTGCATGCTGATGCTATTACTGAGTCTTCTATAGATAAGTTTTGTTCATTCATTTGTGTTTCCCTATTTGCTGGATCCCAGATGACCCTGACTCCCTCCGTATCAAGTGTAGGGAGCCGGTGGTCGTATCCCCTCACTATTATAGGGTGTTCAGGTGTTATACAGTTGAGGTACGAGGATATGCGATCATCTACCATTGAGATTTTCGCATAGGCTGAGCAGTTAGGGAGAGAGCCAGGTCTGTTGCAGGGCTCTCCCTTTTGTTCCTTAGTTTTGGATCCAGTCAGTCGGATCTTCATTTTCTGTCTTCTAGTTTTCTGTACACCTTCCGTGACATCTCCTCATGCTACTACCACCTCACCACTCTGTGGTCTCCTCATGCTGCTGCCACCTCACCACTCTGTGGACTCCTCATGCTGCTGCAACCTCAGCATTCTATGGTCTCCTCATGTTGCTGCCACCTCAACACTATGTCTCTGGGCCACTCTATGGTCTACTCATGCTGCTGCCACATGACTTCTCTGTGGTCTCCTCATGCAACTGCTACATCAACACTATGTCTCTGGGCTGCTCTGTGGTCTCCTCATGCTGCTGCCACCTCAACACTCTGTGGTCTCCTCATGCTGCTGCCACCCCACCACTCTATGGTCTCCTTATGCTGCGGCCACGTCACCACTCTGTGGTCTCCGCATGCTGCTGCCACCTTATCATTCTTTGGTCTCCTCATGCTGCTGCCACATCACTACTCTTTGGTCTACTCATGCTGCTGCCACATCACTTCTTTGAGGTCTCCACATGCTGCTGCCACCTCAGCACTGTGTGGTCTCCTCATGATGTTGTCGCATCACTACTATGTGGTCTCCTCATGCTGCCACATCACTACTCTGTGGTCTCCTCATGCTGCCACATCACTACTCTGTGGTCTCCTCATGCTGCTGCCACATCACTACTCGTTGGTCTACTCATGCTGCTGCCACATCACTACTCTGTGGTCTCCTCATGCTGCTGCCGCATCAGCATTCTGTGGTCGTCTCATGCTGCTGCCACATCAGCATTCTGTGGTCGTCTCATGCTGCTGCCACCTTACTACTCTTTGGTCTTATCATGCTGCTGCTCTATCACTACTCTGTGTTCTCCTTATGCTGCTGCCACCTCAACACTCTGTGGTCTTCTCATGCTGCTGCCATAGCAGTTTTCTATGGTCTCATCATGCTGCTGCTACATCAACACTATGTCTCTGGGCCGCTCTGTGGTCTACTCATGCTGCTGCCACATCACTATTCTGTGGTCTCCTCATGCTGCTGCAACCTTAACATTCTGTGGTCTCCTCATGCTGCTGCCACCTCAACACTATGTCACTGGGCCACTCTCTGGTCTCATCATGCTGCTGCCACATCACTTCTCTGTGGTCTCCTCATGCTACTGCTACATCAACACTATGTCTCTGGGCTGCTCTGTCGTCTCCTCATGCCGCTGCCACCTCAACACTCTGTGGTCTCCTCATGCTGCTGCCACCTCAACACTATGTAACTGGGCCACTCTTTGGTCTCCCCATGCTGCTGCCACATCATTACTCTGTGGTCTCTCATGCTGCTGCAACCTCAACATTCTGTGGTCTACTCATGCTGCTGCCACCTCAACACTATGTCACTGAGCCACTCTGGTCTCATCATGCTGCTGCCACATCACTTCTCTGTGGTCTCCTCATGCTACTGCTACATCAACACTATGTCTCTGGGCTGCTCTGTCATCTCCTCATGCTGCTGCCACCTCAACTCTCTGTGGTCTCCTCATGCTGCTGCAACCCCAACACTATGTCACTGGGCCACTCTGTGGTCTCCTCATGCAAATGCTACATCACTACTCTGTGGTGTCCTCATGCTGCTGCTACACCAACACAATGTCTCTGGAACACTATGTCTCTGGGCCGCTCTGTGTTCTTCTCATGTCGCTGCCACCTTACCCCTATGTGGTCTCCTCATGCTGCTGCCATCTCAACACTATGTAACTGGGCCACTCTGTGGTCTCCTCATGCTGCTGCCACATTATTACTCTGTGGTCTCTCATGCTGCTGCAACCTCAACATTCTGTGGTCTACTCATGCTGCTGCCACCTCAACACTATGTCACTGGGCCACTCTCTGGTCTCATCATGCTGCTGCCACATCACTTCTCTGTGGTTTCCTCATGCTACTGCTACATCAACACTATGTCTCTGGGCTGCTCTGTCATCTCCTCATGCTGCTGCCACCTCAACTCTCTGTGGTCTCCTCATGCTGCTGCCACCTCAACACTATGTCACTGGGCCACTCTGTGGTCTCCTCATGCAAATGCTACATCACTACTCTGTTGTGTCCTGATGCTGCTGCTACACCAACACAATGTCTCTGGAACACTATGTCTCTGGGCCGCTCTGTGTTCTTCTCATGTCGCTGCCACCTCACCCCTCTGTGGTCTTCTCATGCTGCTGCAACATCAACACCATGTCTCTGTAACACTATGTCACTAGGTCACTCTGTGGTCTCCTCATGCTGCTGCAATATCACTAGTGATGAGCGGGAGGTGCCATATTCGATTTTGCGAATATTCAAATGAATATTCGTGTTATATTCGTCGAAATCGAATATTCGTAATTATTCCAATTGTCGCAAATAATATACGATTTAATTAATCATGTATTGCGATTATTTCTTTTGATAGTATAAGGCAATGTTCCTATGCTAATTGACTATGGCTAGGTTAATATGTGTATTTTACGAAATTTCGTAATATTGCTCTAACTTCGTCTTTTAGAATATTACGAATATTCTAAAAGACGAAGTTAGAGCAATATTACGAAATTTCGTAAAATACACATAGATTGTAATTTAGCTAATATAGTGCTATAATCCTTTTTTTTTCTCTATTTTTTTTCCTCTTCTGAACTTAAGTTTTGTAAAATATGTACACTATTAAAAAAATTACTATAGCAGTATATTAGCTAAATTACAATCAATGTGTATTTTACTAAATTTCGTAATATTGCTCTAACTTCGTCTTTTAGAATATTCGTTATATTGCTCTAATTAACGAATATGGAATATAGCAGTGTTAACTTGAAATCACAATCTGATTAATTCAAGTTATTATAATCGAATTGCGATTTCAACTTGACACTGCTATATTCCATATTCGTTAATTCTAGCCTAATATGGAATATAGCAGTGCTACGTTGAAATCGTCATGCGATTACTTCGAGTTATATTAATCGCATTGCGATTTCAACTTTTTACGTATATTCTTAATATTGCTCTAACTTAGTGGTCTCCCTATGCTGCTACCACATCACTACTCTGTGGTCTCATCATGCTGCTGCCAACTCCCCAATCTGTGGTCTCCTCATCCTGCTGCCATCTTAACACTATGTAAATGAGCCACTCTGTGGTCTCCTCATGCAGCTACCACATCACTACTCTGTGTTCTTCTCATTCTGCTGCCACCTCACCACTCTGTGGTCTCATCATTCTGCTGCCACCTCACCACTCTGTGGTCTCATCATTCTGCTGCCACCTCACCACTCTGTGGTCTCCTCATGCTGCTGCCACCTCAACACTCTGTGGTTTCCTCACGCTGCTGTCACCACACTACTCTATGGTCTCCTCATACTGCTGCCTCAACACTATGCCACTGGGCCACTCTGTGGTCTTCTCATGCTGCTGCCACATCACTTCTCTATGGTCTCCTCATGCTGCTGCATCAACACTATCTCTATGGGCCGCTTTGTGGTCTCCTCATGCTGCTGCCACCTCAACACAATTTGATCTCATTTTTTGCTGCCACATCACTACTCTGTTGTCTCCTCATGCTGCTGCCACCTCAACACTATATCACTAGGCCACTCTGTGGTCTTCTCATGCTGCTTCCACCTCACTTCTCTATGGTCTACACATGCTTCTGCCACACCAGCATTCTGTTTTCTTCTCATGCTGCTGCCACCTTACCACTCTGTGGTCTCCTCATGCTGCCATCTTACCACTCTGTGGTCTCCTCATGCTGATGCCACCTAAACACTATGTGATATCCTCATGCTGCTGCCACATTACCACTCTGTGGTCTCCTCATGCTGCTGCCAACTAAACACTATGTGATATCCTCATGCTGCTGCCACATTACCACTCTGTGGTCTCATCATGCTGCTGCCACCTGAACATTCTGTCATCTCCTCCTATTGCTGCCACATCACTACTCTGTGGTCTCCTAATGCTGCTGCCACCTTACCACTCTGTGGTCTCCTAATGCTGCCACCTTACTACTCCGTTGTCTCCTTATGCTGCTGCCACCTCCACACTCTGTGGTTTCCTCATGCTGCTGCCACATCACCACTCTGTGGTCTCCTCATGCTACTGCCACATCACCACTCTGTGGTCTCCTCATGCTGCTGCCACATCACTACTCTTTGGTCTACTCATGCTGCTGCCACATCACGTCTCTGAGGTCTCCTCATGCAGCTGCCACATCACTCTTCTGTGTTCTTCTCATTCTGCTGTCACCTCACCACTCTGTGGTATCCTCAAGCTGGTGCCACCTCACCACTCTGTGGTCTCCTCATGCAGCTGCCACCTCACCACTATGTGGTCTCCTTATGCAGCTGCAACCTTACTGCTCTGTGGTCTCCTCATGCTGCTACCACCTCAATACTATGTCACTGGGCCACTCTGTGGTCTCCTAATGCTGCTTCCACCTCTCCACTCTTTTACTAGGCCACTCTGTGGTCTCCTCATGCTGCTGCTAACTCAACACTCTGTCACTGGGCCACTCAGTTGTCTCCTCATGCTGCTGCCATATCTCTACTCTGTGGTCTTCTCTTGCTGCTGCCAGCTCAACACTCTGTGGTCTCCTTATGCTTCTGCCATATCACCACTTTGTTATTGGGCCACACTGTTGACTTATAATGCTGTTCCCACCCTCCCGACTCCATGACTGGCCCACTATTTTGCCTTTTTGGCCTGGTTAACATCATCATTTATTTGACCCTTCTTCTGATCTGCCAGAAGGAAGGAAAAATGAGAGACGCAACGGATCCTGTCTATGTAGCTGCTATAAGGCCTGTATGACATGGTCACTATTTTGCATTAGAATTGGCTTATAATTTGGTAGCCAAAAGCAGGAGTGGGTACAAAACACAAAAGACATGCAAATATTCCATTTACGTGTCATCTTTGATTCACTCTTGATTTTATTTTGGCTTTATCAATACTGATGGATTACTGACCAAATGTTGACCGAGTGAAGGCGGTTGCTCAACAGACAGGATACATTTTTTGTGGGGTTATTGTTCTGACATATCAGAGGATATGAATATTAGATGGTGAGTGAATAACAATTTTACTGTAGGCCAGTACAAGTCATAGAAATTAGGCATTCACCTGACAGAAAAGAACTTGTGATGATGTGCCTGGAGGTACATTAGGCGGTCACTGGCTAAACATTTTACTGTAGGCCAGTACAGGCCCCATAAATTAGGCATTCAACAGACAGAAAAGAACTTGTGATGATGTGTCTGAAGGTACAATAGGCAGTCACTGGATGCAAAATTTACTGTTGGCCACTGGAGTAGAGGACCTAAAATTTAGGCATTCACCTGACAGAAAAAGCCTTTTATGCCGCTGTATATACATAAGACAAGGACCATTCTTTGTTCTGGGTGGTGGCGGATATGTGTGGGCTGGCAGGAGGAAATTCAATTTCACGTGGTCGTCACAGGTGTTGAATTCCTTTGAGATCCATGCTTCATTCATTTTTAGAAATGTGAGGAAGTCCACACTATCGTGAGCTAGGCGAGGCGTGCCAGTCGGTCATGATGCACGCTCTAGAAAGAAGGCTTAAGGCACAATGTAATTGATGGTGCCCTGGCTGCGACTTATCAGTTTGGTGATCTCATCAGATGGCCGCAGAAGTCTGCATGCGTTGTGCATGAGCAGCGACTGGCGCGGTGAA
Source organism: Bufo gargarizans (assembly GCF_014858855.1). NCBI lineage: Eukaryota > Metazoa > Chordata > Amphibia > Anura > Bufonidae > Bufo > Bufo gargarizans. The sequence goes on from NC_058081.1 coordinate 446,370,432, forward strand.
AAGAAACGAAGCTCCCCAGAACCTGTCCTGCCGCAGAGTTCGTACAGGTTAACGGCACTTTTCTGCTGGAGCAGCCTATCATGCATATACAAGGTGGAGTTGCAGCGCGTCAGGCAGTCACAAATCAGACATCTGACGGGCAAGTGGTGTCGCCGCTGGAAGTCAACAAGGTGAGCCACGGCCGTGTAAGATCTTCTAAAATGGGCAGAGATTTTCCTGGCCTGCCGCAAGACGCCCTGGACCTCGGGGTATTTGGCAACGAATCGTTGTACGACTAAGTTCAGGACGTGTGCCATGCACAGCATGTGTGTCACTTTACACAGTTTCAGAGCACTCAGCAGATTGGCAGGTAGTTATATCGCACCCCTTAATCTGTATTTTGTGGAAGCAGGTATATCGCCCTTCTCAAAAAATTATTTGTGGAAACATGTATATAGAACCCCTAAAACAATATTTGGTGGAAGCAGGTTCATATCACCCCCTCAATCAGTATTTTGTGTAAACAGATATATTAAATCCCTAAATCAATATTTGGTGGAAGCAGGTATATCGCACCACTCAATCAGTATTTTGCGGAAGCAGATATATCAACTCCCTTAATCAGTATTTTGTGGAAGCAGGTATGTCACACACCTCAATCAGTATATTGTAGAAGCAGGTATATCCCACCCCTCAATCAGTATTTTGTGGAAACAGCTATTTGGAAAACTTGAATCAATATTTGGTGGTAGCAGATATAAAGCACCCCTCAATCAGTATTTTGTGAAAGCAGGTACATTAAACCCCTTAATCAGTATTTTGTGGAAGAAGATATATCACACCCCTCAATCAGTATTTTGTGAAAGCAGGTACATTATACCACTTAATCAGTTTTTTTTTTGTGGAAGCAGGTATATCGCCCCCCTAAATCTTCATTTTGTTGAAGCAGGTACAGTACAGACCAAAAGTTTGGACACACCTTCTCATTCAATGCATTTTCTTTATTTTCATGACTATGAAAATTGTAGATTAACACTGAAGGCATTAAAACTATGAAATAACACATGTGGAATTATATACAAACTGAAAATATGTAATATTCTAGGTTCTTCAAAGTAGCCACCTTTTGCTTTGATTACTGTTTTGCACACTCTTGGTATTCTCTTGTTGAGCTTCAAGAGGTAGTCACCTGAAATGGTTTTCACTTCACAAGTGTGCCCTGTCAGGTTTAATAAGTGGGATTTCTTGCCTTATAAATGGGGGTGGGACCATCAGTTGCCTTGTGGAGAAGTCAGGTAGATACACAGTTGATAGTCCCACTGAATAGATTGTTAGAATTTGTATTATGGCAAGAAAAAAGCAGCTAAGTAAATAAAAACGAGTGGCCATCATTACTTTAAGAAATGAAGGTCAGTCAGTCCGAAAAATTGGGAAAACTTTGAAAGTGTCCCCAAGTGCAGTCACAAAAAACATCAAGCGCTACAAACAAAATGGCTCACATGCAGACCGCCCCAGGAAAGGAAGACCAAGAGTCACCTCTGCTGCGGAGGATAAGTTCATCCGAGTCACCAGCCTCAGAAATCGCAGGTTAACAGCAGCTCAGATTAGAGACCAGGTCAATGCCACACAGAGTTCTAGCAGCAGACACATCTCTAGAACAACTGTTAAAAGATGACTGTGTGAATCAGGTCTTCATGGTAGAATATCTGCTAGGAAACCATTGCTAAGGACAGGCAACAAGCAGAAGAGACTTGTTTGGGCTAAAGAACACAAGGAATGGACATTAGACCAGTGGAAATCTGTGCTTTGGTCTGATGAGTCCAAATTTGAGATCTTTGGTTCCAACCACCGTGTCTTTGTGTGACGCAGAAAAGGTGAACGGATGGACTATACATGCCTGGTTTCCACCATGAAGCATGGAGAAGGAGGTGTGATGGCGTGGGGGTGCTTTGATGGTGACACTGTTGGGGATTTATTCAAAATTGAAGGCATACTGAACCAGCATGGCTACCGAAGCATCTTGCAGCGGCATGCTATTCCATCCGGTTTGCATTTAATTTGGACCATCATTTATTTTTCAACAGGACAATAACCCCAAACACACCTCCAGGCTGAGGTGTGAAGTAGAGTGATGGGGTGTTGCGCCAGATGACCTGGCCTCCACAGTCACCGGACCTGAAACGAGATGGTTTGGGGTGAGCTGGACCGCAGAGTGAAGGCAAAAGGGCCAACGAGTGCTAAGCATCTCTGGGAACTCCTTCAAGACTGTTGGAAGACCATTTCAGGTGTTTACCTCTTGAAGCTCATCAAGAGAATGCCAAAAGTGTGCAAAGCAGTAATCAAAGCAAAAGGTGGCTACTTTGAAGAACCTAGAATATTACATATTTTCAGTTGTTTCACACTTTTTTGGTATGCATATAATTCCACTTGTGTTAATTCATATTTTTGATGCCTTCAGTGTGAATCTCCAATTTTCATAGTCATGAAAATAAAGAAAACTCTTTGAATGAGAAGGTATGTCCAAACTTTTGTTCTGTACTGTTCTGTATCAGTATTTTGATTTTGTAGAAGCAGGTATATCCCACCACCTCTACCTCGTTCCTTTTTGCCAAGATAGAGTCAACTCTCTCTACGTTTTTATGGAATAAGAAGAGACCTAGACTTACTAAAGAATACACTACTTTACCTGTCAAGCAAGAAGGTATGGGGGTGCTGGACTCTTTTGGATATTACTTAGCGGTTCACGGGATGAGATGTTTAGAATGGCTACGCTACCAGGGAGATAGACTTGATATTCAGTCCGAGTTTGCCATTAGTCAATCTGCAATACGACCTCTACTTTTACATGGAAAATATGACACTGAAACAAATATTGGAAACCCCA